>NC_055996.1:13872106-14187457 GCF_018446385.1 Zingiber officinale | reverse complement strand
ACTATCAAAGGCTGATGAACAGTGTTCTGTCAGCAGATCAGCCGCAACATGGAGATATATGTTGATGACATACTGATAAAGTTCCTCCGAGCTGCTGATCTTTGTGCCGATATCGAAGAAATATGTCGAACTTTAAGGACGTATGGGATAAAGTTGAACTCGAATAAGTGCTTGTTTGGAGCAAGGAGCAGCCAATTCCTTGGATACATCATCACCGAACAAGGGATCAAGGTGAATCTGAGCAAGGTGAAGGCACTAAGAGACATGCCCTCGCCTCGCAACTTGAAGGAGGCCCAACGGTTGATCGAACGGATCACTGCGCTATCAAGGTTCATCTCCAAGTCATCCGATTGGATTCATTCCGTTCTTCAAGATACTGCACCGAGCGACCAAGTTTCAGTGGGATGCGGACTGCGACAAGGCACTGGAAGAGCTTAAAGGGTACCTTAACTCCCTGTCTGTATTGGCCAAATCCATCGCTGACGAGCCACTTTTGATTTACTTGTCATCCACTGAGTATGCGGTCAGCTCGACATTGGTGCGCCAGAATGACTCAGAGCAACAACCTGTATATTTTCTAAGTCATATATTGAAAGATGCAAAGTCACGCTACACTTGTCTCGAAAACTTAGCATACACGCTAATACTGGCCGCTAGGAGGACTTCGTTCGCACATCCGATCGTTGTGATGACTAACAGTGCCTTGGGAAGAGTCCTTAACCCAGAGGCATCCGGATAACTGATCCAATGGATAACTGAGTTGAGCAAATTCAACATAAAATATCAACTCTAAATGGCGATCAAGGCCCAAGCCTTAACTAATTTTGTCACTGAGGTTCAGAACGCCAAGCCGGATGCGAGCTGGAAAGTATACGTAGACAGATCGTCCACTCGGTAAGGTAGCGGGATAAGCATTCTCTTGATCTCATCACGAGATGACAGGATGCAACTGTCCATGCGGCTAGAATATCGGGCTACCAATATTGAAGCCGAGTACGAGGACTTAATAGCCGGCTTACAGGCGGCCTATCATGTTGGAGCAGCAAAAGACATCATCCACTCGGATTCTCAACTGGCTGCTCAGTAACTATTGGGGGCATTCGAAATAAGTAGCTCTTGACTCAGGTTGTATGCAGAAGCTTTCGAGAAGTTGAAGGCAAACTTCCAGGAAGTTGTTATAAAGAAGATTGCCAGCTCGGATAACCAGATCGCGGATGAGTTGGCTAAGTTAGTCAGTTCATTATCGTCAATCATGATAGAGCAACCGATCAAGCAAGTCTCACTAGTGGCCCATATCGATAGGATGGATGGAATAAACTTCCCGAGCGACTGGAGGACCCCATTGATAGAGTTCCTCCGAGCTGGTAGCACTCTAGTCGATCAGGAAGAAGCTTTCCTGTTGAAAAAGAGGGTCAGATGGTTCACTCTAATCAGAGACCAGTTGTATAAAAGAGCTTTCTCAATGTCGTTGCTCAAGTGTGTTTGATCGGAGGGCGTCGAATACATCCTTTAAGAAGTACATCAGGACTCTTGCGGAAGTCACCCGGGCGACAGATCGCTGGCCCGAAAGGTGCTATTGGCGGGATATTGTTGGCCCACATTGCAAGAGGATGCCACTCGGACTGTGGTCACCTACCTATCGTGTCAAAAATATCACAACATTCAACACCGACCGACCGAGAAGATGAAGACATCCATTGTGTCTTGTCCATTCGACCAATGAGACATGAACATCTTTGGACCATTTCCAATGGTGACCGGTCAGCGAAGATTTCTACTCATCGCAGTAGACTACTCAAAGTGGGTGGAGGTCAACCCAATAGCCAAGATAACTGAACACATTGTCATCAAGTTTAGATGGCAGAATATCCTATGTCAGTTCGGCATCCCTCGTCGGCTCGTCTCTGACAACGGGCGCTGGACGAAGACTCAAGGAGTGGTGCGAGGGCTACGATATTTTGCAGGATTTTACCTCAGTGGCCTACCCGCAAAGCAATGGTTAGACGCAAGTCACCAACCGGGAGATCCTTAAGGGGTTACGGGCTCGGCTCGACCACACTGGAGGAAGCTGGGTCGATGAGCTCCCGAGTGTCTTATGGGCTCATCGTACTACACCAAGAGAAGAGACCAGTGTCACACCATTCCACTTGGTGTATTGTGGTGAGGCAGTGGTTCCAGTGGAAATCAAATTAGAGTCTGATCGGGTGCAGCTCTACGACGATGGAAATGTTAAAGTAGGTGCCTTGTAAAGCCAACTGCTGGCTAGGGCTTTATTGACTCTTGTAAATAAATAACCTTTATTTTAATATAATTCAATTCAGTTTGGCATTACTTTATCTTTATACTTGTTGGGTTTTTCGGGCCGCGAAAACCGCTTTTTCGCGTCGCGGAAACCCCGAATCACCCTAGCCAACGGATCTCGTGCGAAGAAAAATTCGAAAGCATACGTGTACGAGTTACAAAACTTCTAGATCTACATGATGAAGATCTTTACCCTTGTTGCGTGCCCTTTTGCGTATCCCGCTCGTCCTCGTTACGCCGGATCTCGAAGTTGTCAATGTAGACAACTCTCTACACGTATCCACACGAACACACTAGGTGGAGGTGACCAAAAACCAAGGTGTGCTAGCACCTATGTGGTTCGGCCAAGGAAGGAGGAGAGGGAGAGCTTGAGAGGAAGAAGATGCAAAATTCCACACTTGAATGAATAATGAAAATCAATTCACACCCCATTCAAAATGTGGTCGGCCACCTTTCTCATGTGTAACTCCCCTCATTAATGCATTAAGTTGTCATCAAGGAGAGAATGTAACCTCCATGAGGTGGCACTCACTAGTAACTCCCATGAGGTGGCAACCATGATGATGTGGAGTAACATCATTAGTCCACATCAATGCCAACTCACCAATGAGGTGGCATAAAGTCAAGTCAAACTAGACTTTTAATCTTCCTCTCAAGTCAAGTCAAACTTGACCAAATCTCTTCCATGGTTGATCTAATGTAACCATTTGATTCAAGCCAATTTAATATATAATGAATCTAATTCATTAAATTAAATTGATTCAATGAGTCATAATCTAAATTAGACTCATTGAACACATGAATCAACTTGAGTCCAACTCAAGTTAGCCCAATTAGGATTACTCTTAATCCAATTTGATTCATCAAATGAATCTAATCCTCTTGGTTCATCATATGAACCTAATCTCCATCTAATTGTCCTTAGTGTATGACCCTATAGGTTCTTGTAACGTTGGCAATGCCCTAAACCCATTTAGGAGCATAAGTAATGAGCGGTATCTAGCAACACATCATTACTACCCAAGTTACAAGAATGTCGAGATCCGACATCACCTTGTGACTACTAATTGTGACTCCTCACAAAATATGACAAGTGTCCTTCTATCCTAGACATCTAGATTGATCAATGTGAGGCATAGACCGTGTCATCCTCTGACTAATTTAAATCTTGAACTCCAAGTAGACTCATTAAATCAAATGAGCTCAATATCCTATATTGACTCATTTGGGCATGGTCATGCACTTCGTGGTCTCACTCTATCAAGAATACCGATGTCTCTCCCGTCATATAGGAGGGATATAACCCATCTACATCACTCACATCCCTCTGCATAATTTGATATATATCCAGTAATCGCCTTTATAGTCCACCCAGTTACGGGTGACGTTTGACGAAACCAAAGTACATAACTCCTTATGTAGGGATCTATGGTGACTTCAGGTCTAAGGACTAGTAGTCATACTAATAGCCACATGAGAAAGTATATGACACTCATATAACGATCCATGATACTTTCTCATGGTGGGTCATTCAGTATACATTCTCTAATGTATACCCATGTGTCAACTTGATATCTCTATATCCATGATTTATGAGATCAAGTTATCGAGTTGACCTACATGCTAGTCTTATTGCATTAACATTGTCCCTGAATGTTAATACTCGACTAGGAATGATTAAGAGTAGTGTTCCCTATATCATCTCACTATCGGTTCAACTAACCGATTGATATAGGTGAGAACCATCTACTCAAGGACATTACTATACTTAGTTTATTTGGCACCAATACAAGTAAGTATAATAACCAAAATCCAAATGCCTTTATTTATATAGAATATGATACAATAAGTCCAAAAATACAATCATCAAATGATTGGCTCTAGGGCTCTAGCTAACAATCTCCCACTAGCACTAGTGTCAATCAGTGTAGGCTCTAAGCCCAAATGACCTAGTGTGACCATCATGCTTCCTCTGTGCCAAAGCCTTGGTCAAGGGATCTGCGATGTTAGCCTCTGTAGGTACTCTGCAAATCTTCACATCTCCTCTCTCGATGATCTCTCGAATGAGATGGAAGCGCCGTAGTATGTGTTTGGTCCGCTGGTGTGAGCGAGGTTCCTTCGCCTGTGCTATAGCTCCATTGTTGTCACAATAGAGCTCAATAGGGTCAGCAATGCTAGGAACCACCCCAAGTTCTGTGATGAACTTGCGAATCCAAACTGCCTCCTTTGCTGCCTCTGATGCAGCAATATACTCGGCCTCTGTCGTAGAATCAGCTACTGTGTCCTGCTTCGAACTCTTCCAGCTCACAGCACCACCATTAATGCAAAATACGAACCCCGACTGTGATCTATAGTCATCCTGATCGGTCTGGAAGCTAGCATCACTGTAACCCTTTACAGCTAGCTCATCATTGCCTCCATATATCAAGAAATATTCTTTAGTCCTTCTTAAGTACTTAAGAATATTCTTGACCGCTATCCAGTGACTTTCACCTGGATCTGACTGGTATCTGCTCGTCATGCTCAAAGTATACGAGACATCAGGTCGAGTACATAGTATGGCGTACATGATCGATCCTATGGCTGAGGCATAAGGAATCTGATCCATGCGGTCTCTCTCCTCTTTAGAAGAGGGACCTTGAGTCTTCAAAAGACTCACGCCATGTGACATCGGCAGAAATCCCTTCTTGGAGTTCTGCATGGCAAACTGAAGGAGTACTTTGTCAATGTATGTACTCTGACTTAGGCCAAACAATCTCTTAGATCTATCTCTATAGATCTGTATCTCTAGAATACGGGATGCCTCACCTAAGTCCTTCATTGAGAAGCAACTCCCTAGCCAGGTCTTGACAGACTGAAGCATAGGGATGTCCTTCCCAATGAGTAGTATGTCATCCACATACAATATGAGGAAGATAACTATATCCCCTACAACCTTCTTGTAGACACAAGGCTCATCTTCGTTCTTGATGAAACCAAACTGTTTGATTGCATCATCGAATCGAAGATTCCAACTCCGAGAAGCTTGCTTTAGTCCATAAATGGACCTATGCAGCTTGCATACTCTGCTAGTATGCTGTGGATCTACAAAACCCTCAGGTTGTGTCATGTACACATCCTCGAGCAGGTTTCCATTCAGAAACGCGGTTTTGACATCCATCTGTCATATCTCATAGTCATGGTAGGCTGCAATAGCAAGCATGATCCGAATGGACTTAAACATCGCTACTGGAGAAAAGGTCTCATCATAGTCAATACCATGAATCTGCTTGAAACCTTTAGCTACCAAGCGACCCTTATAAATAAGTCCATCCATGTCAGTCTTTCTCTTAAAGACCCACTTGCACCCTATGGGTTTTACCCCTTCAGGTGGATCAACCAAAATCCAAACTTGGTTGGTGTACATGGATTCCATCTCGGATCTCATGGCCTCTAGCCATTTCTCGGAATCTGGTCTCATCACAGCTTCCTGATAGGTGGTAGGCTCATCCTCTATGAGCACAATGTCATCATGGTCAGACAAGAGAAATGAGTATCTCTCAGGCTGACGACGTACCCTATCAGACCTGCGAAGAGGTATGTCTACATGAACTGGTTGTTGTTCCTCAACTCCTTGTGGAACAACATCATCCACAACACTTTGTGGTTCCAGTTCAACTTCCATCGATGCATCAGTGCTATTGTTCGCATCTTGAACTTCTTCAAGATCGAACGCGCTCCCACTAGTCTTTCTAGAAACAAAGTCCCTTTCTAGAAAGACCCCAGTCTTTGCCACAACTACCTTATGCTGACTGGGAATGTAGGAGTAATATCCTTTAGTTTCCTTGGGATATCCAATGAAATAGCACTTGTCAGATTTGGGTCCTAATTTATCTGAGACTTGACGTCGTACGTAAGCCTCACAACCCCAAATCCTCATGAAAGACACCTGGGCATCTCTCCCAGTCCATATCCTATATGGTGTCTTTATCACGGCCTTAGATGGAACTCGGTTGAGTATAAAAGCTGCTGTGTCTAGAGCATAACCCCAAAGGTATGTCGGAAGATCTGTGTGACTTATCATAGATCGCACCATATCTAATAGGGTACAATTCCTCCTTTCGGATACACCATTCCACTGTGGTGTTCCAGGAGGAGTGAGTTGGGATAGAATCTCACACTCAGCTAGATAGTCACGAAACTCATGGCTAAGGTATTCTCCACCTCGATCTCATCGAAGTATCTTAATACTCTTGCTAAGTTGGTTCTGTACTTCATTCTTGAATTCTTTGAACTTTTCAAAGGATTCAGACTTATGTGTCATCAAGTACACATAACCATATCTACTGAAGTCATCAGTAAATGTGATGAAGTACCTATAACCGCCTCTAGCAGCAACATTGAAAGGGCCACATACATCACTATGTATGAGTCCTAACAAATCAGTTGCTCTCTCGCTGTGCCCACTAAAGGGAGTCTTGGTCATCTTGCCTCGTAGGCATGACTCGCATACCTCATATGATTCAAAATCAAATGAGTGCAGCATATCATCCTTATGGAGCTGGGATAAGCGCTTGTCATTTATATGACCTAAGCGACAGTGCCAGAGGTAAGTTTGGTTCATGTCATTTGACTTGAACCTCTTGGTATTTATGTTATAGATAGGGCTCTCAAGGTCTAGAATATAGAGCCCGTTTATCAGAGGTGCACTACAATATAACATATCGTTTAAATAGACGGAACAACATTTATTCTTTATAGTAAACGAGAAACCTTTCTTGTCCAAACAAGAAACTGATATAATGTTCTTAGTTAATGCAGGCACATAACAACAATCGACTAACTCTAGTACAAGCCCAGAGGGCAGAGATAAAAAGTAAGTCCCTACAGCAACAGCAGCAACCCGTGCTCCATTGCCTACTCGTAGGTCCACCTCGCCCTTTGTCAATGCCCTGCTATTTCTCAGCGCCTGCACATCAGTACAAATGTGAGAAGCACATCCAGTATCTAATACCCATGATGTAGAAATAGATAGATTGACTTCTATAACATATATACCTGAAGTGGAAGTCTCACTTCGCTTCTTCTTAAGTATACCTTGCAGTTCCTCTTCCAGTGCCCGGTCTGACCGCAGTGGAAGCAGGTAGCATCCTTGGCGACCCCTCCTTTAGGCTTCAGTGCCTTGCCTTTGCCCTTGGCTTGAGACTTTCCCTTGCCTTTGGGCTTGCCCTTGCCCTTATGTTTCTGAACCATCAGAACAGTGTTGGGCTTAGCCTTCTTAAGATTTAGCTCAGCAGTTCTTAACATGCTCAGGTAGTGGCTTGTCAATCTCGTTCATATTGTAGTTTAGAACGAATTGACTGTAGCTATCCGGCAAGGATTGCAAGATCAGGTCAGTAGCCAGCTCTTGGCCAAGAGGGAACCCCAACCTTTGTAGGTTCTCAATGTACCCAATCATTTTGAGTACATATGGGCCTACTGGGGCCCCGTCTGACATCTTGCACTGAAACAGTGCCCTTGAGATCTCAAATCTCTCATGCCTCGCTTGACCTTGATATAGTTGACGAAGATGTTCAACCATATCGTAAGCGCCCATTAACTCATGTTGCTTCTGAAGCTCAGAGTTCATGGTCGCGAGCATTAGACATGACACATCTAATGCGTCATCTTGATGCTTCTTGTAAGCATCTTTGTCAGCTCGCGGGGCATTGGCAGGAGGAGCCTCCGGAATGGGCTGCTCCAGAACGTACAGTTTACGTTCCTGAGTGAGAACTATTCTCAGGTTCCTGTACCAGTCCAGGAAGTTTGCTCCGTTGAGCTTGTCCTTCTCAAGGACAGATCGCAGGGAGAAGGTGTTTGTATTCGACGTCATGGTAATCTATAACAGAAATAAAAGTAGAAATAAATATCATATTCTAAATCATTTAATTATGCCTTTAACTAAATGATGCTCCCACTGATTTCTATAATTCATGTGGGACAAGATCCACATCATACTAACCCTTGAGTTAGCTTTGGCTAATACGCCCAAGACTTAGTATGATCAGTAGGTAATGATTACCAATTACATCTCTATGCAACTCTTGTTTATAGGATAAAATCCGTATTTATATTAAAACTCGAGTTAGCTTTGGCTAATACGCCCGAGAGTTAATATATATGTGATTTTGACCTAACTTTCCAACCGTTGGAAGAATGCCTATAGTTGTACTCGATCCAACCGAGTAAACTAGGAATACTCAATCTAATTGAGTTTGTATTCACCCATGCGTTGATAGGCGGGACCAAGATTGTCCCTCCGTACCCTACCAAGATAGTATGTGTTGCTCTGCTTTGGCAGATTCAACAACAGCATGCGATCGAGGTAGTGGTAGGTATCACGGCATGGTAGGCATTAGAGTTGACGTAATTTAGATCTAATCTAAACGTCGATGTGTATCAAATACACGATAGATCTAATCTATTCGATAGAGTGCATCTTGTACACGATGTAGATCTAATCTAATCGTAAGGGTGCATCTTGTGCACGATTTAGATCTAATCTAATCGTAAGGCACTAATTAATTACTAAATTATGCATCACATACACAAAATCAATTAATTAAACAATTTTTGTGATTTAGTCATGGCCCTACTACGATTTTCTCAAGCCAATGAGAAGATCGGATGGTCAACCTAGGGTCAACAGCTTCTTAAGTGCTTTCCTTTTAACCACCTTGTGTTGCTCGCGCCCTCCTCGTAACTCCGTCTCGAGTGGACCTTCCACCGCTCCAATTTTGTACATTACAATTTTTGAAACTCGAGTTACATTCGAGTCTAAATCTAATTTACAACAAGAATATATAAAAGAGAGGCACGACGCGCAGGTCGCGAATGATATACAGCACACCCAAACACAAATGACGGCGCGCAGGCCGTATTATGAATTACAACACATTTCCAAATCTAATTTGGGTCGTTTGGGCCATGACAATCACAAAATTAATATATAATTCAAAATTATATATTTCTGTAATTTTTTCATAATTTTACAGATTTTATGAGTAAATATTTCCCGGCGGTCCCGATTAGCGATTTCGGGCGCAATCGCGGAGCAAATCCCCTTGCGGGGTTAGGGGCAGTACCCCTACCCGTGATCTAACCATCGCGAGTTGCTCCTAAGCGATCCAAGAGCACCTTATCCCGCTGTCCCAAAAAGATTTGGGTCGAAACGAAGCCGTTTCGGGAAAAACTTCTCGGTAGTCGAAGCCTACAAGTGTATAAACACTTGTGCTTCGCTTCTACGAGAAAAATTACTCTTAAAACTATAAAAACCATAAATTTACATAAATGTACAGAAGCTTTAATTTTTCATAAAAATCAAATTAAACTCGTACAAGCTTCGCACGTGGCTCTGATACAACTGTTGGATTTTTCAGGCCGCGAAAACCGCTTGCGGAAACCCCGAATCACCCTAGCCAACGGATCTCGTGCGAAGAAAAATTCGAAAACATACGAGTACGAGTTACAAAACTTCTAGATCTACATGATGAAGATCTTTACCCTTGTTGCGTGCCATTTTGCGTATCCCGCTCGTCCTCGTTACACCGGATCTCGAAGTTGTCAATGTAGACAACTCTCTACACGTATCCACACGAACACACTAGGTGGAGGTGACCAAAAACCAAGGTGTGCTAGCACCTATGTGGTTCGGCCAAGGAAGGAGGAGAGGGAGAGCTTGAGAGGAAGAAGATGCAAAATTCCACACTTGAATGAATAATGAAAATCAATTCACACCCCATTCAATATGTGGCCGACCACCTTTCTCATGTGTAACTCCCCTCATTAATGCATTAAGTTGTCATCAAGGAGAGAATGTAACCTCCATGAGGTGGCACTCACTAGTAACTCTCATGAGGTGGCAACCATGATGATGTGGAGTAACATCATTAGTCCACATCAATGCCAACTCACCAATGAGGTGGCATAAAGTCAAGTCAAACTAGACTTTTAATCTTCCTCTCAAGTCAAGTCAAACTTGACCAAATCTCTTCCATGGTTGATCTAATCTAACCATTTGATTCAAGCCAATTTAATATATAATGAATCTAATTCATTAAATTAAATTGATTCAATGAGTCATAATCTAAATTAGACTCATTGAACACATGAATCAACTTGAGTCCAACTCAAGTTAGCCCAATTAGGATTACTCTTAATCCAATTTGATTCATCAAATGAATCTAATCCTCTTGGTTCATCATATGAACCTAATCTCCATCTAATTGTCCTTAGTGTGTGACCCTATAGGTTCTTGTAACGTTGGCAATGCCCTAAACCCATTTAGGAGCATAAGTAATGAGCGGTATCTAGCAACACATCATTACTACCCAAGTTACAAGAATGTCGAGATCCGACATCACCTTGTGACTACTAATTGTGACTCCTCACAAAATATGACATGTGTCCTTCTATCCTAGACATCTAGATTGATCAATGTGAGGCATAGACCGTGTCATCCTCTGACCAATTTAAATCTTGAACTCCAAGTAGACTCACTAAATCAAATGAGCTCAATATCCTATATTGACTCATTTGGGCATGACCATGCATTTCGTGGTCTCACTCTATCAAGAATACCGATGTCTCTCCCGTCATATAGGAGGGATAGATCCCATCTACATCACTCACATCCCTCTGCATAATTTGATATATACCCAGTAATCGCCTTTATAGTCCACCCAGTTACGGGTGACGTTTGACGAAACCAAAGTATATAACTCCTTATGTAGGGATCTATGGTGACTTCAGGTCTAAGGACTAGTAGTCATACTAATAGCCACATGAGAAAGTATATGACACTCATATAACGATCCATGATATTTTCTCATGGCGGGTCATTCAGTATACATTCTCTAATGTATACCCATGTGTCAACTTGATATCTCTATATCCATGACTTGTGAGATCAAGTCATCAAGTTGACCTACATGCTAGTCTTATTGCATTAACATTGTCCCTGAATGTTAATACTCGACTAGGAATGATTAAGAGTAGTGTTCCCTATATCATCTCACTATCGGTTCAACTAACCGATTGATATAGGTGAGAACCATCTACTCAAGGACATTACTATACTTAATTTATTTGGCACCAATACAAGTAAGTATAATAACCAAAATCCAAATGCCTTTATTTATATAGAATATGATACAATAAGTCCAAAAATACAATCATCAAATGATTGACTCTAGGGCTCTAGCTAACAATACTCATTCTATATGCATAGATAAAGTCCTTGAATATACTATAGTGAGATGTGGTGGTACATATGATGGTCATCATAAAATATATCAATATTTACTGTATATTCTAAATTTGTTCCTAGTCGATTGGGTCACCTAATAAACAAGGATAAAAGGCTGCTTGAGCTAGAGACTAGCATCTGTGATATAGTGTACCATATTTTATTAGTAACGACATAGAGATGTTCAAACATACAGATGAGTGATCATATGATGAGTTCATCAAACATCCCTCACACAGACTTTTCAAGTGGTTATCATTTATCGAGTGGATAAGTCTTTGGTTGTGGTTGTACACTAGTGGTCCTTATGCTGGGACTGCACTTTGACTCATTTACCGACTCTATTAGGGTCACCAGGTAGTGAGATTGGGTGTAGTAACGAAACATATAGGAGTCAGTGTATTGTAGTCAGGGATTCACCACACACCCACATGTATGGATATCCTATGTAATATATTATTTTATAGTGTACAAAGTCTCTGATCAAAGCTGTAAGATGTACTTTAGAAAAGGAGTTTCCTAATTACACATGTGATATCACTATAAGATATATCACATGATTATCGAATCAATATACAATCCTCGATGTACCAATGGTTGTAGATTCGATTAGGATATATGAGATGAAGGGACCAGACTGTACGTTTACCATAATCGACTGGTTCTTGCAAGTACTATTTAGTGATACCTAGGGAATCATGGGGCAGTACTGCTAGACGCTCTTACCATGATCATTGGTTGTTAATCAGAATTAATTCTAGCATCTTATAATTAAAGAGTTAATCAAAGAATGAGGCTATTAAGGGTATGTCCGAATAAAGGACAAGTATAGTCCTGAATCACAAATTATTGTGAACCCATAGCTAGTTGTATCCCTGAACCATTAAGGGTCACACAAGTATTGGTTTCATATTTCCCGTTGAGAAAGCTAAATTCAAGTAGTTGAATTTGGCGAATAAAGTTTGATATGATCAAATAGTGAATTGACAAATAAAGTTTGATATGATCAAATGTTAGAGTGATTTCCAATCAATGAAAATAAGAAGAGTGGAAGAGTTCCACACAAAGTTTATAAATTAGAATTATATTATTGTAATAGCGAGCAAGTATGTTTGTCGCATCAACAATATTGGATCGTTGATATGATTACAATGGACTCGTGTTATTGGTTTCTAAAAAAGTTCTAAAAATCCAATAGACAAAGATAGAAGAGATAATGGATCAATCACATGATAGTTTATCTTCATTATGCTTTTAGGATCTTACTTATACGGTTAGATTGTAATGCATGCTTAGATAAAGATCATGCTTATATTTGTTTTAAAATCATACGAACACTCCTTTGATTTAATAGTTAAATCATAAATAAAATTTTAAATTTCTGCTATGCATAGGAGTGTAGAAACACGATCATCGAATTTCGAATTCAGTTCCAACAGGAAACGTCGAGTGAAGGTTCATGGAGCTCGACCTTGAGGACGAAGCGTAAGACAAGGCCACCATCTGGCTGATGGCATACAAACAACACATGAAGCAGAACTACAACCGGAGGGTGATCCCAAGATCATTCCATGTTGGCAACTTGGTTTGGAAAAGAGTAAAGTCGGTCAACGACGTCACCAAATTAGAGGCTCCATGGAGAGGACCTTTTGAAGTCATTCAGAAGCTCCGCTCGGGAGCCTACTACCTATAGGACGAGGATGGACAAAAGCTCGAGCAACCTTGGAGTGCGAACCATCTCCAACCATATAGGGTCGGGTGAGAGGTGCGTGGTTAAATCTGAATGTACTTGCGTAAGTGTTTGTCTTGTGGATGCAAGAAGACAATAAATAAAAATCCCAAGTATTCCAGACTGTTGTTCTGTTCGGTCAAGTTAAAAGTGAAGTAGCAACTATAAACCATAATCTTCACCAACAGTCGAGCAACAACTATAAACTCATGTCTTCATCAAAAGTCGAGCGACGACTATAAAACCTAATCTTTACCAATAGTCGAGTGGTGACTATAAATCCTAGTCTTCACCAACATTCGAGTGGCGACTCTAAACCCATGTCTTTGTCAAAAGTCGAGTAGCGACTATAAACCCTAGTCTTTACCAATAGTCGAGCGGCGAGTATAAACTCATGTCTTCGTCAAAAGTTGAGCGGCGACTATAAACCCTAGTCTTCACCAACAGTCGAACGGAGACTATAAACTCATGTCTTCGTAAAAATTTGTGCGGCAACTATAAACCCTAGTCTTCACCAGCAGTCAAGCAGTAACTATAAATCCTAGTCTTCACCAAAAGTTGAGCGGTGACTACAAACCCTAGTCTTCACCAAAAGTCGAGCGGTGACTATAAACCCTAGTCTTCATCAACAGTCGAACAGTAACTATAAACTCATGTCTACGCATCAATAGCCAAGCGGCGGTTATAAACTCAAGTGTACGATGAATAACTGTCAAGCAAAGACTCTAAACTTGAGTCGATGATGAATAAGGTCGAGTGGCTTCCTAAAGTCATAAAGTAAAGTTAACCGGTCGAACAGTGATCAAAGCAGGGATGCCTCAGCATGATATTGTCGTTCGACCTATACTGGAATGAGCATATGAAAGTCTTTGGGATTAGCTACACCGATAATCGAGAATGCAGGGAGTCATACTTAGACAAATTTCATAAAACTTTAAGTGGTGCACAATCCCAATTGAGCCGAACGACAACACATTACTCAAGCACTTTCAAGATTCAACAAAGTGAAGAGACGTCGAACGACAAGTCGCCAACAGGCACTTGCAAAGTCTGATTGAAAGATGTAATACCGAACGACGATGCATTCATTTTAACTTAGAAAATTTATTACATATGAAGAAATACAAAAAGTGACCCGAGGAGGCAAAGGATACTCGAGATAGTCAAGCACGTCATCGGGGAGCGACTCAGTCAGCTTCTCCATAGATAACATTGTTTGTCAGCGTGGAAGGGAGATAGCTACCGTCCTTCAGCTGATCAATAGTCCCATTAATTTCAAAGTTGAAGAAGCGGAGCACTTGGTCAGTAAACTGGTCATTGAAGGCATCCGAGCGGAGATAATCCCGCTTGAGTACTTCAAATCGATCTGGCTCTGCCTCTTGATAAATTTGTAAGGCCGATCAGGAGGCCTCCAACTCCACTTTTAGAGACTTCAGCTCAGTATCCTTGGTGGCGAGCTGGACCTTCACTGTAGATTGCTCTACCGATTGACTCTCCCACTTGGCGCTTAGTGCGGACTCAGCCTCCTTCAGGTTTTGAGTCAGGGCTCGAGCCTCTTTGTTCTTAATCTCCAAGTCCTCAATGGCTTGGAGTTTTCTGGTGTTAGCTGAATGGATCTTTGACTCAAAAGAGCTAGCCTATTTATTGAGTCTCACCAGTTGCGAAGCCTGATCAGCGCTCTTGCTCCTCTCTGCATCCAGCAGCTCGGAGCTTCACTATAGATCGACCCTTAGTTAGGCCCCCTAAGCGGTCAAATGCTCCAAGCATGCCTGAGAAGCCTCCGACAGGCTTACCTCAGTAGTCATCTGGTATGGTTGTTTGTGAGCTCCTTCAAAGAGATGACCGCCGCATCGGCCCTAACATCGGCCCATATTTGTGCAAGTGGTCCTTGGATCCGAATATGATGCTCAAGGGTGCGAGATGCGATGACATCCAAGCTACACCATTCATCAGTTGGCAAATGGATGATTGTCGTTATTTGGCACTAGCCACTCGGACTGGACGAGTCAAAGGTCGCTCTCCCCGTGGACTAGGACATAAGAAGCCGACCGAATGACAAATACTTGTGTAGCTGGCAAGGATGGTGGCAGCATGAAGGAGACTGGTGGCACACAGATTATTCTTGACAGTAAACCAGACAACGATGGAGTCTGGTCGGAGAATACAAAAGTATGGATCACTACGCCTCCCTGCTTTAGAAGAACAGGCATCAATGTCTTATCCTGCTCAGATGAGCGTGAACCAGATCGGGCGGGGGTCTGCAGGGCAGATGTGGCGGAGCAAGAGAAAACTTCCGCACGTCACCTCTTGCGTCGTTGGAGGGATTCACCGGAAGTGGCCACTTTGAAGCAACCGCGATCGACAGCATCAAAGGTCATTCTGGAAGAAGGTCAGCTGCAGCAGCCGCTACATCACTAGCCACTGTCTGACTGCCTCCTACCTCGCTAGTCAGCACAGGACCTCGCCCACTTCCTCGGGCGAGTCTTCAGAAGGGGTGACAGGCTGCAAGCCACGGGTCTCCAACTCAGCCATAGCCACTGCATTGATCTCCGCATCCACGAACCTACTCTCGCCGGCCAGGCATGCCCTCAACATGATGCGGGCTATAAAAAAGGGAGGAAAAATCAGTTAGATTCAAAGATGAGGAGAAGAAAGAGCATACCTAGGCTGGACGGCAAGCGTGTTCGGATCAGGCTCAAGCCGAACACATACAGGACACCCTCCAACAACAGCTTATGGATGTGATATTTCTGACCGACTAAACTGGGCGCTGCTTGGAGATAGTCCAATCATCTTCTCTATCTCCCGAGTGACGGAGCCGTCATCACTTCCATCTACCACCTAGTCGGGAAGTCGGGAAGTCGAGCCGTCCAGGAAAATGAACAAAGAAATAATGCTCCCTCTAATGCTTATTGGAGGACGACATTTTGTCAAAAAAGACACAGCCCACTCAAGCTTGGAGCAAGAAGGTCCTCGGCTCGAACAATTAAGGATAGTAGAAGTAATGAAAGAGCCGAGGAGTCAAGGGAAGGCCGTGCATACGGAAGAGAATTGCTATCCCGCATAACAACCTAAAGGAGTTCGACACTAATTGGTGTAGGAAAATATGAAAATATTTATAGACGGCGGAAAAAAGGATGAATAGGAAATAGAAGGCCTACACTGAACTGGTCCTTAAAGAAAGTCAAAAAGCCAACCGGCGGCTCCTGTTGTCAGTCGTAAGTGGAAGGAAAGGCAACTTAATAAGAAGAAGGAAATTAGTATGTGGATTTCAACTTTTCTATATCGTCCCCATCAAACCTCGACTCGGTGGAAGCATACCAGAGTCTAGGGACGGACATCAGAGACTGTGAGGAACTAGCCATCGAAAGCGAGGAAATTGGGAAGAAGTAATGAACAGATTTGACGAAGGAAAAGAAGAAGGAGCTTATGAGAATGGTCGCCAGAGAAGAAGAGGAGAAGCAACATAGTAGACACCGCTTGAAGACGAAAACGCAGGGAATGAAGACGACGACAAAGTGAAGTAATGTTTATAAACCTCGCAACTGATCACCCTGAGTCGTCCGATCAAGGGTTGGAAAAAATAGGAGAAGATCCAGCTGTAAAATTTGAAAAGGCGTCTGTCACATCACCAATGGTTATCTTCCTATCACATCGAGCATGCAGCGGCAGAAAGTAAGACACGTGTCGGTAGGTTATAATGAGACATTAATGAGGCTTAATTAAAAGACATGGGCAGCGCGCTTGGCCATAATGATAAGAGATTTTCATGGTCTTCTAGAAATTGAGATGACATCAGCCCTTGTCATTGGGCACCCAACCAAGAAAGTCTAGAGAAATGGAAAAATTCACTAAGTATTGGTGTCAACCATCCCGATTGACACAGATATTTAATTATGGTATAGTTGATCGGCCAAGCCAACACCAAACTTATGAGGTATCATCCGAGCGACAGCTACACATCCCCAACAAAGGAATGGTCGGTCGACCCTCTGACCAATTACCAGGCCATGGATAGTGTCCGATCGAAAGAGGTCACCCGATACGCTAATTGTCCAGTCATTTAGACTTGCCGCCTCCTTCGACTAGACTTGAGGGAAAGACTTATGATGCAGTGATAAAGGGGGCCCACCAAGTGCAGGTCAAAGGAAGAAGATAGCAGTCGATGTATAGGTCAAAGTCAAGGAGGTCAACGCCAGAGGACCAACATGCTCACTAAATGGTAGCCGAACAGAGCCCTACATCAAGGGTCGACCAAGCAGGAGTCGCCCGACCAATAATGGGATGAGCCAAGCGAAAGCACGTGTAGATGACCGGATTGCTATTTCGGTTGGGCGTGAACATACTATCTAGACTCGTCATCGCAGGGAATAGCATCCGAATATAGGAATACTCGATCAAGCAAAGGAGTACTTGGCTGAGCTGCTATCCAGCTCGGTTGATCGGCGGGAATGTTGACATGTATTCGGATATACTTTTGGTAGATGGCATCGCCAACATGTGTCATTGTCTACATGTAGATTGTACGACGGACAAATCGGAGGATGTGCCTACAACCAATTGGAGAACGTGTCCATGACCACATGTGCAGGACCAATTGGGGAGCATGCCCATAACTAATGGGAGAGCGTGCCCATGCCTCAAAAAGCGTACACATCGGCCACCAGGGCATTATATAAAGGGGGTCAGTACACCGCCGGAGGTACGCGTAATTCACTTTTTGTGCTTGTGTTACTATTGTTCCATCTTCTTCGTGTCGGTGACTGACTTCAATGTCGGAGGACCAACATCGGAGACCCCTTCCCTGGCTCGGCACTGACGTTTCTCGTGCTTGCAAATCGAAGTGTGGTCTACATCCAATCAACATAGCAGCCACATCCCTAGTTTTCCGTCTCCACGATTTTCAAATAGGCTCAGTCCACAAATCAAATCTCAGACTTTTTGCTCAAAAAGAATGAACTCACACCTCTGTTACTTGGATGCTAATATATAGGAGAAGATCATGGGACAATGTGTGTTGCAATTGCATACGTTACCCACAATCTCTAATATCTCTCACTCATCCAAATCAATCTATAAAGGCCTAGTCATAGAGACCATGAAATAACATTCAATTCATACTTAGGGAAAATAGTCTGTGCGACAGTAACCGCACTAAGCAATTGATGCTAAGAAAGTTGTTACACCTTACATAGTCGTTTGCTGAGCGATCAATATTAATAAAGTTATTACACTTTACTTAGTCAATCTCCTGGTGGCACACAACCTCTCTCTAGAATGAATAAGAGACATCAAGATCTTGCATTTACCCAAGATTAAATCATCTATATCAATATGATCTAATCCCTTATAATGACTATCATGTCGAGAGCATGTGTAATATTTTCAATCAATACAATTATTCACAATCACATTTTATGTACTCAATAAAAATATAATTGGTCGATGAGTGAATAAATGTCAATGATGTAAATCTATCTTAATCTTCCTTTTTAACTAAAATCTATTTATCATAATCAGTCGCTTTCCTAATTATGCTCCATAGACCAAATCATCCATAATAGCATATACTGATTAGAACTTCAAGTAGACAGCTAAATAGTCACTTAGGGTAAAACTAAGATTAACTTATAATCTTAAGGGTCTCACATAGTAGAGAAATAGGGATCCATTCTCCTACTACCCTTATTGTTGTCATAACACATATGATATGAATTATATGCTACGATATTTTTCTCTTTATCAGTAACGAGTTTATATTTTTCTTAAAATTTAACATTGTATAAATTTTGATCTACACATATCTAATGTCTAATCCTAAATTTAAATCATGAATTGAAATTGGCCTCCTACAGGTTCAGTAAATGATGAGTGCATGTACTCCGATCATTATCAATACATATATGGTCTCATCTTGACACAACTGTCAAAGTAACCCCAATTTATGGGTATGTCTCTATTCATAGCTACATAAGTTGTCCCATAAGTAATAATCTTACCTTTATTTATACTTAATAAATAGAGATGATTGTCTATGTGAATGGACCAATCCTTACCTGCCAATATACTCATCGAGACTTTATCCAAAAATATAACAACGTATATATACTAATAGATCATGATATTATCATATATATCCAATTTTCTTTATAAAGTGTTACATTTTACGAAGTACAAAAAACTTCACATATCCTTAAAATAACTCTTTAGTCAATGATTTAGTAAAAGGATTTGCAAGCATAGCATGTGTAAGAATATACTCAAAAATTATTTTTTTTCAACAATATCCCTTATAAAATTATACTTAATTTTTATATGCTTACCTTTATTGTGATATTTGGAATCCATAGAAAAAGCTATAGCAGATTGATTATCACAATACACTATAACTGGACTTCTACTATCATCAACAATCTTTAAATGTTTCAAGAACCTTTTTAACCAGACAACTTCTTGTACAGCTGCTGCGTATGCCACATACTCAGCTTCCATTGTCAACAGTGCTACACAAGCCTATTTCTTGTTGTTCCATGAGATGACATCATCATTCAACAAGAAGGTATAGTCAGATGTGGATTTTCTATCCTCAAGGTCTCTTGCCCGATCTGTATCTGTGTAGCCCTTCAGGCTTATATTTGATTTTTGTAAACAGAGATAATAATTTGTTGTCCTTTTGAGATATCTGAATACCCTCTTCATCACTTTCCAGTGTCTCGATCCTGAGCCCTTTATGTTCATATTTGATTGTTAAAAATAGAGACAATAATCTATTATCCCCTTGAGATATCTGAATATTATGTTCACCGCTTTCTAGTATCTCAATCTTGGATTTGACTGGAAATGGCTAACTAAACCAACAACATAGCTAATATCAGGATGAGTACACAACATATGTACATCAAACTACCAATAACACCAGCATATAGTTTTTTCTTCATTTCAACTATTTCTTTAGGAGTCTTGAGATACATACTTTTGGTCAAAATAGTACTTCTCGCTACAAGTATTTGTTCAATGTTATAATTTGATATATTGAAGTGTTGTAGCATCTTAGTGATATAAGCCTCTTGAGACAAACTCAAAAACTTTTTTAATTGATCTCTAATGATCTTTACTCCTAAGATATATTCAGCTTCTCCTATATCTATTATATCAAATTGTGATGAAAGACATGATTTAACTTCTATCACAAATTTCATGTCATTTCTAGCTATTAGCATATCATCAATGACAAGATGACCAACTTTCCTTTCTCCTTTTTCAGATAAACACAATGATCCTCATTGATCATTTCAAAATCATAAGATAAAATGATTTCATTAAATCTTATGTTCCATTGTCTTGATGTTTACTTTAGTTCATATATAGACTTTTTTAGTCTACATGTTTTATTCTCTTGACATTCAACAATGTAACCTTCTAGTTGAGCTATATATATTTCCTCGTCAAGATTACCATTAAAAAAAATTATTTTTACATCCATCTGATGTAATTCCAAGTCAAAATGTGCTACTATAACTAAGATGACACATATTGACACAAACTTCACAACAAAGAAAATGTCTCTTCAAAATCAATACTCTCCATTTGGATATATCATTTTGTAATCAGTCGAACTTTGTATTGATTAATCGATCCATCTACTTTCCTATTAATTTTGAGAATCTATTTATTCTCAATACCCTTCGGCCCGAAGAAAAAATGACTAAATCTCAAATTTGATTCTTTCTCATAGACTTCATTTTTCTCATCCATTGTAATTTTTTTATTTTTCTCTAACTAAGCATCTCAATGTTTCCTCAACCGTTCAAAGTCCATGATTGTCAACTAAGAGAATCATTAATGTCTCATTCTCAATGCCAAACCTTCTCCAAGGAATAATATAACAACTACTTCTTCATAGGTTAGATTGTTGAGAAACTAATTCATTCATCGACAAATCACTCTCACTGGGTTGACTAGATTCAGGCATCTCTTATGATACCTCGTTCATTGACAAAGGAATATTATCCTCTTCCTCTATTGAAAATAATGGAATTATCTTATCAACTTCGCATCTTGTTAGGAACTCAATTTCAATAAAAATAATATCTTCTGACTCTATTTCAAAGATGGTTATATCTTATTGCTCACCAATAAAAACATAACCTTTAGAAGTATTAGAATACCTTATAAAGATATACTTTTTACCCCTTGATCATAATTTTCCATATTTGTGAGTTTTATCATGAACGTAGGTAGTTGACCTCCAAAGTCTCAAATTACTCAAATCTGGTTTTCTGCCTATCTAACATTCATATGGAGTAGATTGAATAGATTTAGAAGGCACTCGATTAAGTAGATAGGTTACAGTTAATAATGCATCTCCCCAATAGGAAATTAGTAAATTAGTTTGAATCATCATAGACCAAACTATATCTAGAAGAGTTCGATTTCTTCTTTTAGCAACCCCATTTTGCTATGGAGTTCCATGGATTATTAGCTATCTAATAATCCCTTTATACACATTATCCTGAACTAATTAGATAAATATTCACCCTCCTCGGTTAGTGCATAAGGTTTTTTTTAGCGCCCGTGCGGTCGGCAAGAGGGGAGGAGTGAATTGCCTATAAATTAAAAATGAATAGCTAATAAAATGAATAGCAGCACGATAACAATTATAATAATAATAATAAATGAATAGCTAATAAAAGAATAGGTAAAAGGCCAGAGATTTACTTGGTTATAACCTAGGTGGTTGTTAATTCAAGACATTGAAAAAGCACTAGCAGATCTTCTTTGTTGAAGGCGGTAAAGCCTTTTACACACTTTAAATGCTCAGAAAGTTGTTAGGAAATGAATACAAAGTTGTTGAATATTGCCTAGCTCTAGAGGTCTTTTTATAGCTCCTGGAAAATCTTATCCGTAGCTTGAAGGCGCCTCTAAAGAGATCCAAGGCGTCTTCCATCGGATAAGTTTTATCCACTAAGGATAAAGCTTATCTATGGCTAACAACTATCGGAATGTGCCTTTGTACTGTTCATCAAAAGCGCCTTCCAGCCATGGAAGGCACTTCCATAGAGAAGCACGGGGGCGCCTTCAATTATGTTGAAGGCGCCTCTAGCGGCTCTTAAAGCACTCCCTTTGCTCTTCTGCTGCTCCGATCGTCTAGGTAATTTTATCCATCTGTAATTGGGCTTACCCGAACACATCTTTCGGCCTTCTCCTCGAGCAGGCTTCCTTCCCGGCTTCTCGTCCCTCGAACGTCACGCACGCCCTTCTTGTCCACCAGTGTACTCTTCTACAACACTTCATCCCTCGGACGCATCGAGCCCGTCGGCTTTCCCCCGTACCGTTCTTCTCGCTAGCTGCGTCTTCCGCTCGACTTCTTGTGTTCCTAAGCTCCTACACACTTAGACACAAGGATTAGGGATGTAAACGAGCCGAACCGAGCCGAACAGTATTAGGCTCCAGCTCAGCTCGTTTAAGTTATATTCGGGCTCAACCTCAACCTCGAATCGAGCTTTTATCACAAGGCTCGAGCTCGGCTCGTTTTAGAATTATCAAGTTCGCAAACAGTTCGAGCTCAGCTCGTTATTAGCTCGATTATCAAAGTTAACGAGCCTAACTCGTTAAGCGAGCTCGGGCTCGTTTTCGGGCTCGTTTAGAGCTCGTTTTTGACTCGTTTTAGAGCTCATTTTAAGGCTCGTTTTAGAGCTCTCTTTTTTTTCATTTTAGAGCTCATTTTTTGGCTCAGTTTAAGGCTCATTTTTTGGCTCGTGAGCCTATAACCAAACATGTTCGCGAGCTCACGAGCCGAATATCCTTAAACTCGAGCTCGGCTCGATAAAACTGTTGAGCTCGAAATCGAGCTCGAGCTCGGCTCGATAAGATAAACGAACGAACTCGAACAAGCTTTTTATCGAATCGAGCTCCGAATAGCTCGCGAACCGTTTGGTTCATTTACATCCCTAACAAGGATCAAATACAGCAGGACCTAACTGAACTTGGTCGATCACATCAAAACTACTCTGAGATTCTAACAATCTTCCCCTTTTTGATATACATCAACCTAAGTTCACGTTATAGTTAAAAAAAAATGCAATAACATAAGTAAATTGAAAATAACAATGGCAATACAAAGAATTAAAGAATTTTTTAAAAACTACATAATTATGCAAATATCCAAACTCCCCCTAAACATGTACTAATTTCTCCTCTTTTGATCACATCAAAAATAAAATGAGAATAGGAAAGTTAGATAAAGAACTTAAATTATCTAAGGGTTAAGGAAAAATTTTCTTAAAGGTCAATAGAATTTAAATTTGTCAAAAATAAGTTTCAAGATTTTTCAATTTTAGAAATGAAGTTTTTGGTAAATAATCCATAGAAAATTCAATATTTATTAAAAATTAAAAAATAAATATTTGAGTATTAAAAAAGTCTAAAAATTTTAATAGGAGTTGAATATATATACGGTAGATATAAAATTTTGCACAAAGGAGTTAACTTACGAAAAAAATAAATTAAAAAAGACTTTAATTTTAAAAAACTACTTTTTTTAACAAATAATCTCCCCTTTTTTATTGTTTTTAAAAAATTATAATAGTTAACTATTTAACAGTTAACCTATTAAACATTCATTTCAATAATTGACTTACAAGTTGTGGTGAGACACTAGACCTTTTTAGATATTGGAACAACAAACACTTCTAGACAAAGCCTTTCAAAGAAATTAAACATTTAATTTTATTTCTATAAATGGTAACTTTTTTTTTTAAAAAATAATTTATTCTAAGCAGGATTTGAGAACCCAATATAGGTTTCTTCCTATTGGATTGATTAAGTATCTTTTAGAAATATATTTTGGTGATAACTTTCTAATTTGACTCTTATAGTATCTAAAAATACCAATTTAGACTTTTATCATTTTTCCAGACATTTTGATTAAGACATGCAGAAATTTTAGATTTTTTAATTTGGTCCTTCAATTTTTTATTTTCATCCTTTAACTTATCATACATTTCTAAAAGGTAGGTTTTCACTAAGACTATTTTTAATTCAGCATTTTCTCTTTCTAATTTTACTAAATCCTTGGAAAGTGATTTAATAAATTGAAATGACTCTTTAAGAGTTAAAGTGTGTACCTTACTTACCTCGTATTCTGATATTTCCTCTTTACCGTAGCTTTCTTTTAATGATCCTCCCCCTTTATCGATGTTCGTCTCTGAGCTACTTTCATCTTCTCCTTGGTGGTCGGCTAGTAGGGCTAGTCCAGCATAGGCCTCGATCTTAGATTCAGAAGATGAAAATTCATCCCATGTTGCGTTTAAATTCTTGAGTTTCGCTCTTGTTGGTCTTTTGCCCTTGTCTTTCTTCAGTTTAGGGCAATCATCCTTGATGTGCCCTTCTTCTTGGCAATTGTAACATTGAATCTTCCTTTTGCTTCTTCAGTCCTTTCTCATCTACGACTTGAATTTGTTAGATCTAATAAATCTATTAAATTTTCTTACCAATAATGCTTCTTCATTTGCGTCGATGGATGCTTCGGAGTCTGAGTCTTGTTCGCTTTGCTCGGCTTGTAGTGCTAGGTTCTGACTTGGTCCCTTTCTTTTTCTTGCACATCGAGACTCGTGTAATTCGAAAGTGGAAAAGAAGTTTTCTAATGTACTTACCTCAAGGTCTTTGTGTCCTCAGGAACGCATTTAAAGCATACCTTTGCACGCCCCGATTAGTTACCGTTTCTCCGAGGTTTGTTAATCCGGTGATTAACACTTTGATTCTTCCATATAGATAAGCAACCGATTCGCCTTCTTCCATCCGAAGGTTGCTGATTTGGTTCCGGAGCATATCCCGTCTCGTGAGTTTTGCTTCAGGCATACCCTCGTGTAATTCTAAGAATTTCTCCTAAAGTTCCTTTGATGATTCGTATGCGCCGATTATGTTGACTTCTTGTGGAGGTAGCACGCTCAGTAGATGAAATTCGACTTATCCATTTACCACAAAATCTGCTTACTCTTTCTTGGTCCATTGATACTTCTTTTTATCTTTCGGTGCTATAAATTCATATTTTAATATTAACAATAAATCAAAATCAGTTTTAAAAAATACCTCTAATTTTCTTTTCCATATTGCGAACTCCCCTTCAAATTTAGGCGGGTAGATGCTGGGTCCGACCATCGTCCTTGTATTTCAGTTGGTGGTTAGTCCTTTTGAAACGGTTGAGCTCTAATACCACTTGTTAGCACCCGTGTGGCCAGCAAGAGGGGAGGGGTGAATTGCTTGTAAATTAAAAATGAAAAAACCCTTCTCATTCTTTCAACGTAGATTAGCACGATAGCAATTATAATAACAATAAATGAACAAGTAATAAAAGAATAGGTAAAAGGCTAGACGTTTACTTGGTTACAACGTAGGTGGTTATTAATCTAAGGTATTGAAAACTCACTAGTAGATCTTCTTCGTTGAAGGTGGAGAAGTCTTTTACACACTTTGAACGCTTATAAAGTTGCTAAGAAATAAATACTGAAGCTGTTGAATATTTCCTACCTCCAGGGGCCTTTTTATAACTCCTGAAAAATCCTATCCGTAGCTTGAAGTCGCCTCCAAAGAGGTCCAAGGCGCCTTCCATTGGATAAGTTTTATCTGTTGAGGATAAAGCTTATTCGCGGCTAACAACTATCAGAAGGTGCCTTCAATGGCGGGAAGGCGTCTTCATACTGTTCATCGAAGGCATCTTCCATCCATGGAAGGCGCCTTCCTCAGAGAAGCGCAGGGGCGCCTTCAACTCTATTGAAGGTGCCTCCAGTAGCTCTTACATCACTCCCTTTGCTCTTCTGCTGCTTCGATCGTTTGTGTTATTTCGTCCATCCGGAATTGGGCTCACCCGGACCCATCTTCCAGCCTTCTCCTCGAGCAAGCTTCCTCCCCGGCTTCTTATCCCTTGAATGTCGCGGATGTCCTTCTCGTCCACCGGTGTACTCTTCCGTAGCACCTCATCTCTCAGACGCACCGAGCCCGTCGGCTTTCCCTTGTGTCATCCTTCTCGCTAGCTACATCTTCTGCTCGACTTCTTGTGTTCCTAAACTCTTGCATACTTAAACACAAGAATCAAATACAGCACGACCTAACTGAACTTAATTGACCACATCAAAACTATCTTGGGGTTCTAACAGTTTTAACCTTACATTTCAATTAATTCTCAACTTCATTCAAATAACGTTTGAAGTGATCTAATGATTTAAATTAATGAGAAATCAAATACACATGACTGAAGCATGTGAAATCATCAATAAATGTAATGAAATAGGAATCTCCATGTCTAGCCTGTTGGTATAATTTCTCCTAGGTCAAGGTTAACTAGTTTGACTAAGCTTGAGTTGACTCAAGCTTGAGTCATGATATTTAAGTTTTGATATTTGACAATATATGAAGATTGCAAGTGTAATTGTCTATATGGAGATTGATGGTCAAAGTTTGACTAGAAGTCAAGTAGGTCATGGTTGGTCGGATACTTGATTGGGAAGTCCTAACTGGAGGTTAGGTATGGGCAAGCCCAATAGGAAGGTTGCCAGAAGATGAAAATCTAAGTGGGTCAGTGTTGACTAAACACTTGGTGTAGAAAGTCCTGGTAAGTGAAGTCGGGTAATGAGAAGGTCTTGGTGGAAAGTCCCGGTGAGTGAAGTCTGACAGTGGGAAAATCCTAATAAGTGAAGCTAAGTAATGAAAAATCCTAGTGAGTGAAGCTAAACAGATGAAAATCTTGGTGAGTGAAGCTAGGCAAATAAAAATCCTGGTGAGTGAAGCCAGGTGAAAAGCCCTAGTGAGTGAAACTAGGCAGAAGGAAGGCCTAGTGAGTGAAGCCAAGCATGAGAAAATCTAGATAGGTCAAATTTGACCGAACATTTAGTGTGTGAAAGTCTAAGTGGGTCATGGAGGATCAGATACTTAGCACGAGACAAAAAGGACAAGTGGGTCAAAGAATTGACCGGACAGTTGGTGACAAAGTCCCAACAAGTCAATGTTGACCAGATGCTAGATAATAAGGAGTCCCAACAGTCACGGTTGGCCAAGTATTGGGTTTAGGAACCCTAGACTTGAGTTAAACAAGTTAGGGTTGGTCAATTAATCATGCGATCGATTGAACTAGAGCCCAGCTGATCGATTGAAAGAGTCCCCTGAGCAAAGGGCAATCTAATTGATCAGTTGATCGATTGACAGCCATTTATGATAGCACAGTGTGCCTCCCAATCGATCAGTCGATTGATTGGGCTACTCTAATCGATCAGTTGATCAATTGGAGAGGAGTTTTCACAAATCATAGTGAGTACTATGGTGGATCGATTGGGAAGGAGACCAATCAATTCTGGGGCTTCTCGCGAGAACATAGAAGCAGACTGGATCGATTAGCTAATCGATCTAGCTGCTCCCAATAGATCAGCCAATCGATTGGGAGATGATCATTACGCAATATATAGGGTTTAGATGATTGGGATCGCTTGGATCTGACATGGCAATCAATTGGGAGCAGGCCCAATCGATTGGGTGCCCTAAAAATACAGATATAAAGGTGATGATGAAAAATACAGATATAAAGGTGATGACAAGTTCAAATGTAACAATTCTACACATCACTCAACTCCATCTTCTTTGTCAGTTCTTGGAAGCTTAGGGTTGAAGTGTTGGAAGGATACAGGGTTTAGACGATAGGGATCGCTTAGATCTGATGTGGCAATTCATTAGGAGCAGACTCAATATTTTGGGTGCCATAAAAATGTAGATATAAAGGCAACAACAAGTTCAAATGCAATAGTTCTTCCCATCACTCGACTCCATCTTCTCCACCAGTTATTGGAAGCTTAGGGTTGAAGTGTTGTTGCACTTCTAAGCTTACAAGAGGCATTCACAAGCAACAAGAGATCACACAAGAAGGTTTTTCATTTGTATTTGTGTATTTACTTCTTGTTTCAAATTGTATTTCTTGTTCTTGAGTTGTAAAAGTTTCTCCACCTCCGGATTGTTCCAAAAAGGAGTGTTTTGATAGTGGAGAGTGTACTCATGTGTGAATTCTTGGATTAGTCGTCTCATCTTAAGGTAGATACCAAGTAAATCCTACTTATTAACATTGGGTGCTTGCTTTGAGTTTATCTGTTGCAAAATCAACATCGACGAAGGAAGTGAGTGAGTGGGTGAGCTATTCACCCCCCCCCCCTTCTTGCTCCGGAGTATCCCAAAATAGCCTTCACATTCATCGAAACATAAATATCTGAATAAATTAATTATAATGGTAATTCGGCTCTAATAGCCTTATCAAATGATTTTCTAGTTGCTCTTCCAGTAAGACAATGCTCATATACAGACAAGTTAATCTCAGCATGAGTGCCTAATAGGCCCTCTTTAGCTAATCTATTTATTTGTTCTTGTTCAATATGTCCTAGTCTAGCATGTCAAAGTTCATCATTAATATTAGCATCACTAGTAAGAGTAATCTTTGAAAAATAACCATTAATACCATAATTAATATTCAGTTCTATATCAAGAACCATAAAATCATTTGTTACATAAACATACCCAATTAACACTGAGTTAATTCAAAGTTCCACATATTGACTAAAAAAATTTATACTAACTCAAATCAAGAAGACTAGTAATAGAAACCAGATTTCGTTAAATCTCAGGAGTATAAAGAACATCATATAGAAACAAGGTAAGTCAACCACGTAGGTTGAATTTACAAGTGTCAACTCTTTTGACTTCAATCATTGGATTATTCCCCACATATATCCATTTATTACCAACTAGTACCTAATGATACTCCATGTATGTAGCTCAATCATGAGCTACATGGTTTGTTACTCCTAAATCTATAATCCACAAAGGATAAAAATCATCTAACAATACTAAACTAGCAACATAATGCTCATGAAAAGAAGTTAAATATGGATTTATCTTTTTTAGCTCAGTACAATCCCGAGTAAAATGGTCTTTCTTGCCACAGTTATAGTAAGTCAACTTGCTTTTAGGTTTCTTTTCATCCTTCTTTCCTTTAAGATTCTTCTTGATTAGGTTTTGCCCAGCAGCAGTACTATTTTTTTCCTTTCCCTTTCCTTTCTTAAACTATCTTATTCTTGGATTCAGATGCTCTAACAGAACCTATAACCATAAAAGTTTGTCCTAAAATCCTTACGGATTCAATTCTCTCCACCTCAAGTTCAACATGGCGTGATATATCAGTGAAAGTCTTAGTATTTTCACTGTGTGTAAGATTTTGTTTTATTTTTTTTCCAAGAATCAATAAGGGAACAGATTACTGCATGAATCTGTTATTCATCAGTCAACTCATAACTCATAGTCTTTAGCTCCCGAATCATATTCGTCATTTTCTTTAAATGTTGGGTCATGGTAACATTCAGGCTTTTTTTGTAGCTATCAAATTTTATTATCAGCTGACGAAGTTTGCTCAAGCGAACTCCACTGTACTTTTCTCTCAGGGCAACCCAAACTACATGAACTAATGGTAATGTCTCATACTCAAATATCATGTCATCTACCATTGAACTAATCAATATTTCCTTAGCAGTGGAGTCATTTTTCTTCCATGCCTTATAGACATCAAGGTCACGTTTATATTGTGTTGTAGAACTATCAGCAGATTCTTCCATAAAATGATTTACAACGTTTAGAACTTCATGTTGCTCAAGAATATATTGTATCTTAAGGTGTCATATATTGTAGTTATCCTCGTATAATTTCTCTCCCTTATTGACTTTAGCTATTATATTCTTAGTTGTCATGATCTAACATAAATAAACACATTATTTAGTAATTCAGTATAATTCATATGCATGCAAGTTATGATTGACTCAATAATAATTTAAGTTGATTTACAAAATCAAGTGGTAACTACTTTTTCACTTATCATTCGTATGATCCAATAAAATAAATATTGATCAATTATATTACACACATCCCAATAAATAAACTAATCATTTTCAAGTTTGTTAACACATAACATAACTTTTTATAAAATAACTCTATTCATACATAATGAATGAAACTATAACATAACTCACATAAACTAAATGAGCTTATTATTGTTCATACATAATGACAGTAACAATAGAACTCTAATAAAATAGATAAGCTAACATCACTCCCACTAGGACAAACACTAATGCAATGACCAATATTTTTCCTTTCAACCTGTACTCATTTGGAGCAATCTTAGGTATGATAGATTCAGGATTCTTCATTCGGTCCATGTTCAGATCATCTTTAGGGTCCTCTTGATCCACATGGTGAAATAGCTCTAAACACAACTTTGCATATGAGATATACCCTTTAGAGAGCCCCCATAAATGGTGTGCTACCACCTTGGGATACTCCAGTAATGATCAAATTAATGCTTAGATCCTATAATTATCCATGACTAGAAACTCTTCTTGTTCGAGTTTCTAGAACAATTGATCAAGCCATCCAATATGTTCTCGAACTCTGTGAACCGAGTCAAACTCTATCTCCTCGATCGCCTTCCCTAGCTTATTCCATCACACATTGCAATGAGTCATCGTGCATATAATCCAAAGCATTTAGAATTGAAAAATAATAATATCAGTGTAAAACTGACAAACCAGTAACAAAATCAGTTCATTTCAATTCACACATATCCATAGAAAAATATATAAAATTCATTAATAAATAAATAAGAAAAACTAATTTTGTTTATTTAAGGAGCTCTAGTAGACTGACACATTGGATCGATCGATTGGGAAACTAAATCTTGAACTTTGTCTATTGTTCTCATTAGAACTAATCTAATTAGACAAGGATCTTTTGTACCTATGTTATGTTATTATTTAATCTAAGCTCATTTAAGTCAATCTCATGCTTATTGATTAAACTCAAGTCCGTTTGATTAAACCAATGTCTATTGGATTAAGTCTGACTCATTAGAATAAATTAAATCTACTTGATCAAATTTAATCCAATAGAACAAATCTAATCATTTGATCAAATCTAGTCTAAGCCTATATAACCAGGTTTGATTGGATCAATTTGATCTAATTCAAATCTGACTTCATACTGAGCCTATATGAGCTTTAACCCAGTCTGGTTCAAGTGAACCTTAAAACTCATTCATTTTTTTCACTTGAGAAATAGTTCTTCACATTTTTTTTTTCATTTCTGTTTGATTTAATTAAATCAAACTGATGTGGTGATAAGGGGAGAAGTCTGGCACGAAGTCTAAATTCATTTTTTCATTTTTTTCATGTCGACGGGTTGACCGGATGTCTGGCACGAAGTCCAGCTAGGTCGACGGGCTGACCGGATAGCTGGCGAGAAGTCCAAGCGGGTCGATGGGCTGACCGGACGCTTGGCGAGAAGTCCAGCTAGGTCGACGGGCTGACCGTATAGCTGGCGAGAAGTCCAAGCGGGTCGACGGGCTGACCGGACGCTTGGCGAGAAGTCCAGCTAGGTCGACGGGCTAACCGGATAGCTGGCGAGAAGTCCAGACAGGTCGAAGGGCTGACCGGACGTCTGGCAGGTAAGTAAGGTAAGTCACTGGAGGGGAGTGACTGCGAGGACGCGTTCCCGGGAAGGGAACATTAGGCGTCGATCCGGCTTAGATCCATTTCGGATATCTAAGTCGAGATCGTGACTAGATTCCGGTCTCGGAAAGATGGAATCTAAGTCATACTCCTTTTTGCTAATTCATACTCATTTTGCTTTTGCTAACAATCTGTATTGCAGGGTAAATTTGCCTCCGGACTAACGTTTGTCTTGCAGGACGGATTCTGCAGGAAAACAGGGTCCGGGCGCCCGGAAGGGAAATTTCATCCTGATCGCGCGTCGCCACGTGGAGCTCACTGGTTGGACTTGCCACGTCTCACCAGGGCGCCCGGAAGGCATCCAGGGTGCCCCGAGCCTCATATAAAAGAAGGGTCAGAGGAGAGCTTCAGAACAACAATGAAAAGAAAAGTCTTCCACTGCCCTGCGACGCGAACAACGCTCCGACACTACGCTCCTTTCTTGTCTTTATTGTCGGTATTTGTTTTTCATTTTCATTAGCATTCATTGTACTGTTTTTTGTAATCATTATTTCGAACTGCTAGTGAATTGCCCAACGAAAGTACTCACGGAGTACGGGCCTTCGAGTAGGAGTCGTCACAGGCTCCGAACGAAGTAAAAACAACTGTGTTCATTTACTTTTCCGCTGCGCTTATACTCGTTGTTTTTCGAATCGATATTCACCCCCCCCCTCTATCGAACGATCACGGTCCTACAAGTGGTATCAGAGCAGGTACCGCTCTGATTTGGTGCAACCACCAATCAGGCAAAGGGGGGACTTTTTGAAAGAAAAATTAGATATCGTTTGTCTTTAAAATAAAATCTTACGCCTTTCATTTTTTTCCCTCCAAAACGGTTTTTGAAAAATACATCGCCATCTTTTCACCATTGTTTAGTATTTAAAAAATATTACATTTTCAAAATTTTGAAATAATATTTTTTTTTTCAAATATTTTATTAATATTTTAATAAGATTTTATTATTTTTTTCGAAAATAGTGAAATATTATTTTTTCCAGCACTGCTAATCCAAGACCAAGTCTTGGGATTTTTTTTCTGTTTCTCTGTGTGCAAGAATAATGACTCTTCAAGAAGGACGGAACCCCCACGAACCACCACCATACGATCAAGATTTCAACTATTGGAAGTGATTAATGGAATGCTTCTTAGGAAACGTAAACTTTGATTATTGGCTGATATTGAGAAAACCTTCTCAGAACTCAGAACTAAACACAAATGTAAGTAAAATCATTTGTAATGTTTTACCTAACAATGTTTTATGCAAACTAGAAAAGTACAAAGATGCACATGAGCTTTGGACCCAATTGATCAAACTTCACGAGGAGCCGATGGAGCTTGAGGATCAAGTAAAAATCGAATCCGAACTCGGGTTAGATCCAATCGAAAAGCCTACTGAATTAGGGGTTGCGCTCAAGGTTAGTGATATTTACCAAAATACCCCTGCTAATAGTAGTTTAAAAAATATGAGCATTGATCTGGTTATTTCTGAAAATATATGTGAAAATAATGTAGTTGACAATAATTACAAAAATACCCCTTGGATATTATCTGATAAAATAAATCCAATTAATTTAAAAAATTCAAACTTAAACCTAAACAAATATGAAAACTTAAATGATAGAGATGACAAGGTCAATATTGATCTAGATAAAATTAATAAATTATTTAATAATCTAGACAATATTAATCTAGAAAATCCTATCCAAACCCAAGATAATTTAATTAATAAAAAATTAAGTTTTAATGATAAGAATAATCTAATAAATTCCACTAATTATATCAACTTAAAAAATAAAGAAAATATAAGAATAAAATCAAACACTTTGATAAAATCAAAACTAAATTTAACAAAATTAAAATTAAATGTTAAAAATAACATATTAAATAAAGATAATCCGAAAAATTCAAAATTAACAATTAATAAAAGGTTAAAAGATAAACCTTTAAGGAAACATAATTCAAACAATTTAATTAATTCAAAGTTAAAAATGAATAAAAACTTAGGGAGCGTTTGGTTTAGGGGAATAAGAGTGGGGAATGGGAATAACAATCATTGATTGTCATTGTTGATGTTTGGATTATAGGAATGGGAATACAAATAAGGGAATGAATCCTTATAATTGGGTAATGGCTCATTCCCATGTCTCCCCCCTTCAATGAGTCATTACCCTATTTTCAACAATCAAAATATTCTCTTATTCCAAAAATACCCTTGACCAAAAACTAAATTTTTTCCCCTTAATATCAAATATCAAAATATATTTATTTAATTTTTCTTTCATATCACTTTCTCTCTCCTTATTCTCTCTCATCATATTTTCTCTCTCCTCATTTTATCACCCACTTTCTCTCTCCTTAATCTCTTTCATCACACTCTCTCATCATATTTTCTCTCTCATCATTTTATCATCCACTTTCTCTCTCCTTAATCTCTCTCGTCACACTTTCCTTTCTTTTTTTTTTCTCATTACACTTTCTCTCTCATCAATCTCTTTCATCACACTCTCTTCTCTTTTTTTTCTCATCACACTTTCTCTCTCATCATACTTTCTCCCTCCTCAATCTCTCACATCACACTCTTTTTTTTCTTTTTTCTCATCATACTTTCTCTCCCATCATATTTTCTATCTCATCACACTTTCTCTCCCATCACATTCTCTCCCTTTTTCTCAACACACTTTCTCTCTCATCATGCTTTCTCTCTCCTCAATATCTCCCATCACATTCGATTTCCTATTTTTTTCTCATCACACTTTCTCTCTCATCATACTCTCTCTCTCCTCAATCTCTCCCATCACACACTCTCTCCTCAATTTTTCTCATTACACTTTCTCTCTCTTCATCCTCTCTCATCATATTTTCTCCCTCATCTTCTATTATCACGCTCTCTCCCATCATACTCTCTTTCATCATTTTCTCGCATCGGGCTTTCTCTCTCTTCATTCTTTCCTAGCATACTTTCTCTCTCATCACACTTTCTCTCTCATCATTCTCTCTTATCATATTTTTCTCTCACATTCAACTTTATCTCACATCTAATTTTTTCTCTTATTTTCCTTTAAGGGTAAAAAAGGAAATTTTGATTGATTCGGATAGAAAATATTCAACTAACCAAACATTATTTTTAAAAGTGATATCCATGCTTATACTCATTCCCATTCCACAATACTATGATTCCTATTCCTAGGAACGAACCAAACGCCCCCTTAAACTTTAAAAATAAGCTATTAAAGAAAGATAATTCAATTAACCTAATAAAAGTGAAATTGAAAGAAAATTTAAATATTAAATACATTCTCTTAAAGAAAGATAATTTGACTAATTTAATTAATTCAAAATTAAAAACTTGAATCTAAATTACAAATTAAACATTAGATTTTAACCAAAACTTAACTATAATAAATCCAGAACTAACAACTAAATTAATGGCCAATAATTCAGGGGAAGGTTCCAGAATAGCTGACACCTCCAAAACTAACCTACCCGACAGGGTAACCCTAACCAACCTACCCGAAAAGGGTAACCCCAACCAACCTACCCGACAGGGTAATTAGGACTAGTTAAAGAGGGTTCGAGTTTAACTTGAATCATGGTACTGGTGAAGTTTTTTGATGATAGTACGTTGGGGAAGCTTGGGTATCGCATGTCTAGAAAGATATGGCTTCAATCTGGTGCATTTGGCCAAGTGGAACCGACCGAAGCTACCTTTAAATGGATCCTAACTAGTTAGACCAAGGTTTAGTACTAAGCTCCGTGGATAGGACTATTCGGAAAATCTCGAAAGGTTGGTTACTTCTAATGACGTCCATGTGACTCACCAAGCTTAGAAGTTTATCCGAAGAATGTCTATTTGTTGAGACCAAAGCTAAACCTGAATCTAACACAAGTTAAACCAAACTCTGTAATAAAATCTAATTCATCTCACAAAATTATAGGATTCCTTGATTGATAATCTAGATCGGGTGAGATGAATAAGGATTAAATTAAATTTCAAATTTCAAATTAAATTAAAATTAAATAAAATTAAATTTCAAATTTCAAATTAAATTAAAATTAATTAAAATTAAATTACGAATTTCAAATTAAATTAAAATTAAATTTCAAATTTCAAATTGAATTTCAAATTAAAATTAAATTAACTTTAAAAAATTATTTTAAAAATTAAATTAACTTTAAAAAAAAATTAATTAAATTAACGTTAAAAAATTATTTTAAAACTAAATTAACTTTAAAAATTATTTTAAAATTTAACTCTAAAAACTATTTTAAACATAAAAATTTTATATTTAACTTAAAAATTTAACTTTAAAAATTTTTATTCTAAACTTAAAAATTATTTTAAAAATTCTTTAAAAAATATTTTAAAAATTCTTTAAAAAATATTTTAAAAAATATTTTAAAAATTCTTTAAAAACTATTTTAAAAATTCTTTAAAAATTATTTTAAAATTTTTTTTTAAAAAAAACTATTTTAAAAATTATTTTAAAACTATTTTAAAAATTCTTTTAAAACTATTTTTAAAATTCTTTAAAAACTATTTTAAAAATTCTTTAAAAACTATTTTAAAAATTCTTTTAAAACTATTTTAAAATTTTTTTAAAAAACTATTTTAAAATTTCTTTAAAAATTATTTTAAAAATTATTTAAAAACTATTTTAAAAATTCTTTAAAAACTATTTTTAAAATGTTTTAAAAAACTATTTTAAAAATTCTTTAAAAACTTTTTTTAAAATTCTTTAAAAACTATTTTAAAAATTCTTTAAAAACTATTTTAAAATTTTTTAAAAAAACTATTTTTAAAATTCTTTAAAAACTATTTTTAAAATTATTTAAAAAACTATTTTAAAAGATTCTTTAAAAACTATTTTAAAAATTCTTTAAAAACTATTTTTAAAATTCTTTAAAAAACTATTTTAAAAATTCTTTAAATTTTTTTTTTTTAAATTCTTTAAAAAACTATTTTAAAAATTCTTTAAAAACTATTTTAAAAAATCTTTAAAAACTATTTTTAAAATTCTTTAAAAAACTATTTTAAAAATTCTTTAAAACTTTTTTTTTAAATTCTTTAAAAAACTATTTTAAAAATTCTTTAAAAACTATGTTAAAATTTTTTTAAAAAAACTATTTTAAAAATTCTTTAAAAATTATTTGAAAACTATTTTAATTTTTTTTTTAAAACTATTTTTAAAATTCTTTAAAAACTATTTTTAAAATTCTTTAAAAAACTATTTTAAAAAATTCTTTAAAAACTATTTTAAAAATTCTTTAAAAACTATTTTAAAAATTCTTTAAAAACTATTTTAAAAATTCTTTAAAAACTATTTTAAAAATTCTTTTAAAACCTTTTAAAAATTATTGTTATTTTAAAAATTATTTTAACATAAAAATTATTTTAACTTAAAAATTATTTAACTTAAAAATTATTTTAACTTAAAATTATTTTAATATAAAAATTATATTTTTAAAATTATTTTAACTTAAAAATTATTTCAAAAATTTTTTTTAAAAAAAACTTTTAAAAATCATTTAAAAACTATTTTAAAAATCATTTTAAAACTATTTTAAAAATTATGTATCATTTTGGAAAATTCTTCTTATTTTTTCACTATAATAAAATTCTTTTAATTTAAAAAAATAGTATTAATAATAAATTATTTCTATAGACTATTGTCACTTTAAAAATTATTATTTTGACTTTAAACTCATTTTTAATCTTAAACATCATTTTAACCTTAAAATTATTTTAACTTAACTGAAAATTAGATATCAAATTAAAACTCATTAAAACTTAATTTAAACATTACTTTTCAACTTAATTTAACCTAACTGAAAATTAAAACTTAAATTAAAACTTAAAAATTTAACTTAAAACTTAAACCTAAATTAATCACTGATATTAATCTTAATCTAAAATCAAAACTGAATTGAACGTATATTAATTGTCATTAAATAATTATAAAAATCATTTTAAAATCTTGTTAGAAATCCCTTTAAAATAATAATAATAATTCTTTTAAATTCATTTAAAACTTAGACACCTAACTTAAAAGCTTAAATTCCATTAACTTTAACTTTAAACTTAATTATGTAATTAATAAGTAGAACTTAACTATTTAAGTTTAACTTTATTTGAGAACTAAGCTTGATTTGATTAGAACCTAGGTTTAACCTTAGTAAAAATATTAAAATTACTCTAAGTCATTTTTTTATCAACCTTTAAAATATTAATTATTTTTAAAAACATAATTAAAGTTTGACTTAAATTGAACCTTACTTAACCTTGTTTAATAACGAGTTTAACTTCAAACTACTACCAACTTTAAACTAAGTTAATCCAACTTAAAAAGAAGTAAATGAAAAGTTAAATTATAACTAACACCTTCATCAATTAATACAAAATTTAGATTATATTAAATTATTGAATCAAGCAAAATTTAATCAATAAATTATTAATATTGATTAATTATTGAATTAATAACAACTTATCTTACTTAACATGACACTAAAGGTTAACTCATTTCAACTGAATCTAACATTAATTACGTTTAGTCAAATTTAAATGAACAATTTTATAAAGATAATTATACAATCGCCTAAAACACTTAGGTATGAAAATATGTTACGGTTGTAAAATTTTATATTAAGGGGGAGTAATAAATAAGGAGGATTAATAAATTAAAGGAGTATCAAATTCAGGGGGAGATTTACTTTTTAATTATCTCCTTAAGTGCTATTTTTTCTTTAAAATCTCTCTAAAAAATTCTACCTCAATTTAAATAAATAAATATCTACTTTGAATATTTTTAGCAAATATTTTCAAATTTTATGTCAGGTTCAGAGGGAGGAATTAATTAAAATTTTCCCTTTATATAAAATATTTTAAATTTTGTTCGAAAAATGTTTTCTTAAAAATTTCTTAAACCTACTTTTGAAAACTAACTCTTATAAAACTAAGTTGTTTTTAAGAATTGGGTTTTACATTTTATTGAAAATTGACTTTGAAAATTAAATTTAACTTAGTTTTGAATATTGTGGAAATTAAATTTTTCAAAACTTAAGTTTACAAACTAAGCTTCTCAAAATCATTTTCCTTAATTTTGAAAATCAAAATTTAAAAATCAATCTTCAAAATCAACTTGCTTAAAATTGTGAAATTTTTTTTAAATCAACTCAAAATTGTTTGTTTTAAATCACAAACTTTTTATCCTTTTTACTTAGTCTTTGAAAACTGAACTTTTCAAGTATTTTAAACCATGATTTTGAAACTAGTACTTTTGAACTTTAAAATTTTGATTTTGAAAATTAGATTTAATTATTTTACTTTATCAAAATTAGTTCTACCAAACTCCTTTGAAAACTAAAAGTAAAGTTCAAAATCAATATTTGCAAACTGAAATTTGATTTGCAAAAACTCATTGTTGAAAATTATGAAAGTTAGATTTTTCAAACTTAAATCATTGTCAAAACTTAAGTTTTAAATTAAATCGTTTACAAACTTAATGTTGAAAAATAAATCAGTTTTTGGAAAAATAAAATTTTCAAATTTAGTTTTGGAATTTTGGTTTTTGAAAACTTATGTTTGAAAATGAAACTATCTAAACTTAGCTAGCTTTCTAAAAGCTAAAAGCTAATGCTTTAAACAAATTTTCAAAAGCTTAAACTCCCCCAGATTAACTTGACATTTTTTTACTTTGTCTGAAGTCTATAATTACTTAATCCATGCTTATTTTTGATGAATGGCAAAGGGGGAGGGTGTAACGACCCAATTTTCCCTATTTCAAGTTCTAAAAGTCCATAAAAATATTTGGAAATACTTTTAAAATATTCTAAAGATTTTTAGGAATTTTTACGTAATTTTTGGAGGTCGTTTAGTAGGGTTACAAAAGAAAGAAGTTTAAAAAAAAAAATGTTGAAGGTGAGATTCGAACCCACGACCTCGGGTCGGATGGACCCAAGCAAAACCGGCCCAACCAGCTGAGCTACACGATTTTGTTAACCTTATATGGTGAGAATTAAGTTTATAGCATAGTTAATGATTAGAGAATAAATTGGGAAAAAGTACGCGGCTGAGGGATTGAAGCTGAGACCCTTGCTTCGGTTAAAAGCCGGTTAACCAGCTGTGCCAGCGAGTTTTGTTAATTAAGGAAAGAATGGATTATATTTAAGGTATAGTAATTAATAAAAATCTTAGTTATAAGAAGAGCTTTAAGTTTTTCCCGAACCCTAAAATTTTCTCACCCGAACCTCTCCTCCTCTCTCGCGAACGGCGGCACCGACTTCGCTGTTCGGGCGAAAAGGGCGACGGAGCTAGGCTTTTTCCGGCCGGTCTTCACTCGTGTGCGACCACCATCGTCGAGGAGAGCTTGTGAGCACGAAGAAGAGCCGAAATCCAAGCTATCCGAAACCCTAGCAGCATTAGAAGCTCCTCCTTTTCGGTTGTAAGTCCAAGAACAGCGAGGTGAGTTGCTACTCACCTGCAGTAGGAGTTGTTCCGCGATTTTTGCCTTCTTCTTTTCCTTGCCGAGCATGAACATATTCTTTAATATTCCAGAACATGTTGTACAAGATGATTCTTAGGGCTTTAGTATCCTTCTTTGTTTTCGGAATAAGCTATACAGAATCTGCTAGTAGTTTCGAGTTTTATTTGCTCCTTTATGTTCTGTTGTAGTATGTTTAAAGAGGCTTTGCTTGTTCTAGGAGATCCTTGGATCTGTTAGTTTGTTAGTGGGCAAGAACAGCCCTTGCTGTTCAGTTTTGAACCTAAGTGTAGCACTTAGAATTATGATACTGTTGTGAGAGAAATCTTTACTTAAAAGCCTTCGGATTAGATTCAAGACAACACTAGGCATTCATTTGGCTTGTTGTTTTAGTTCTTTGAGTTATGTTTTGTGCTTGAATTTCCTTTCCATTGAAGAGCCTGATTAATTACATCTTCAAGCATGTCTCCTTATGTTCCTTATTAATGAACAGATTCAGTTCTTGGCATTTCAAGAGCATGAACAGCCGTAAGTTCCAACATGCAAACATTAGCATTTTCGTTACGTTTGTGTCATTTAGCAAGATCAAATTAGTTTTCTTTTTTCTCTATTTTGTAGCATGATTAGTAAGATTAGATTAGCTTTCTTTGCTCTTATCACAGCATGTTTTAAAAGTTTTCTATGCCGTTTAGATTTTTCCCTTGCTGTTAGTAAAGCATGAGCAATTATCCATTTGCTAATAATTAAGCATGATCAGTTTACCATTTTGCTAATATTCGAGCATGAGCAGATTTCTTTTCCTTTGCTAATAGATGTGCATGAGCAGATTTGTTGAGTATAGTATGCAGACTTTTAATAAGCAGATCTTTATAAGTATAGCATGCAGATTTTTATAAGTATAGTATGCAGATTTTTAATAAGCAGATTTTCATAAGCATTGCTTGCAGATTTTGATAAGTATTGCATGCAGAACTTCAATTTTAGGACAAATTTTTATTAAGCTTAATATGCAGAATTTTATTAGCATAGTAGGCAGTTTTTTTGGTTTAAGCATTTCAAAGATAGAATTTGCTTAAACATTTCAGTTTCTCTTTAAAGAAGTATTTTGTTAGAAGTATTAACAAGTATAAGAAAGATAAAAAAAAAAAAAAAAAAAAAGGCCAAGGCCTTAAGTAGATCCCAAAGTCAAGACTTTAGGGATTTTTGGCATACAAGGTGCTTATTAAAATGCCAAGGCATTTAAAGAAGAAGTAATTAAGATAATAAGTATTTTACTTTTAAAGGGCATGTACCGGACACAAGGTCCAAGGGATGGGCTCCAAGATGCCCCTAGGCACAAGGCCTAGAAGTATCTTAGTGGTTTCGGGATTAGCTACCTCGATTCTTACTAAGAATGCGCGCAAAGTGGTACAATGCCGGGCCCAAGAGAAGTTGATTATTATTTTGAAGTATTAAAGTATAAGTTTTGAAACAAATGAAACAAGCTTCGAATATGTTTAGAATTAGAAAGTTTAGTTTCTTGTTATTTGAAGCATGCAGTAGTAGTTTCAATTGTTTTCTTGCTACTAGATTATTCAGCATGTTTAGATTTACATGTTTAGTAGTTTTACATGTTTAGTAGCTTTACATGTTTAGTAGCTATACATGTTTAGTATTTCAGATAGTATGATTCCTTTGCTATTTATGAGCATGATTAGCTAAACATGTTTAGTATTTCGGTTAGTATGATTCCTTTATTGGATTATGAGCATGATTAGCTATACATGGTTAGTATTTCAGTTAGTATGATTCCTTCATTGGATTATGAGCATGATTAGCTATACATGTTTAGTATTTCAGATAGTATGATTCCTTTGCTATTTATGAGCATGAGTAGCTTTACATGTTAGCATTCAGTTTTAGCATGTTTTTATTTATATACATGCATATCGAGTTTTTTTTTGTGAGTAGATAGCGCTCACTAAGCTTTATGCTTATAGACTGCACTTCCTCCTACTGCAGATAAAGGAAAGGAAAAGATTTAGCAAGGAAGGCGACAAGGTGGTGGTGATGAAGGTGTGTGATGGCTGGACTATGGGGAGATCAAGAGTTTGCTAAGGAATTGTTAAGACTTTTCTGTTTAGAGTTCTTTAGTTTTCTTTAAATGCTATTATGAGTCAAGATTGTAATTAAGTTTATTCCGCATTTGTAGTTGGGTTCTATTGATGGAGTGATATTGTTGTTTGCTATTATTAGGGTAGTTTCTTTCCTTTATTTGTGATATTATACTGCGTGGTTGTGAAGATATATGTTCCAGCCGCCTGTGGCTGAGTATAGTTTGTTTGTATTGATGATTTAGTCATCGGTACAGGGGAGATTCTGTCGAAATTTTTCGGTAGGGTTTTCCTCGTGGTTTTTAATTATACCGGTTAAGTAGAGTTAGTAGTTAAGTAATGGTCACTCTTTGAGAGTAGTAGTAGTAGTAAGAAGGGTGGTCGTTACAGAGGGTTAGGTGGTTAAGTTAGGTTAAGTTAGTTGAACCAAACTGAAAATTCAAACTAACTTAAAAACCACATAAATGCATGGTTCTTGCATATGTTTTCACTAACTTAACCAAGTTGTCATTCCATCAAAAAGGGGGAGATTGTTGGTGCGGTTAGCACTAACGATTTAACCCAGGTTTTGATGAATGACAAATCAGGTTAAGTTAGTTTGTTTTTGTCTGACACTTTGATCGAGTGTGCAGGAGAAGTCCAGACAGGTCGACGGGTTGACCGGATGTCTGGCACGAAGTCCAGCTAGGTCGACGGGCTGACCAGATAGCTGGCGAGAAGTCCAAGCGGGTCGACGGGCTGACCGGACGCTTGGCGAGAAGTCCAGCTAGGTCGACGGGCTGACCAGATAGCTGGCGAGAAGTCCAAGCGGGTCGACGGGCTGACCGGACGCTTGGCGAGAAGTCCAACTAGGTCGACGGCCGATCGGATAGCTGGCACGAAGTCCAGACGGGTCGGCGGGCTGACCCGCGGTAAGTAAGGTAAGTCATCGGAGGAGAGTGATCATGAGGACGCATTCCCGGGAAGGGAACATTAGGCGTCGATCCGGCTGAGATCCATTTCGGATATCTAAGTCGAGATCGTGACTAGATTCCGGTCTCGGAAAGACGGAATCTAAGTCATACTCCTTTTTTCTAATTCATACTCACTTTGCTTTTGCTAACAATCTGTATTGCAGGGTAAATTTGCCTCCGGACTAACGTTTGTCTTGCAGGACGGATTCTGCGGGAAAACAGGGTCCGGGCGCCCGGGAGGGAAATTTCATCCTGATAGCGCGTCGCCACGTGGAGCTCGCTGGTTGGACTTGCCACGTCTCACCAGGGCGCCCGGAAGGCATCCAGGGTGCCCCGAGCCTCATATAAAAGAAGGGTCAGAGGAGAGCTTCAGAACAACAACGAAAAGAAAAGTCTTCCACTGCTCTGCACTTCTGCGACGCTAACAAAGCTCCGACACTACGCTCCTTTCTTGTCTTTATTGTCGGTATTTGTTTTTCATTTTCATTAGCATTCATTGTACTATTTTTTGTAATCATTATTTCGAACTGCTAGTGAATTGCCCAACGAAAGTACTCACGAAGTACGGGCCTTCGAGTAGGAGTCGTCACAGGCTCCGAACGAAATAAAAACAACTGTGTTCATTTACTTTTCCGCTGCGCTTATACTCGTTATTTTTCGAATCGATATTCACCCCCCTCTATCGAACGATCACGGTCCTACAGGCGCTGCTACGTCGAGATGGTCAAAACTGAAGCTAGGTCCACCCGGAAGACTCCACGGCTAGAGGTAAATACTGTTACTGAAAAACCACCTGCCCTAGTCTATGAAGAGAAAGAGGAAGTCCAAATCCATCCCCGCTGAGCGGAGGCAACTACTTTCGTAGCTGCAAATCTGGGAACCGAGCAGAAGGCGAAGTTGATCACCTGTCTCCAATAAAACCATGATGTGTTTGCATGGTCAACACATGAGCTGCCCGTCATCTCTCCAAGCGTAGCTCAGCATGAGCTACATGTCCGACCGGGCGCTCATCTGGTAAAGTAGTGCAAAAGGGATTTCAGCGTCGAGCAGAACCTGATCATCCTGACGGAGGTAGAAAAGCTATTGCAAGCCGGACATGTGAGGGAAGTTCAATTTCTAAGCTGGCTCGCCAATGTTGTCCTCGTCTCCAAATCGGATAACAAGTGCCTAGTATGCATCGACTTCCGTGACCTGAACAAGGCATGCCCGAAGTACTTCTACCTGTTACCTCGGATCGACCAGATGGTGGACTCCACTGCGGGATGCGAGCTGATCTGCATGCTGGATGTCTACCAGGGTTATCATCAGGTGTCGCTCGCCCGCGAAGATCAGGAAAAGGTCAGCTTCATTACGGCCGACGGTACGTACTGCTACAATGTCATGCCATTCAGACTCAAGAAAATCGGAGCCACTTATCAAAGATTGATGAATAAAGTGTTCTGACAGCAGATCGGCCGTAACATGGAGGTATACGTAGATGATATCCTGATAAAATCCCTCCGAGCGGCTGGCCTATGTGCAAATATTGAGGAGACCTGTTGGACACTCAGGACTTATGGGATCACAGCATAATAAAATAGTAGTAATAATTAAATCCTGTCTCCTCGAAACTAGGATCTAATCAAGGTCTTAACTTAGGTTTCCCAAATGGACCTAAGCTGGACTGACGCCTATAGTTCCCTCAACAGGGAACGTGTTTTCACTGGATCTCTCTTTCAGTTGCTTACCTCCACTTACCAACTGTAGTCGCTTGATTTGCTTTTGATCCACCAAGTCTTCCCGATAGTTGTCAGGCCCGGAGACCCAACTGAACTTCAGTCGGTTGTCAGGTCCCACATACCCAATCGAACTTCCCGCTAGATATCGGGTCCACAGACCTATCTGGACTTCGCACCAGCTATCGAGTCCTATACGGACCTAGATGTTGACCAGTCAACTCCTGTTCACTTGGTAGAAAAGTTAAACAAACACCACATCTAACTTTAACCTATTTGTCATATATCAAAATTAGATTATTAATGCAACATGCACCAATATATTTATATAGAGAGAATTGATATCCTGCACACCCATTCGATAAGCGGCTTATAGGCGGCTCAAAGTGAATCCGAGCGCCCGAACCACTCCCGGGAGCCCCGAGTGGATTTCGGCCACTCGGGGCGTCCGAACCAGTCTCGAGCGCCCTAAGTGGATGTCAACCACTCAAGGCGCCCGAATTTAGTCCAGGTTCCCGAATTCACTCTGAGTCACCTAGCGTCACTCACCGAACAGGTGTGTAGGGTAAAATAATAATAATAATAATATATATATATATATATATATATATATATATATATATATAGTGTCAGACTCCCGTCCCCGACTTCCATTCGCGACTAAGACTATGTTTGGTGAGGGATAATCAACCTTGTAATATAATCAAGATTATATTACTAGATTGATTACTTTGTTTAATATAATTTTAAAAAATATATATATTTATTATTAAATTTAATATAATTTTAAAATTATAATATAATATAATCTTAATTAAAAAATAATAAAATTTTATAATCTGAATTACATAATTTAATTATATTTCACATTCAATATTTAATTAAAATTTAAATATTAAATATATATTTTAGTTTACATTCTTTTGATGAGTCCGACGCTACATACTCTACCTCTAGCGTCAGGGCCGTCGAGTCTAGTCGCTCAGAGAAGGCATCCCAGTGAGCAATGCCGACAGATCAGATTGAACAAGTCACTCGATTTCGAGGTCTCCTTCCTCAAATCTGGTGATTTCAACGTGGGATTCAACGCGACGCAGTCCTCAAAAACCTAACCTCTTCTCTTTCACCGGAGCGGATCGAGGTCCTCGCGAGGATGGAAAAGCTAATCGAGGCACTACTGAAGCTAATCGAGAAGCCAATCTCGCCATGGACCACCAAGGTGGCCCTGGAGACGACATTCTACCTGGTCTCGACCCACGAGAGGATTGCAGCTAGGGTTTCAGAATCGAGGATCGTTCCCCTACTACTCGAGACCCTAGTCAACGCCGATAGGAGCACCACCGAGAAAGCTCTAGGGGTGCTGGATGGCGCTCTGGGCTATGGCCGCGACAGGGAGGCGGCGTGCAGCCACCCCCTAGCGGTGCCGGTGCTGGTGAAGAACATGCTGTGGGTGTCGGAGACGGCGACACAATTCGCCGTGTCGGCGCTGTGGAAGCTCTGCAAGAGCGAGAGGCAAGGTGAGCGCGCCGCGAAGGCCACCAAAGTCGGATCCTTCCAGAAGCTTCTCATTTTGCTCCAAGTTGGGTGCTCTACGTCGACAAAGGAGAAAGTGAGCAAGCTGCTCAGGCTGCCGAACACACAGGGGAAGCTTAGAGGGCAGAAGTCCTGATATTTTTATTATTTTATAATAATATAAATTATATTTCTTTATTTTTCTATATATGCCGCACCTCTCGCACATCCGGACGCCCTACACACGTAGGCTCTGAACCTGGCAGATGTTGGACGGCGTCTAGCACGGCCCGGGTGCCACCCGGCTCGGATCCGGTCCTCGGTTCAGTTAAAAATGGGCAATTTACGTTGACCGTCTGCGAGTTGCGGTGTATAAATACAACGGGGAAGCGTTCATACCCTTGCTTTCTAGGGTTTCCTTCATCCGTTTCGTCTGTGCCAAGCTCCATCGTCAATCATGCCTCGCCGAAGCTCTGGTGGTAAGTCTGCTCTCTCCCACTCCCTTCATCGCTTTTCGATGATAAATCTTCCGTAAAATTGTTGTGATCGCTAGATTCTCTCTTTGCTTTCGTGGATTCGTTTGTTGGTCCCTATCTGGAGGATTTACATTGAATTTGTTCGTTAGATTTGACTGAGTTCTCTTCGTGGTGGATTCTGATTAGAGGTACCCGACTTGAGTTAAAATGATTTATGGTGATTTTGAGTTCGGAGGAAACAATACAATTGACCGTGCATCGGTTATAGTGAAGTGGGCACCCTAAGTTTCGAAACCCGAACAAAACATTTGGAATCTGATTGGTAGAGATTGAAAAAGATTAGGGGAATGAGACATGGTGTCCTTTTCATGCTTCTAGTTCATTCCTTGCTTGTCTGTCTCTTTTTTTAGACTTTTTTTTCCATCGCCTCTTTAGTATTTTGATTTTTTGTCGTATTAGTTTATCTTTGTTACAACAGTTGAATTGTTTGTCACAGTTTTATATTGTTTGCTTATTTCATGTGATTCTTAATCCTCAATTATAATATAGTAGTAAAATTGATTTTGAATGTCCTATTGCAATGTCTGTCTTTCTTCTTAAAGCCGTTTTACAAATATATTTTTGTTAGTGTATATGATCTAAGAAATTTCTGGCTTTTTATTGGAATCACCGTATACTATATATTTGGTTACATGTGGCTCTAAACTTTTATATGATCTTTTTTTTTTTTTTTTTTTTTGCTACTCATCTATTCATACACTTTCTCAAATAAACTGAAGGACGCTCTGCGCCTCGTGCTGCTCCACGCCCTGCTTCAATGAGGAACCCTCCTCGACCAGGTATTACTTGCTCCTTGAGTCATCCAAGTTATTATAAATATGTTTGTCACATATTATTATATTCTTGATGAGGAATTAATCCATCCTTTTTTCATAGAACAGTGTATGAAAATATGACCTGTTTGTTCATACCACTCACCAATATTACCTCTTGATATTTGTATTGAAATGACCTCATGTTATCCAACATGAAACTCCTCTTGTTTGTTTAAGATCTTTAACTTAATTTTTTAAAGTTTTTTTTTTTTTGACATGATCTGAAACAAACATAGCAAAAGAATTTGCAACCGGTGAAAATAGTTTGGTACTCTTCAATGAAACAATTGCAATAGAATTCAACCAATAAGGATAGAACAGTGGGAAGTTAGCAATATTTATAGTGTTCTACAGGTAGGATTGTGGCCTAGCAAGAAAGTTGTGGCCTAGCATGAAATGGGATGTGTCCTTGTTGATGATCTCACGGGACTGGATGTAATGTGGGGATAAATCAGTGTGCCTTTGCTAGCAATCTCGTGGGCTGTGTGTGTTAATAATCATTCTTGTAGAAATGAAAACTTCCAAGGGAAAACTTGATTGTATTAGTATTAAATCATTAAAAACTTGGTGTAGGGTTTCTTTTATAATCTCTCACAAGAGAAGAGAGTAGTCTCTCCTAATTAGCAGTGTAATTTTACTAGGTTTGCCATTTACTTGACCTAGTAAAATAACTATAATAAAACTTTTGAAAATGTTTTGATAAATTCTAAAAATTTTAACAATGTTGTATTTTTGAGATCCCTAAATTAATTCGTAATTTTTAATATTGATTATGAAAATGGATGAATATTAGTTGCAGGGAATTCCCCAACTGCCCCTTAATAGAAACATGGATATATTATTATTATTATTAATCAAAAGTAGGAATGCAACCCATGTATTTTTAGGCTACAAAATAACTAATCTGATGTTATGGAACTTAATACAAGACTTAGTAACTTATGATTATTCTGTCTAACATAAATTTTCAATCTGGAGCATAAATATCTTCCATGCCTAGCTTTTCACGTTGAATCATACAAAAGTTGCTAGAAGAGGTTTACTATAAATATGATTTGTTCTTCAGAATGAGTATTCAGTGGTTATTTTCTCGAGCATGATGACAACAGTAAACCTCAATGCGTATAGTGTATTCATGAAACATTTGATTGTTTGCAATGTGGTTTATTGTCTATTTGTCATAATAATTATTTTAATTTAGTGTTGCTAAAATCAAGATCATCAAGAAAGGATTTGAGTCATTTAACCCAGAACATCTCGTAAGTTGTGTGTCAGTGATTTACACTCAACTCTAGCTGTAGGTGATGCTGCAACACTTTGGTTCTTGCTTTTCCATATTACCAAGATGTGTTCCACAGTTTGAAGTTAATCTTTTTCCAGTTACAGACTTTGCATGATGAGTATGAGGGAAACCAGATGTCCATTTTTCACATAGCGTAATTCTTTTCTAGGAGATCTCTGATGCATTCTGGATTCTCAACACTTGTTCCTAATGACACCTTTTGGGTTTCTGCATGAATTGATTAAGTCCTCTGCCCTTCTCTACGCTGGGATTGGATCCTTGACCTAAACAAATACAACCTTAACATGGAAACATAAGGAACAAGTTATACATGTCATTACTTGAGATATGTATTTTTCGAGAAGTTCTAATATTGTAATAATTGTTTGATGATGTGCTATAGTGAAGATGTTAAATTTGTGGTTTTAAATTTTCCAGTTTCTTGTATTAATTTTTAATTTGCTTGATGCAGTACGTCAGGCTCCACCCCCAGCTCCTGCTCAGAGTGGAGGAGGGTCCATGCTTGGAAATATCGGATCCACCATTGCACAAGGTTATCATATTCTTCTGCATTAAGGCTTGTTCATATATGCAAAAGATGTGCACTTCTAAATTTGATTATATGCTTTGTTCTCTCGTCAGGCATGGCATTTGGCACAGGAAGTGCTGTTGCTCACAGAGCAGTAGATGCTGTGCTGGGGCCTCGGACTATCCAGCATGAAACTGTGGTATCCGAAGCTCCAGCTGCCACCGCTGCTCCTATGGGTAACACCGTCGGCACAGATGCTTGCACCGTCCACTCGAAGGCTTTCCAGGACGTATGTGTTCTATCCTTTACCTTCGCTCTTATTTATTTTCTGCACAGGTCTTGTCCATTCAACGAGTCTATAACTCAACAAATCGAGATAATCTCATCAGCAATAAAGTCGTGTTTTCATCTTTTGTTGACTGGTGGCATATAAAAATCTTTTGTTGCTTTTGGTTGCAGTGCATCAACAATTTTGCCGGCGACATCAGCAAGTGCCAGTTCTACTTTGACATGCTGAACGAGTGCCGCCGAGGATCTGGTGGTGTGTTGGGAGCCTGATTCTGTTTCTGTTACCCCAAGGATGATCATTTCGTGTCTGCTTCTCTTTTCCATGACCAAGTATTAAAAAGCATAACTTGGTGCGGTGTCAACTTAAAATTCTTACTTTTGAAACATCATTAATCGACTCACTGGGTTATAGAAAGCCAATGCAAAATCTCTGGTTTAAGCTATCCTTTTTCATTTTGTGATGGTTCTACCTTTCTTTGTACTGAAGACGAGTTTGCTTGCTAGGAAGGGGGTGGAGAGGAAGAACTAAGCTTGGTAATAATTTAAGAGGAAGCTGCTTTTACAGCATTCTCCTGAACAATTTTTTGGAGCAAAATTGGGCCTGCCCTATCAAGTGATTCTCACATAGGAAGGTGAATAGGTCTCCTTACCTCTTTCCTTATTGACTAGTGACAGCCCTGAGTACACATACTACTAAGGAGATTGTTAATATCCTTTTCTCCATGCACACACTACGATTGCTTATGCCATTCGCATCACTGCTATGCCTCGACATACAATTAGGAAATGAGTTCGATGCCTTGAAGTAGAAGAGCATCAGCCAATATAACGTTGGCTGCCTCCGTGAGGTGGAAGCTGTCCCAGAACATGTACTCCGTCGCGTTGCTACATGTTCCCAGTGATGCTGCATTGCAGAGCAGTGATGTCTCGAGTGTCCCCGTTCCGCAACATGCCTTCCTCACTTGCACGAATCCTACAGATTCATGGTCAGTTCTTTGCGTCGGTATTGAATCTCAATTTTGAATTGAATCTTAGTTCCTTTTACCGTTGTCTTCTGGGTTGTGGACAATGTTTAGAAAAGGGTTGTAGATGTCCAGGACAACCAGCTTCAGCCCCTGGTGGCTCCTCTTCAAGGCTTCAGCTGCTGCATTCAGTTTCCTGTTGAAAGCCACTGCATCATCATTGAGCCGCCCCACACACCCTCTTCCTAGGCCGCCAAACAATGTGATGGACGCGGGAAGGCAGCCGACCGGCGGTAATGACGTCACGCCTATTCGTCTCGCCCCCAAACTGTACAAGTTCTAAACATACACCATTCGTGCACAAGCTCAATTCTTGTGATGAAGGTAAAATCAGGACATGACTGCCTTTTTTGCATAATAAAAAATAAACCATTTCGATGCAATGATGGATGAAGGGGGTTTATATTCTTGCTGTCTGTAAAACCAGAGCAAACCTGGACAAATTTGGTGAAAGACTGCAGCAGCAGCAAGTCGGAGAACTGATCCGTGGAGTACACAAGGCGGAGCAGGGGATTGATGTAGTAATTCTGCAAGAAATCACTGCTTCCGGTGCTCAAAACATAGATGGATCCGGCAAACAACTCTGCCGCCTTGGCTTTTCCGGCAATCCTCTCCACCTTCGCCTGGTATTCCTTGTAGTATCTCAGCTGCTGCGTTAGAGACACAGCTCGCTGCAAGGCATTAAAATGGATAAAAAATGGAGCTTTATTCGGTTTGAATAATGGCTTTCAAGTCACAGTTCATAAATCACTCACATATAAGGTCGCCGTAGAGTCCAGGAAGCCTGAGGAAGCAGAAGCAAAGTTGGCACCATTCAGTAAGTCGTCCCCAGATGCCTCCTTGTCGAGATAAGCAGGAGGGTATGAAGTGAATCCAAGATAGTCAACTGCAGATCCGTGAACAAAAAGTAAAGGTAAATTTTTGTAATGGTAGATTGCGTAAACACAACGATTTTTAGCACTCGTCAAGTCGATGGCCAGTTTGCCATTGCTGAACCTCCCTGTCGGTGAGTGATCAAGGAAGTCTCTTCCGTAAGGGGGGAAGTTGGCCTTCACCAGAGTGAGGAGATTGTTGTTGTTGCCGACGTCGACGGTGGAGTCGCCGAAGATGATTACGCCCGGAACGGGTGGTTGGCCTTCCGAGACTCTCAGACACGAAACCAGTAGTTGAAGCACTAGAAGAAGAATCATGGTTGCTCCTGAGTTGCCTCTATCCCTTAGATGCCTAACAAAGGCGAACTTATGAAGGTGGAGAAGAGGCAGACAGTGGACGGCCCTCCACAATGGAGGGAGGGCCCTTTCATGGAAGATCTTATCGATAATTATTGTTTATAAATCATTATGTTCTTTAGAATCATCAATAGCATTCTGGTCTACCAAAGTATTCGATTTTTAGAAACAGTGTTTCAATAAATGGAGGGAGTAAAGTGGGGGGTCACTTTTAGATTTAAGTGGGCAAAGTGTTGGATACAGATAACATATTTAGTGGCATGGGAAAGAAAACTAATTAATTAACTCAAAATTAAAATGAGTAAATTATAAGAATAATTATTTATGGGAGATATTGAGATGATCCTATATTAAAATATGGTAAATAATTATTGAAGACATTTTATCTTAGCAAGTGACCATTTGTAGAATGGAGATCAGATATCTAATAAAATATTTTGTACTCGTTTGAAGTAAATATTATGTAAGTATTAACTATGTCAATTCATGGTGCACTCATTTGAGGTTTGGAGTTCAAATCTCAATAAAATCGAGGTAAATGTCTCCATTATGTGCTAGTTACTATTTTAAATGTTAGTAGTCGTCCGTGATTTACCTCCTTCGTATTAGTCATCTGACGAATTGACGGAAGCACTGGAGGTGATCGTATTCGTCTTTTGCTATCATAAGAATAATTATTAATTAGAGTAAAAGGTATCATCCTAAGAGGTGTAGTATCAACAATTTTATACAAAAAATATATATAGTTAAATTATAAGGATCATTTTTATCCTAACGTAGTGTCATTTATATAGAAGAGATAGTGTATGAGATATTATCATCATGAGATATGGGATTTAAATTTTAATAAATTGAGATAAATATTTCTTTATGTGCTAATCATTATTATATGAGTTAGCGGAGACGCTTAAGGCGATCGATGCATAATATTCAAATCAACCAATGACACGTGTTGATTGCCAAGGTATCGAGATGGCTTGCTGGTGGCGTTTTCGTAGTTTTGTCCAATTCTCCGCCTACAAATGCAGCCCGGGCCGGAAGCTGCGTTTCGAGTCTTCGAGCTCGTTCCTGTCGCTGCTGCGGAGGAAGGCGGAGTTGGGACGGCGATGGCAGAAGAAGGGGTTGTGTTCTCTTGCCACACCGTGGAGGAATGGACCCGGCAACTCGAGCTAGCTAATGAGTCTAAGAAGCTGGTGGGTGTCATTTTTAGGTCTTCTTTCCCGTCTTGAATTTTCTGCACCGTGATTGATCTGGTAAGCTGGATCTAAATCGGTGCTACTTATTTCTTTGAATTCCAGGTTTGGTAGAGACTTGGGGCACATCGCCGAATGGTGATTTTGTTCGTGCAAAAGCGATCCTTTTTGAAATGAGGCTTCGCCTTTTTATTGGTTTTTATGTGATTTTTGCGGTCTTAACTGCTTGCGCAGTAAAATTGTTTGTTTTCCTAGTAGATGTGAGGAGTTGATATGCGTCACGATCCCATTCCAACTCAATTTAGGCGAAGTAGCAGGTTTAGAGTATGTTAGGTCTTTTTTTTTAAGCTTGCTCAAGTGACGCAGAATTTCTCTGTGAACAGTTAGTTATATTCAATTCTAGATTTTGTCGAAACTATGATGGAAAAATTCATGTGCTATGTTGCATGAACTGAACTTGTAAACATCATCTAGGATTAGATTAAGTGGCTTTGAAAATATTCCTTCGTCGAATAGATTCTAGGACAAAATCACATGTAATTGGATTATGGGATAAGCTCTGTGTAAACTCGTATATTTTTGAGGGATGTGGTGATTCGATAGACACAAACTGAGACAAGTCTGTCTAAATTTGATGCTTATGGCAGATGAAATCACCATTGTCATCTGTCTTTACATGAGACACTACGTACATTTTGTTGGAACCCCAAGGTTGTTTTGATGTAATCAAATAAGTTAATTTAGGTCCTGTTGATTTTGATCCTTGTATCTAAGTGTGCAGGAGTTTAGAAGCACAGAAAGTCGAGCGGAAGATGCGGCTAACGAGAAGGATGACACGGGAGTGAGCCGACTGGCTCGGTACGTCTGAGGGACGAGGTGCCGCGGAAGAGTACACTAGTGGACGAGAAGAACGTACGCGACGTTCGAAGGACGAGAAGCCTGAATAGAAGCCTGCTCGAGGAGAAGGCCGAAATTGAGTTCAGATGATCCTTATTTCGGTTGGCCGAAATCACCCAAGTAAGCGGAGCCGGAGCGGAAGACCCGGACCAAGACGAGCAGCACCGGAGCAGAGGGCCTGGACCGAGAAGTCAACGGGGTTGACTTTAAGGGTTTGGACGCTCGGAATCCGGGCTCCCGGAACCCAAACTTTATCACCATCGACGTGAACGCTGATCGTTTCGTCGGGGATAGAAATCTATCCCACTCCAAGCGCTTGGAACCCTTCTAGGCGCCCCGACCAAGGTTATAAATACAACTTTAGTCCAGAAACTTAACAACATCAAGAAATTCTTGATACAACACTTGTGAGCTTTTCTGTTTTGTTTAGCTTCTTCTTTTCTGAGATTTCATTGCTGTAAAGAAGCTTCTCCGCCTGAAGGGGAGATTAGTGCTCATCATTTCCTTGGATTAACAACCTCCCCAGTTGTAACCAAGTAAAACCTCCGAGCCTCTATCTGTTTGATTTCTTATTTTATTTTATGCAAGTGTTCTTTATTTAAGTTAATTGTTCGAGAAGGGTTCGCTTTGGTTTTAGTTTGTGCAGGGCTATTCAACCCCCCTTCTAGCCGACCAACGGGTCCCAACAGATTTTGCCGAATAGAGAATTTTAGTTTTATGTTTGATATGTGCTTCAGCCTCAGTGGTATATTATGACTAATATTGGATTGCGTGCTCAAAGAGAAGCCTAGCTATTGTATCTTATCCTGATTCATAAAAATCAGTGTTTTACCTTCTCAAGTCTCTCGGCATATAGGAATATCTGTTATAGTGATGTAATGGCATGTTTTGTATTTATTGTAGAATATCCATCCCCTCCCCTTATGACTAGAGTGATCCTTTCATTTCTCTTCCATTTCTCTCCCCCCTCTTCCTTTGAGGACCTTTTTACTTGATTTCTTTTCTTCTGCGTCTTATGCATAAGCTCACTTCATTTCCAAGCTAGTGTTCACAAACGGTGTGATGGTTTTCTGCCTTTTATTATTTTGTCAGTATTTATTGTCATAAACTGTACTATGAAGCAACATTAATCCAAAATTTTGTTTACTTCCTGATTCAGCTTGTGAACTCTTTTGTCCATGAACTTGTAGGTGGTCATTGATTTCACAGCCTCATGGTGTGGGCCTTGCCGAATGATTGCTCCAATCTTTGCAGATCTTGCCATGAAGTTCCCTAATGTGATTTTTCTCAAGGTCGACATTGATGAACTAAAGGTGAGTAGCTGTCTTACACTAAAATTCTCTTTGGTGCATACCTTTGCTGCGTTCTGAAAAAATGAAATGGCAGACGGTTGGCCAAGATTGGGCCATCAATGCAATGCCGACCTTTGTCTTTCTCAAGGAGGGAACCATTGTGGACAAGATTGTTGGTGCTATGAAGGAAGAATTGTCAAGGAGAATTGAGCTGCACCTGCCCAGCTGAGTAGTCAAATGAGTTAAAAGGTACAAACATATAAAAATTCAGATCATCAACTTGAAAATAATCATGAATAGAATCTTGGATCTTACAAGATTGCTAAAATGCCTTGGGTATTTTTTTTCTAACTTATGTTGTAGATTCAATAAATATTTAGACGACCAATAAATGCTCTGGGAGACACGTTTAAAATAGTACCGACATGTGTTCAGACGACCAATAAATACTCTACAAATGTGCACATCAAACCAAGAAGAAGAAAATTAAAAAGACTTGATTAGCAATAGTAAAATAAAATAAAATTTATTTAAATATAAATGATGATATAATAGGAGATAAAGTTGGTGTAAAAAAATCATATAGCCAATCCTATCTTGTTGGATAAGATTTGAGAGTTATTGTTGTATGTTGTAGATGCATCCCAGTATGTGTAACATGCTTCTTGTTTCTCACCACATGCAATTTTGTTTGACCTTAACCCTTATGCTTGAGTTCCTTTGATGTCTGTATTTGCTCATATACGAATTTTGCATTTGCTTCTTGTATGGATCTTAAGTTCTTTTTTAGGTTTTAGTAAATGCCCATCGAGTTCCTTTTTAGGTTTGAGAATGCCCACAAGATTGTTATCAAGTCTCAGACACACTGTTAATATTCTCATGTCAACTGGAATCCAGCAATTTGGTTGATCGATGCAAAGATAAAACATGTATATCATCAGTGAATAACATTGAAGGGAATGCCCGTATCATTCATTACTAGCAAAATTAATAGCTTTTCACAAACAGGAAAGTGTAAGAATAACTGCTGAACAATATTTTGCATACATATACACTTAGTGAGTTCTTTAATTTCCTGTGATATGTTGCATAAAAAAGCTCTGACAAACAAATTGTAGCATTTGTTAGAACGAGCATGTAATAAATTCCTGGTAGTCCTTCACAATCCATCTTTAGTTTTATCTCCATCCGCGAAGTCCTTGTGTGTTGACATCTTCAAGTTCTGTAGCTCCTCGAGCTGCAATTGAGCACATAAACTCAGAATCATATGGTATAAAATAAAATAAAATTGGAGCACAGAAACTCAGTATTAGATTTTGTTACATTCAAGAAGGGATAAACAACAGTAAGTAAATAACTTCCAGACAAGGATTTCTGATAGAACACTGACCTGTCTACATGTTTCTCTGTGAGCTTCTACCAGCTCGTCATACTTCATTTGCAACTCTGACTTCTCAGCTTGTAGCTTTTTGTAATCAGAAATCCATGGGCCACCTAACTTTTGTTGGACAAACCTGAAAACCATGTATCTGTTTAACATTCTATAACATAAGCTTGTCATATGGCAGAAATGAAGCTGTAATTATTTGTAATGTTCCAATAAGTTCATAAATCATAATATAAAACAAGTATACATTTTGACTGCCAACTAAAATAGTTCAAGAACTTACTCTAAGGCAGAAGAAGGCTTGTCCTTTTCTTCATAAAGTGCAACAAGAACTACATGGAATAATTATGTCATAGTATGCAGTTTATTCACTGCAAACATCATCAATTTATAACTATACCAGAACATAATTGAAAAGAAATAAAAACCTTTAGTGAGAGCATCCAGCACACCACTCGACTCCAAATACTTCCTGAAAGCTTCCTTTTTAGCTTCCCTCTCCTGAAAACAAATTTATGCTATGAAACACTGAAAATTGAGATTAAAAAAGTTCAAGAAAAAGGAACATGTAAATATCTTCATTGCAGTAAACCAGTGACAGATGCTTTCAAGTTAATCAGGATATTAAAGTAGTGGCCTTTCCATCTGCAATTTGTTACTTAGACTATTTTGAATTCAGAATATAAACATCTTCTAGCTTCTTATATGAATGAATACAACTCCAGTTCTTGGTAAACTTGGATGACTAGCTTGGCATGAAAGGGATGATCAAAACTGGAAATGAGCAAGCATCATTCAAGTGCAACACGCAGAAAATCTACAAGAAAGATGACCATATTCAAAATAGAGGTGAAAAATCTGGGAAGATAAAGAAGAGCAAGTAGAAAGAGGGGGAAAAGAGGGCAAGGAAATTTCCACGCGATTGCGTCCAACCCTGGACGGTTACGAGTACAAGACAAATGGATGTGCAGTAAATGCCGGATTCCAGGAAAGAAGGGAGGCAATGGGCGAGACATACCATGACGTTTGTAGCATCGAGCTGCCACCGAATCCAGCCGGGAGAACCTTTTTTTCCCCGAGGGAATGAGAAGTAGAGAACAGATTTAGAGAAAACAATTAAACGGAGATGGAAAGAACCTTCAGATCCGCCGGCGGGAGCGGCGGCGGCGGTGGTGGAGGCGAAGGGCTTAGACGGTGGTGGTGTGGGATTTTAAGTCGGAGAAGGTTCACTCGTCGTTGCCGAATATGACGTTGACTTCGAGTTTTGACTTGGAGCTGGCGGTTCAGTTTCTTTAACCCGTCTCGTGGACGTCTTATTGAATTTAAATTATGGGATTTTAATTTTATTTATTGAAAACGTTTAACTTGCGATTCTTTTTCATTGAATGGAACGTTTCAACTTCGGGTCTATTAAAACCAATTCCAGCTCATCACGGCGTTGTTGGTCCATCGATTTCGGTCTTCTTTCCGGATAGATTCCGTTGAACCACCATTTTTGTGACTGAACCGCTTGGAAATAGATTTTATAACTAAACTAATTTAATATTTTTGATGTTTTTAGGAAAAACAATGTTTAAAGAAAGTGAATATATATATCAGCACCTAGTTTTTTTTAATTTTTTATATTTAATATTTTAACACAATTCTTAAACTTTATATATCTTATTATTTTATTAAAAATCTCCCTCCTTTACTAACTAAAAGCTTAAAATGAATTTACGTTATTGTCCTTTTTTCTATTCACACTAAAAATAATTTCAAAATTTATTAGTAATTTCACAAGCGAAACAATAAGTGATCTAGAGTTCGAGACTCAGCTACGACGTATTATTATGAATTTTTCTTATCATTAATTTTCTCTGATTGTTTTATATAAAAATATATAGTTCTCTTTAGTCCCACATCTTAGAAGTTAAAATTGACAATACTATGATCAAAAAAATTTCTATAAATATTTTAAACCGACGATGTAAACAAATATACTTTTTTTAGTTTCTTTTACTAAGATAAGTATACTATTAAATTAAAATAATTTTTTGCATAGGGAAGCCCATTACAGTAGTTTTTTGCTGGGATTCTCTAGCGTCGCTCTTGTATTATTGCACTATTGCATGCGTCTGACGAATCTTACCCAAATAATTAATTTTAGTTCTGAACGTAAATGTGACATTAGAAAATCTAAATAATTCGGATTTTCAAAGATCCAAATAATTTATATGCACGATCACACTAGTATAATTTAATTTTTTTAAATGATCAATCAATATTTCACAATAAAAATTACTCTTTAGGCAAATAAATCTCAGTCCCAAGTTTGTGTTATATTATCAACCAATGATTAAAAAAATAATTAAATATTAGGTATAGGTTTTATTTATTTATTTTAATTAACATCAGATAATACGCCGACTAATCTGATCCTAAAAAAAATTTCCATCAACCATTTAGATAAATAAAAAAAATACTTACAACGAACTACCTATTAATCCAATATTTTTAAATTAACCATTCATTAAAAAAAAAATATCCATTAATTCATTGAATTCTTATATGTCTGAAAAATTAAAATGATATCGTACTGCTGCATCATTATCCTGAGGACGATATTATGTACAGATGCTATAATTCTAGGTTGTCTATTGGATCTGTATGTCTATTGCTAATATTCGGTCATTGTTGAACAAGCATACCAACCACTGAATTTTGTGAATAGATTGGACAACAAACACAGCTCAATCTGTAATCTCTGATCGACATATACAGGAGCATCCTTCAGGGGAAATGGAACTAAATCATTAGATACAGATACATTTTGCCTGGTAAAGGCATACATTTAAATGCAATAAGTGTACAAAGTTTACATGAACAAAATATTAACACAAAAATCGCAGATGATTTGTCTCACTAAAAGTGTCCTGGTCGCATTTTTCATAGCTAAAGGCCGCTTCTCAGGTATTGTGATACTCTTTACACAGCAGAATATAAGCTCACTGCTATCATCCTAGAAACTGCCTCTCATATGCAGAGCAGAAGGCCTGGAAGAGCTCGCACACATCAGAATAATTTAAAAGACACGAATTTCGCGAACAGGAAGCAATTTGGCTTCGACTGGTGTTGCTAACTTACAGTATCAAACGTGGCACAAGGAAAGAGTCGCCGTATGGGTCTCAATCTGGACGAGCCTTGACTCGAGCATTGAGTTCTCTGACCTCATTCAGTTCTCTGACCTGATTCCTGAGACGTTCTGGGTTGCAGAAAAAATCCACAAACACCTGCCTCTCCCGTCCGACTTCGTGTGGATGATGTTTGACAATCTGTAGTTGGTTGCCATCAGATTCCAAACCAACAAGAGCGAAGAAGCCAGGAAAGATGAAAAGACATTGTCATTCTAATAGGAATGTTTTAGCAGAATTGGAATACATTATGTCAAAAGTTTAAAGGTTCCAAATCTGGAGTCATACCTCAGCCTTCTGGCGATGAGCCTCTGTCACTTCTTCAACAAAAGCAGATACTTGAGAATTGACCCTTTCCATGTCATCAATTGCACGCATCAATGGCTACCAACAAAGGAATTAGTCATATAATCCATACGAGAGAAGATAGTTGATACTCTTACACTCAGGCAGCACAGAGTTAAAAGATGCGTATATCTCAAAGTTTAGCAAAAAGACTTAATTTTTGAGTGCAAGATGAGCAGAAGGAAATTTGATCATCAATGCCTTGAGTATGGGAGATAAATCGGACACTTGTTGATGACAAAACTTAAAGCATCAGCTCATGCAATGATTAAACATTATAATTAGATCTCTGTTGTTCTAGGATTGTATGTTGTATGAAAAAATTATTTGTGAAACATAATTATACTAAAAACACCAACAAAGACATACACAACCATGGCCACATGGAGACATTACTTCTGAAAAAAACTTAAACATCAAGCACATTATTTTAAAAGTCTGCGCTTTCTTTTTTATGTTATCCTGAGACTGATATATTGACTTCTGTTTGTGACCTTGGTATCTTCAACATATTTTTTATTATACAATCAACATTATTTCGATCAAAAGAATAATAGAAACAGTGACATGTCTCAAGCAAGACCACATGATATACAGAATCCTTGAGAATTTCCAACCATCATGAGGAAAAAAACATACCCTAGGTGTTAACAATGGCTCCGCAGTTGCAGAAGATGAAAAAAGCAGCTGCTCCAGAGTTTGAATTAAGGTGCATCTGTCAATTGGCATCATGCCAGAATCAAGTATTTAACGTGCATTACACAGACAAAATGAAGAAATAATATAAAATGAAAATGTTATGTGAGATACAAAAAATAGTGCACGTGTAATAATTATACGTATCTCAGAGACTCAAAAAAAAAAAAACACAAATAAGATGACTAAAGACGGTGAATTATGTGCCAGGCTGCTAAGTGACTAAAGAAAAAATTGATTCTGAACTTTTTCAGCAATATCACGTCGAATACTAATAACAATAATTATTTTGTGTTCAAAATAATGATGTGGTGGACTTCAGAGCACTACACTACATTTCCAAACTCTGCTAAAGTGAAATATTACTGCTTTCTCTTGGGCCTTTTTTAGTATAACGTTCATGAACTGCCCTTAATCATTAATAAATTTAAGCTTGTGAGAAATACTGAGATACAAATCTAGTAATGTACCATTGATGACTTTGTCAAATGAATATACAGCGACCTCATTTTGCACACTCGAAGCATCATTTAAAATTTGAAACATGGAATTAAGAGGGAAAAACAATATGGCAGATTTATGAAGATAACAATGAACAACTTTGAAATGGCAGTTATGTGATTTGGCAGATGATGAGAAATACAAAAGATGTATAGTAGCTTAAATAACATAATAATTAAAATTAACTGCCTTCAAGCTACTTAAAGTAGACAGGTGGCAACACTTAGGAGCATTTAATTTCTAATTAATATGAATACATAGGAAAACACATGCAACAATGGTTCCACATAAATTAATATAAAGGAATTTCAATCCTAAATCACACACGGACAGCCGTCTACAGGTGCTTCAATAGATCAAATTTCACAATACTAGTACAGATAGAAACCAACAGAAGTGTTTTGCTATAAAACATAAAAGGGTAGCCTAGTGCATGAAGCTCCCGCTATATGAGGTCCCGGGGAAGGATCCATTGTATGCAGCCTTACCCTAGTTTTTTGCAAGAGGTTGTTTCCAAGATTCGAACCCATGACCTTTTGGCCACAAAGCAAAAACTTTACCGTTGAAAATAATTCTATAACTATACTGATTTATTATATCCATCACATGCTATTCAAGCATGAGATTATTTAACCAGAGATATAAGTTAGCAGATTGCTGGTTATTCTTGGGTTTAACAGAGTACAGCTATGGAGAAATGAACCAAATTAAAGACTTTCTAAAGCAGGCAGGGGGCAGATGGTGCAGTGTTATCAACCCAGGTTTTGAAATATAATTTCACTGTTGACCATATGCTCTATCATCCATGCAGAGAAGCTTTTGTCAGTTAGCCGAATCTAAAATATGACTTTTTAAAAATAAACTAATGGTTCGACAAAGATGTCTCCATCCTTGAACTACTTAGTTATTCCTTCTCATCCAATCAGAAAAACAAACAAAGGAATACAGAGTAAAACTTAATATCACAAATAGAAACCCAGACAGGTAGATTTTCCTTCCATGCAGTCTAGTTGAGTTTGATAAGTTGCAAGCAATATAAGTTAGTGTCACAGACTTATGTTCAGATGCAAATGATAAATGAAAAAACCTACAGCTCATTGATACATCTCCTTCGGTCTTCTGGAAGAGTGTTTTCAAGTTCAAATTGAAGAGACAGCAAGTCAGACTGCAGCCCTGATATCTGCTGAACTATACCATGTGCTGATACATAAGTTGGTAAGGAAGCCGAAGTATCTAAAAGAAAGGTGAATGTCTTAATTGTTTTGAGTTAAAACAAAGTCATATTTAGTGATCAGGATTAGGTTATTACTGGAGTGAATGCTTAAAAGATCGCGTACACCATGCAGGAACGTGTCACGGTCATCCACTGCTCCATGTTCTTGTACCTCCATTGCAGCATCAATAAGGGAGAGACAATGACCCTACAGAAAGCAACACCAAAAATTCAAACCATATGAAGAAAAAAGAAAGTCCAGGTGAATGATCATTCTGATACATGCACAAATCAAAGTGGGAGTCGAAACAGGATTCTATGATGATAGACAAACATAATTAAAGGAGAGCAGGGAACAAAAACCACTAATTTTTATGTAATTGACACACAATAAAAGCTCAGGCATGTACATATATCATGCTGAAAACAGTAAACATAAGCTTGCATACCAAACGCCCATTTCCTGCTGATAAATAGCCCTCCAACTCTGACTCAATGACTTTAGCCAATGAATATGCCCCGAGTATTGTCCTCCTTTCCATTTGACAAGCTATTTTTAGAAATTGATGTCTGGCAAGTTGATTAACTAGATGATTAATAAACTGCAAGAGATAAAATGTCATGTAAGATTCAATATTGTTGATATAAAAAAAAAGGTGAAAACAGGACATATGAGATTCATCTTGGAATAGAATGACGAGATGCAAAATAATCATATTTATTACAATTTTAAATTTTTGTTTCAATATTTTACATGCTCACATTGGAATTTTGAATACAAAAGATAAAACAAACATCAAGGCACACATTTTGATTCAAAAAATCCACCTTATAATAAAGGTATGGTCAAGGCTTTAGATAAGACAGGAACACTAGTGCTCCAACTATATAGAATGTAACTTTTGGTGAGTTTTAACATTTGTGATAGTCATGACTAATGACCAACAGATCAAGTACTCGGTCTATCTAACTTCCAGAATCACTGTCCCCTTCTCTCAATCAAAGAAGAAGGTAATTACTCTATACAGCACAAACATAACCAAAGTGATAGCCATGACTAACTATCAACAGACCAAGTGCTCGCTCTAACTAACTTCCAGAATCACTATCCTCTTCTCTAATGAACGAAAATGGTAATTACTCTATACAGCACAAACATAACCAAGCACACAGCCACCTAAAAAATTATTACTGTTTGAAATTAAAAGTTAATTTTTAATAGTGCAATTATTTAAAAGCTAAAGGAAACCCTAGCAAATCAATAGTGCTATTATTTAAGATTAATGTTGCCTTTTGAGTAATATGGAATATGTCAAATTGATCAAGTAAACAAATAGGTTGCTCACTGAAGAAAAGCAAAGCCACAGGTCATATATTAGAATTTAATAGCTCCATTAGGACCATTTGGAAATACTAGAAACCACAGAACACCTAATTCTGAGGGAATCTACCTACCATTTTCTGCCGATTAATATAGTACTCCTGTCGCATAACCTTCAGGTCATAATCTCCTAAAAGTACACAAAAAAAGAGAGATCATTAGATACCTTTCTTTTAAAAAATTTCTGAATTATGTTCTTAAACACATACCCTGCAAAATGTATGTGTCTTGCAGCTGAGCCAGATCTGAGCAAAGGCGTGGAATAACCTGGAAAAAAAAATGGGATGAGGGATGAAGAGAGGTCAGAACTTAAAAAAGGAAACAAGCACAAAATCAGTAGATTTAACCATTCAAATCTAAGAATCATATTAAATAATAACAGTTGGATAACTAAATTCAACACTATAGTCCATTATAGATCAGAATATATGGAATCATACTATAGTCTTTCTAGGGAAAACAGAAGTAAATTTTCCAAAAATCAGGGCACCCAAATGGTTATTAAAAAATTCAGAATGCAAATTTTAGCATTTAATTTTATTTCGCAGGATGATGGAGCTTAAGAGAAAACACTCTATGACCAGAAAAAACAATACCTCAGCTAAGAACTTCTGCTCTTTATGGGTGAGGTTGGAAAGTTCCCCAGCCAATTCTGAATGTTTTTTCCTGCAAAATTAATATATGTGGCATCCAAAGGTTATGCAGATTCAAGAACAGTGGAAGATCATTAATGGCCTCAAAAACTTAAGAAACCTAAGTCATTAAATTGAAGAATTATCGGAAATATCAACTCAAAAAATTTTCTCAAATTCTTTTAGTGCTTCTGAGTAGCATAATCAATATAATAATTGTAGAGCATAGATTTTGTCACCGCTGGCTTCAGTCTTGCAACATGTTTATGCAATGAATAAATGCCGAATTAAACTTGGAAAAGCAGTAGATCAAGTAAACTTCAACACATCTTTACTCTATAAAAATGGATAACATCAAAAATACAGAATGCATAAGACTGGCATAAGATGGATAGTATTTCAAGTTTAAAGCAATTTAGGTGGGTTATCATTTAATAGCAGATCTGCGTTCAGATATCTTTTCTATTATCCTCATAGAAACAGATCATCAACTGGCATATCAGTTCCCTCTCATCTTCTCACAAGAGCTTGAAATTCAAGTGGTCATTGCTTTTGAAGGTTGACCAGTTTGACTAAACTCAAATTTCGATGTTTCAACAATATGTGTAAATGAGAAGTCAAGTAGATCAAGGTTGACTGGAGATTTGACCAGCAAAGTTCTAACCGGAGATTAGGCAAATGGAAGTCCTAGTAGGACTAGCCAAACCTAGTTAGGAACTAGGTTAAGTCCAAGATGAGTTAGCTAAGAACTAAAAACTTGGCACAAGTGAAGTCCTAGTGGGACTAGACAAACCTAGTTGGGAACTAGACTAAGTCCATGGTGGGTTAGCTGGGAATTAAACACTTGGCACAAGTGAAGTCCTAAGAACTAGGAAATGTAAGTCCTAGCTGAGTTTGGCAAGGGAAAGTCCAAGTGAGTCAAAGGTTGACTAGACACTTGATGGTCATAAGTCCAACAAGGAGTTAGCATGAAACAAGGAAGTTCCAACATAGTAAACTTCCAAAGGTCATAACTTTTAGCTTGAATATCAGAACGAAGTGATCTCGGATGCGAAACGAAACTCGTTTAGAACTATACACTTGTACTGTTTATTAATCGATTGGGAGGTCAATCGATCAGGGAATCGATTGGTATAATACATAAGGCGCGGTAATCGATTGGATAATCGATTAAGGCGAATCCAATTGATTGGTTGATCAATTGGGAGCCTCTTTCACATAAAAATAGAAGGAACCAACCCCAATCGATTGGGAGATTGTTTCTTTGCGAAGCACAGTAACTTTCTCACGAAGTGGCTGAATCGATTGGGAAGATACTCAATCAATTAAGCTTGACATTGATCGATTGGGAATCAATTAACTGGGTTTGTCACGAGAGAACAGAAGGTGCCTGATCGATTGCCTAATCGATTGGGCAGACTCAATCGATTGGTAGATCGATTAGGCAGTGTTTCTCGTGAGAACATAAAACTTCTGAATCAATTGGATAATCAATTAGGAGAAATCACCAGCGAACAATAGCCTCCCAGATTGATTGGGTAATCAATTGGGAAGATTCTTCTTCACGAAGAGAAGCAATCTAAATTTATCAGCTGATCGATTAAGAAGCTACTTAATCGATTACGGTGGGGCTTAATAGATTGGGAAAAGAGGAAAAGAGCCGTTGTGAGGTTTGGGCGGCTGGATTCGATCTGATCTGACATGGTAATCGATTAGGCCAATCGATTGGGAACCCTAAATCAACGCGATATAAAGGAATTTCACAAAGAATTCAAAGTATCCGCCTATACAACTCTTCTCTGCCAGTTCTTGAACTTTGGGAGTCAAGTGTTGCTGCACTTTCCAAGCACTAAGAGGCAAATCAAGACAAGAAAAGAGTAAGCAAAGCACGGTTCCTTGTTGTAATCGTTTCGATTTCTTTTGTAACCTAATTTGCATTTCTTGTATTTGAGCTTGTGCAAGGCTTCTCCGCCTAGGATTGTTTCCGAGAAAGAGTGTTCATAGTGGAACTGTCTGTACGGTATGGATCCTTCAATTAGTCATCTCAAGGAGGTGGAGACCAAGTAAAATAAATGTATTAGCATTGCTTCGAGTTTTCCACTGCAACATAAACAAGAAGAAGAGAAAGAAGTTATGCAACCCCCCCCCCCCCTTCTAGCTCTCAAAGTGTCCTAACGCACGGTATCAGAGCGAGACCACTCTTCTTTGGACTAATTGCCGTAAAGAATAAGAGTTAAGAGGAAGAAGAAGAAGTTAAAGCTTGAAGTCCTAAATTTCAACAAGTTAAAGGATATATTTTCTAAGGAGCTCAACTTTGAAATGGATTTCCGAGACAGGTTCAGATTTGACATCCGAGCACCTCCATTATTCTAAACGAGATGCTTCGACATATGGAAATCAAGAATGGAGAGCTTCTTGATGATGGGCATAGAGGAATAGTTTGCTGACAATTTTGAAGCTCCAAGAGGTTCAAAGAGTAAATGGAACGAGGAGCAAATCAAGAGATGTGAGGCTAATAACAAAGTAACCAAATTGTTGATTAATGTATTGCCAAGCACCATTTTGTGTAAAATTAGAGAATACCAAGATGTCAAGGGGCTATAGAACAAGTTCGCAAAACTTCATGAAGATCCCTCCACTTTGCCAAGTAAAGACAAATCCAAAGAGGAAGCCTCATTGAATCAAGAGGAAGAGGATTCAGAAGGTAAAAGATGTTCAACATCTGAAGATGAAATTCAAGAAGTATCCACTTCAAGGATTGAGGGGGGGGGGGACTAATTGATACCGGATTGAGAAAAAACTTCTACATCTGGATCAAATGAAGTATCATGTGTGACCCCTACGAATAAAGAAGGTATAACAATTTCAATTTGTAAAAATTAAAATCATATCATATGCTTTGAGTGTAGGAAAAGCGGACACTACAAGAGCAAGTGTTCAAAATTGACCAAGAAAAAGACTCAAATAGCTCTCAAGGTGAAAGAGAAGCCAAAAGAAGTCGACCCCATGATAAGGAAGGGCAAGGTGCACATTGTGTGCTTTTCTTGCAACCAAAGGAGACATTATCGAAATTAATGTCCAAAGGGAAGGAATTCAACCAAGAACAAAGAAGGAAGTTCAAATCATGGAGGAGCTTCAAAGGACAAAACAAAAGTACCATTAATTAATGGTACTTATTTAAATCATGATAAAATGCATGTTAAAAATAATTTTTATCATTTTAATGTTATTTATCATAAAAATAGAAAGCATGAAAAACTTAGGGAAAATTATAAATCATTTCCTGCTAGAACTACAACCATTTAGGCAAAAACTCTAAGGAAATTAAATATATGCCTAAAAAGAAAAACATCCAAGGCAATAAGGAAAAATCCAAGTTTGAGGATTTAAGGATAGAAAATCAAGTCTTGAGGTCAAGACTTGATAAATTAGAGAAAACCCTTAAGAAAATGACAAATGAAATCACAGGCAAAAGAAGCAAAACCTAAGATTAGATAGGCAAGATTCATTCAATGGCAAGAGAGATTTGGGATACAAACCAAAGGTCAAAGAGAATGTGTCATCTTACCAAAGTTTCATATAGTTATCGAACCAACATTAGGTCTAGGAGTCAAGTCAAGATTTCAAGAAAAGTTATCCCTAGAGTTTAACCTTGAGAAGACTAACATGACTAAGGCTTCTAAGAAGCATAAGAAAGTCATTAAAAAGGTTACAAGGGAGGTTATTCCTAGAGTTGATCTTGAGGTGACTAAGACCTCTAAGAAGTCTAGGAAAGTTATCAAAAATGTGTCTAGGGAAGTTATCCCTTGTGAATACCTAGCACACAAGTACCAATAAGTTTTGAGTTCCTAAGAGTGTGTTTGCTATACCCTAAGTGGGTTTAGAGTGTGTCAACTCTAATTGGAATGGTAGTTAACCCAACCACGGTGAAGTTGACACTTTAAGGTATTGTGATATCTTGAAAATGAGAAATGGACTTTTACTCTTGAAGAGTAAAAGTGTGTCAGTCAAAATTTTTAAGAATTGAGTTTGATCAAATTGGCACAAATAGGATAGAATTCAAAGAAATGACAAGTTGAGATTTTAGCATTTTCTAAGGAAATAAGGTTTTTAATAATTGAGTTTGATCAAATTGGCACAAATAGGATAGAATTCAAAGAAATGACAAGTTCAGATTTTAGCATTTTCTAAGGAAATAATGGCAACTTAGGTTTATTTTTAACTTAGCGATTAGTTGATATTTAGATAGAAAATCTAGGTATTTTCTTTATGCTAAAATTACCATGATTGGATGCCTATCACATGCAATGGCATCATAATATACATTGACATTACATCTTGCCATGATATTTAATACATGTCATGTCATACATGCATCATTTTTTATTAGTCTTTCTTTTGAAAGTATGCATTTGATGTATGTCATGATCATTATCATACATAAATTATTAATTCCTTGCAATTAAGGACAATGACATTAATTGACATCCTAGGTAAGATAATCAAAGTTAAATTGTCTAGATAAATATGCATGACCCCTTAGTTTTAGGGAAACTTATTATATCTCACAAGACCACAGGCTTGACTTGTATGTGTTTTTGAGACACATTAGATACAAGTGAGATGTTAGGAAGATGAACAAAATTCAAGATGTTGATTTAGTGCATCTATTTGAGTTTTAGGTTCATCAAAACAATAGATTATGTGAAGTCCGAATATGGGGAAAACTAGTGTACAAGTCATGTACATTTAGCCCAAAGATCATAGTTAGAAATTCTTTTCTAAAATCATTTCAAAATCATTGTGGAAAACCTTGATGAAGTCTATCTTTTTATAGGAGTCACCACTGATTAAGTGGACGCTAAGTTCGAATAAAACATTGAGGTTTTGAATGGTTTTTTTAAAAATGAGATATATTTTCATAGAAAGCTATTTTTCCTTATAGTATATGACATTAGTAATGTCTACGTAAAATTTCGTGATTTTTCAATAATCATAGAATTATTTATGAGTTTTTGTAATTAAATCTGAAATAGAATTCAGAAATTAGAAACTCCAATCGATCAAGGACAGCTTAATCGATCAAGAGATCGATTGGGGCATACCATAATCGATTAAGTCCCAACTCAATCAATTGGTAAGCCATTTTTCTTAGCACATAATGGTTCTTAATCGATCAGCTGATCGATTAAGACATTTCAATCAATTAAAGACATGTATCAATCGATTGGAATTGTTGATTTCGACTGGAATAGTCTGATTTCAGTCTATTAATCCACGTTTAGTTAACTTAACAATCCCTAACACTCTGAAATACTTGTATAAGTATATTAGGCTAATTTTCCTGGTGAAAATGAAAAGGGGGAGTTTTATGGTGAAAAATGTGGAGTTAAGGGGAGGTTTAGATTCAAAATTGAATTTTTAAACCTCATGATTTCGTTGAGTTTTCCTAAAGATTTAGGAACTCAAAATCATTGTTGGTGCAATGATATAAGTTAGAGCATGCTTTGAGGGGAAGGTCTTCCTAAAAGGCATGATTTTTTTTTTTTTTGATAAGAATGAGGAGACAATGAAAGGTTGGGAACCTTCATTGTGTTGGATGCTCAAGGTTGAGTATAGAAGAGTTTTTGAGGTGTGTCAAAGGAGAAGAAATATAGGGTTTAAGATAGAAACCTTACATTCATGCATTAGCATGGGATGAAGATGAAAGTTAGGCTAATGTTAGCCTAACTTAAATATATTGTCAAGCATCAAAAAAAGGAGAGATTGTTGGTACAATCGTGGGTCAAGGTTGACCAATTTGACTAAACTCGAGTTGGCTCGAGCTTGAGTTTCGATATTTGGACAATATGTGTGAATGAGAAGTCAAGTAAGTCAAGGTTGACCGGAGAACTAGTAAAGTCCTAACGGGAGGTTAGACAAATGGAAGTACTAGCGGGACTAGGCAAATCTAGTTGGGAACTAGGTTAAATCCAAGGTGGATTAGCTGGGAGTTAAACACTTGGCACAAATGAAGTCCTAGTAGGACTGGCAAACCTAGTTGGGAACTAGGTTAAGTCCAAAGTGGATTAGCTGGGAGCTAAACACTTGATACAAATGAAGTCCTACTGAGACTAGGCAAACCTAGTTGGGAACTAAGTTAAGTCCAAGGTGGGTTAGCTGGGAGCTAAACACTTACCATGAGTGAAGTCCTAGTTGAGAACTAGGAAATGGAAGTCCTAGCAGGGCTAGACAAGGGAAAGTCCAAGTGGGTCAAAAGTTGACCGGACACTTGACGGTCGTAAGTCCAACAGGGAGTTGACATGAAACGAGGAAGTTCCGACATAGCAAACTTCCGAAGGCCATAACTTTTGGCTCGGATATCGGAATGAGGTGATCTAGGACATGAAACGAAGCTCTTACCAATCGATTGGGTAATCAACTAGGAGGTCAATCGATTTGGTTTACGAAGCACAGAAGGCGCGGTAATCAATTAGATAATTGATTGAGATCAATCCACTAGATTAGTTGATCAATTGGGAGCCTCTTTCACGTAAAAAAAGAAGGAATGCCCCAATCAATTAGGGCATCGTTTCTTCGCAAAGCAAAGTAGCTTTCTCGCGAAGAGGCTGAATTGATTGGGAAAATGCTCAATCGATTAAGTTTGACGTTGATCGATTGGGAATCGATTAACTAGGTTTGTCATGAGAAAATAAAAGGGTGTGCGGATCAATTGGTTAATCGATTGGGGCATGTTCAATCGATTGGCAGATCGATTAGGCAATGTTTCTCGTGATAATACAAAGCTTCTGAATCGATCGGGAAAAATTGCGAGTAAACAGTAGCTTCCCAAAGAGGAAAAGAGTCGTTGTGAGGTTTAGATGACTGGATTCGATCTGATCTAGCGTGGTAATCGATTGGAAATCCTAAATCAATGCGATATAAAGGGATTTCGCGAAAGATTCAAGCATCCGCCTCTACAACTCTTCTCTGCCAATTCTTGAGCTTTGGACAACAAGTGTTGCTGCACACTCCAAGCATCAAGAGGCAACTCAAAGCAAGAAAAGAGCAAACAAAGCAAGGTTCCTTGCCGTAATCGTTTTCGATTTCTTTTGTAACCTAGTTTGCATTTCTTGTATTTGAGCTTATGCAAGGCTTCTCCGCTTCCGGATTGTTTCCGAGAAGGTGTGTATTCATAGTGGAGCTATGTGCACGATGTGGATCCTTAGATTAGTCACCTTAAGGAGGTGGAGATCAAGTAAAACGAAGGTGTTAGCATTGTTTCGAGTTTTCCGCTGCAACATCAAAAAGAAGAATCGAAAGAAGTTTCCGCTGCAACATCAACAAGAAGAATCGAAAGAAGATATTCACCCCCCCCCCCTTTTCCCCCTTTTTAACTCTCAAAGTGTCCTAACAATTAAATTGAAGAATAATAGGAAATATCATCAACTAAAAAACTTTTCTCAAATTCTTTTAGTGTTTTTAAGTAGCATAATCAAAATAATAATTGTAGAGCATAGATTTTGTCATCGCTGGCTTCAGTCTTGCAACATGTTTATGCAATGAATAAATGCTTAATTAAACTTGGAAAAGTGGTAGATCAAGTAAACTTCAACACATCTTTACTCTATAAAAATGGATAACATGAAAAATACAGAATGCGTAAGACTGGCATAAGATGAACAGTATTTCAAGTTTAAAGCAATTTAGGTGGGTTATCATTTAATAGCAGATCTGTGTTCAGATATTTTTTCTATTATCCTCATAGAAACAGATCATCAATTGGCATATCAGTTTCCTCTCGTCTTCTCACAAGAGCTTAAAATTCAAGTGGTCATTGCTTCTGAAGCAACCAACGACATCAATTAGGCAAGGAGGGGAATATCAGTGTTCGAATGTTTGAAAGTTTTGATCCATTAATTCCTTCGCTAGGGATGTTGCGGCAATGGTGGAAGGAGGTGGTGATGAGAATAACAGCAAGGAGGCATCTGTTAAGGGATCACAATGACAATGCACAGAAAAAGTAGCATGTGCAATGGCTAGTATGCCTGTTCCATTGTTCTCAGAGAAGACTAGAAGGACAATCTGTTGCAGGTTGCCTATGCTAGGTGCAGAATGCGAGTTGAGCAATTGTGGCTCCAGCAAAAGAGTTATAGGTGGCACCTGCAGAGGAAGTCTTCGTCGAAGCAAAAGTCAAAGATAGCTCCTCGATTGAAAAAGGTTGAGAAGAACCAGAAGAAGGATACGCCTACAAAGGAAGCTTCAGCTTCTGTGAAGAAGGTAATGGTGGGAAACAGGATGGGAAAAGACAGTATCTAATCTCCCACAAAGGGTTAGACATTTGCATAGTCGAGGAGAATCTAATCAGGCTTCAAGACCAACCAAAGGGGTCATTGCTTCAGATCCAACGAAGGGAGGCAAAAGGGACTGTCGTTCACAAGAAAACAAATTGCATCAAATGCAGGAAAATCAAGGTGGAATAGATTAGGGAAACTCCTACCAAGACCAAATCAAGGATTTGACTCTAACACCACTTGATATAGGATGAACAAATCGTACTGCCAAAACTCGACTCTCAATGAACAAAGGGGGAAACTTGTATTATTAAAGAAAAGATGAAAGGTTTATAAGGGATCTTAATCCTCTTTTTATAAATCAAGAATATGAGCGATTGTTTACAAATTATGACTGGAACATTAAACCCCCAAATGAAATATAAATGACCCTCTTTTAATAACACAAATAACAGAATCTAGACTATGTAGATTCCTAAAATTTTTCAGTATGTATGCGAGTAGCAATTTCAAGCTTATCAGTACTCCAACTTGACATCCCTCTGACAAATGACAATGAAATAGATATTTTACTGAATTTTGAGGTGCTATACAAGAGTAATATTTCAAATAAAAAAATTGACTCTTATAAATTTCATAATGATTCAGAAATATGGTTCATCCAAATCTCATTAGTACCATGACAGTGATGGAGTTGTGAATGTGATGTAGAACAGAATAGATATGTGGTCTCCATCCTGGTTTTCCCGAGTCAACCATCTCAAATAGTTGGGTACCTCCGGAGGCATTCAACAAGTGGAAAATATTTCGAAAAGAGTGATGGAATTAGTAAAAGGGCAACCCGGTGCACGAAGTTCCCCCCAATGCAGGGTCCGAGGAAGGGTCGGACCACATTGGACCTATTGTATGCAACCTTATCCTGCAATGGCTATTTCCGCCATTCAAACCCATGACTATAAGGTCACATGGCAATAATTTTACCGTTACACCAAGGCTCCCCTTCAGTGATGAAATTAGTAGGAAAAAAAGGGCAGCTCAATGCATGAAGCTCCCGCTAATACAAGGTCCCGGGGAAGAGTTTATTATACACAACCTTACCATGCCGAACCCGTGACCTCCAGGTCATACGGCAGTAACTTTACCATTGCACCAAGACTCCCCTTCATAGAATTAGTAGAAATAGAAATAAAAAAAAATTATTAGAAATAACATAAAATCAACTTTAAAAAGCATCTGCTTATTTTATTGAAACAGTTTTATTTTGCTTTGAACAATCCTATTTTTTTTGCTTAGAATTGAAAATGAAGGAAATAAACACGGCATGAAAAAAATACAACAGATATTATTACATGAAGGGAATAGATGAAAACAGTACCTAAGGAAATTTATATCTCGATGAATGTGGGCCTCATCAGAAGATATCTGAGACTTGAGCATTGAAAGAATAGCCTGTTGCTTAGCATTCTCAACTTGGGCTTCCACCCACTGTCTCTCACTCGTAGCAAATCTATTGGGAAAGTAGAAAACATGCCATATGAACTAGGTGTCATCAGAATGAAGAGAGAAGGCAAAAGAAAACAAATGCACCAGCACCATGAATTCACTTGTGGTATAAATCTCTAGTCAACTAAACATAGTTTGGATTATAAGCATCAATCCTCATGAAATCTTCATTTGTACTAGTTGCCAGGTTTGCATAAGAAAGTACCACGAGTAAAGAAAGACAATAAGATAAACTACACTTGCAATTCAAGCCAAAACAAATGAGAAAGTGAAAGAAAAAAAAGTTTTATGTAAAGTTATTCCATCAAGCAGATTGAAAAAAATGATAAGATGATAAGAAGGGTATTTATTATTCATGATCCATTAGCAAGCAGAAAGGTTTAAAATATTTATTAGGCCCAAGAGAATGTTACAGTGCATAGATGTCATGAAAAGCAGAAGATCAAGAAAAACTAGAGGCTACACCCGACTGAAGTCCAGAATAAAGGACAGGACAACTAAGTGAAAATGACCTTTGGGCTTATTCATACCCATCATAGACATCTAAAGTAATCTAATCACAACTATGTGATTTCAGCTAAATGGATCTTATTTCCCCATTAAATTCTATGTTTGATTACACTGGAAGTGGCATATAGATATCAGTAAATTCTGTATATGTTGATGCTTAACGCCTTGAACCACTACTAGAATGATTTGTAAGGTCCTGAGTCCTGATCATCTAAACAGATCTTTTTGGACAGAATGTACAGCATATGAAATGAGTGTCAATTTCTATTTGTACGTAATTTTTATAGCTAAAACAAAGGGAAAGCAAAATACTTGAGCACATACACAATAGCCCAGTAACAGATCTAAGACTAAGATCTAAGTGATCTTAAACCAAACTCTAAAACAGACTTTCTCATAAAAGATGATGAATAAACTGAGTCCCAACTAGTGGGTGTTGGCTACACAAGATCATATCCCACTATTGAACGCAGTTTGTTTCACCATTGAACTTTTTTTACAGAAGAATCAGAACATAAATATGTTCCAAGAAATAATAGAAAATGAGCATCCTTGCCACAAAAAAAAAAAAATCTAATTGTTAAGGAAAAAAAATTAAAATTAAAAGGCAATAGAATGTAGTACATAATGTACACTTTTCTATAGCACCAATTATGGAAGACGTGACAAACACTACTCTAATGTGTGTATTGAATACATTGGTATAATATACACATATAATATATATCTACATAGATATATAAATATAAAGACACCTACATTGAACGAAGCCTTTGGAGCTCAGCTACACGATTATGATGATGATGATGATGATGAGGTTTTTGATTATCTCCTGGAAATTGAAAAGGAGAAAGAAATTATGAATTGTCAGCGAAACATAGAAAGCCAAAAAAACTAGCATGGAATATTTGCCAAAGTTTGACATTGGTGTTATAATTACAAGAACTAATCAATCAAAGTGAAAAAAAATGAAGCAAATGACAAATTATTGACAACCATGATATGAACTATTGAAAACCATGCTAATACTGAACGCAGTGTCATCTATCGGATTAGTGCAAAGTCAACTGGTATGTGGATAGTTACATAATCAAAAGATATAACAATCCTTATTTCTCGAGAGGCATTCCAATCCTCAAAAGTAAACATGACCTCAAATCTTTTCCCTAGTGAGTTGCAAATCAAGTTGCTCCTGTTGTAGAATTTCTCTGTCAACAAATATTCTCATTAATGTATGAACTTAATAATGAAATTAGATATTCTCAATGGTTAATTCTCAACTTAAAGTGTGTCTCCATATTATCAAACAAGACAATATACTCATATAAATATAGAATTCTCTTTTGGGTGATAAGTCGATAAAACGGAGAACTTGCAAGCTGCAACCAAAATCTATACAGCAAACATCCAGAAATTAAATTTCTACAAGTCCACCACATTAAACATACATGTTGTATAGTCACTTGATTTCTTATATAGAAAAAGAATATTATAATTATAAGGGAAGATGGTGAGAATACTCGTAAGTTAAATCAAAGAATGTACCTTGGATCAAGCAATTTGTTAGGTCATCGAGACTCACCCATGAACACTTAGATTTACCCTCCTCAGCAACAAGCCGCAGTGGACCCTAACCAAACAAATTAGTTGTCAACAATAGGAGCAGAATAACACTGTCCAAAAACCATATTACATCAGAAAGTAATTTATCCATTTTTTTTGCAGTTGTCAACCATCAGTTTCAGTTTGAATTCATCTTAACATATATTCTACTGACAATGTGTTCAGCACTTGATAAATGAGTGATGGTTAAACAAAAAGTCTGAATGAACAACACCAAAAATCATATACAGATGAAATTACTTGATAAATGAGCGAGTGGTAATATGCATGGAAACTGCAAGTACCCAATTGTGGCAAAAGGCGAATACATTCGCCCCCAGCGAAACTGCAAGTACCCAAGAATTATAAGATCATGCAATCTAATAGATCCATAACAGAACTGTTGGTCATAGTATTCTGTTGGTCATAGTATTTACTCCTTACCTATGGACATATTTTACAATAGTTTGCATTTTGAAGCAATTTCATCAATTCTACTGTTACAGCAATTTAGGCAATTTTATCGAGTAATGGCTTAGATTTGAATGTCTTTATGCAAATTCACAAGGTGAGACAACCTTTACATTGGTAGGACTAGATCTATCATGACAGTGGAGGCAATAATCATCTTGGATGCTTCTATTCCCATAGGAAACATAACTGATCTCTATATCATTCCTGTTAAAGTTAAAAAAGTCATGCATCAACTTACCACAAAATAATTTTTCTACTTACCCCAAGTTTTACAGTATTAAAAATCATGGTTGCTTCTAACTTATATAGCACATATCATAAATGTGAGCTTTACTTTCTCATACTGGTAGAACCTAACTTTGAAGAAATCTATGAACTAAAACACTGCACAAGCAATCATGTAGAGAGAATATGTTGGATGAACCTTAGTTTAACTAGAGCCATGTTCCTATTTAACTTTTTCTCACCAAACGCACTTTCTGTTTCTATACAAACACTCTCTGAAAATTTGTTGTTCCAAACTAATCTGCTGCATGAATGGGGTCAAATTAATCTAGTTAGCAACATGTGGTGAATCTTCAGAAAGCAAGAACTTGGTAAACTTCAGCTTTCAATTAGTTCAAGTTAATTAAAAGAATGGATCTCCTACTGTTTAACTTAACCAGGGAAACTGCAACATATGACCATAATTCAAGATAAGAAAGTTACCTTCTCAAACTGTTTTGAAAACCACTGGTTTAACTCTCTTGTACATGCTAAATCTTCAACCAAATAAGGATGAAAGCTCGAGTAAGCTAAGTAGATCCCGCCCTCTGCATATTACAAAGCAGTAGTCGTAGATCGCATCAATAACCATTTATTCTGCAAACATAGATACTCTACAAGATCTGGTCATGCATTAGTCATTTTATGCAGGAGCTACTGATGCAACAAAGAGACATCAGTTTTTGTTATTCATTTTTTGATGTGATGGCCAATCTAATGACTCAAAGAGACACTTACCATCCCCTGAATGATAGTGAGCCAGCTCCTGAGCAGTTGAGGACATTTTTCCTAGAACAGAATTCATCTAAAAGCAACAGCGTGAGTAGCTGTAAGCAAGTGAATATCAATATGTGAAAGTAGATCAAAGTGAATTAGAGCAATAAAATTTGTCTCAAACACCTTTTTTTTCCTCAAACTTGAGACAAATCAAGTTTGATTCTATTCATCAGGCATACAAGAATTTACAGCAATTGTCAGTTCAGTGTCAATGTCTCTAGTGAGTATGGTAGAGCAAATAGTGGAACAGGCGATGTTAGTCCCTCGCGTCAAGAATAAGACTACGATGTGGATCTCTAACGGATCTCAAAGAGGCTTGGCGATGCAGCGGAGTGGCTCTCAACAGCGGTGAGTCAGACAAAGGCTGAGAGATGTTAGAGATGGAGCAGGAGTGAGGCCGTCACCAAAGTAATGAACCACAGAAAAAGAGGTAAAGTAATTGATGAACATGCAGAAGTTAGGGGTGGCAATTTGGGTCGGGTTCGGGTTGGCGGGTTGACGGGTTGGAACATCAAAACCCAAACCCGACTTAATTAATATTTCAGGTCAAATTGTTCGATCCAAACCTGGCCCGTTTAGCTGTATTTGACCCGAACCTGACCTGAAATGACCCACAACCTGAATTCAACCCGAACCGAACAGACCCGAAATGACTCATTTATAAAAACATGTTCATCTTAACCCGAGCCCAATCTAAAAAGACCCATTTTATAAAAATATGTTTATTTTAATTCGAACTCAACTAGAATCCGACCCGAATTTGAACCAAAAATATTTATAAACGGGTTCGCGGGTTGTAATCAAGTCATTTCAGGTTGACCCAAACCCAACCCATTTATTAATCGTGCCAATTAGGTCGACCCGAATCCGACCTGAACCCAATAAGACCTGACCCTAACTTGATTTTTTCGTGTTCGATTTGGATTGTGTTTTCGTATCGGGCCAGAAATTGTCACCCCTAGCAGAAGTCATCTTGAGAGTAGTAGCAAGCTGCAAAGCAGTTGGAGGATCACCTTAACGACTGTGCACCTGGTGGAGATGAAATCAATGGACAAGAGGAACACAAGGGATGGGGAAATCAATGGCTCAATTTGGGGGAAACTTTTATATCCAATTGATGGAATTATACACTATAATATTGACAAATTATAGAAATATTTACAGATATGAATTTGATAAAGTCACTTTGTTTACTTGCTCTTGTAAACCAATTTTCTCTTCTTATTCTTTGTTCCTATCTATTTGCTAGACTTAGTTTTGTAAACCAATTTTACCTTTGTTATCAGTTAAGACCCCCTAGAGGTCCCAAACATATGCAGTTTGGATTTTAAAAATCAATTGCGTCCTTTGATATGAGATTTAGTGAATATATTTGCAATTTGTTCCTGAATGATACATAATAGAGTTGATGCAGCATGGACAAAATTGTGCTGACAAATGACAAACTCTAATGAAGAGGGAAATTTTTATAAACTAAAGGTAAAGATGATTGGTTATCCAAAACTCTAACAAATCCAAGACAAAAAAGGGCCCAAATGACCCTCAATAAGATATTAGATTCCCTATATTGAAGATTAGACTAATGTTTAATCCAGGTGGTATATCAACAATATAAGCACTGGGAATTATTTTTCTCATAATACAAAAAAGACTAGCAGATCGAACATGAAATTTTTTGTGCAAATGTGGATAAAAACATAGTATCCTACATTGTATTTCTTTTGTCTTTGGTGTGTATCTACACAAATTTAACTTAATGCAAGGCAAATTTCTCATAATATCGGCGCATATCTCTCCAAAAATGCTCAAAAAAGTTATCAGCTAACTAAGAAGAGTGGAAATAGGTAGGTACGGGAAGAGTATCATTTTGTTTCAATTGGTTCGCAACTATAGTAGCTAAGGTAGACCTTTGATTGGTGGGCATCGCCAAAATTACATTGGCACGAAGTACGAACATCACAATTACATTTTCCCATACTAATATTGTATTGATATATTGAGCAACCAAAATAGCATATTTCAATTGTGCTGATTATTACAGTTAGGAAACCATGAATGGTACCAAATGTCAGTGCATGTCCATAGCCAACATAGATGATTCCCTTCCTAAGCAGAATAACAAAGTTCTGTTGTAGATGTTAAATTTTGACCGAATGTTACAAGCGCATGTCAGCAAGAATAACAATATTAATTCCAACTAACAAACTAAACCTAATAACACTGTGTCCTTCTAAGAGACAATATTGTGAATGTATCATCATATAGGATAGCTGAGAAGCAAAAAATAATACATGAGTGGTGAAAAAAAATGTGCAAGAAAAAAACATTGTATAGTGTACCTCTAAGTTCCTCGCTGAAAACTTCTCATCTAAAGTAATAAGTTGTGTGTTAACAAATGAAGTTGCAGATACTCTAGCCCTTCTACCCTGAATAAGAGCTGAAGCTTGGCTAGCTAGTAAATCAAACATTGATTGTTGGCGTTCAAGCTGCTTTTGCAATTCTACTACTTCCGCTTTGAAAGCAAGTTTTGCCTCCCTGAAAGGGAAGTATCATGTCAAAAGCGAGGAGTTGGGAACTTGGAAGTCAAGATGCAGCTACCAATTTATTAATAAAATTAATAACAATGGCATTAAGCATTTAACATGTGTTGAACAAAAGATGGATGTAGATCTGCAATACAAATTCAAATTGACAGCAATGAACTACCACTGCTTTAGCAATACGTACATCATCTGTTATTTCCATCCACAATACACACACAAAAAAAAAAAGAAAAAAAGAACTTCCAAGTAATGTATTCAGTTTCACAAGTACTAACAACTTCATTTGGCTTGAAAATAGTTCTAATATCACAAAAAATTTAACATCTAGGACTTCAATAGATTATCATGATATAAACTGAAATATATATAGACACAACCAACACATCATACATATAATCATCAGAAGGAAGACTTGCATATACCTGATATCTATTAGCCTTTCTTCAGCTCCAAATACTGCTTCCTGGTTATCTTTCTTACTTGAAAAGGCTGAAATGCTGTCAAAAGCAGAGTCCAAATCCTCCCCCTAGATACAAGAAATATGATCTGAGGTTGTTATATGGTTAAACTATAGATCACACATAAGCAATACCTCAACAAAAAAACAAAAACAATAATCAAATTTCAACTGATTCAATTTAATGTTGTTTTCTAAATCATCAAAAGCTACTACTTTTCATTGTTGTTTCACTTCAATTCCATCTCAAGTTGCGAGAATGTTAAGGTTTAACATTTTGAATAACCAAGTTCCAGGCGCAAAAAAGACTTGATGCTTCAAAGGGAATTTGTTTTAGCAAAGTTATTATCAAACTTCAACAAATCGCATGTCTATAGCAATCATCTCCAAACTAAAAAAGCATCTGCGTATGTACCAAAACTAAAAAAGTTCTATTGGGTTATAAGAATGAGTAAAAAGTACCTCCAACAGCTTTCCTTCATGAAGAAACTGTTCATATCTGCAATCAAGATAATAACAAAATTTTAAAAATCCTAACCTTTGAGATTAAATCCTAGAGAAAGTTCTATTTTTATAATAGAGAAAGTGATGTCCTAAACCAGAAAGTAGGATTCACTTCTTGGAGGTTTCTTGTTAACCAGATCAGTTCAATAAGTGTCGAACCAAATGACATGGCCTTTTGAACAGATTTTCGTTGATCTATGCCACAGAATAGCACTTGGTATCATAATTTATAAGTTCCTATACAGCCAGAGATTCATCACAATTGTTAGAATATACTGACACCCGATGACTACTTCTAGGTGCAACGGCCATTTAGGCTAGTTTTGGTCATTTGAATAATTTATCTGGTTGTGCCACGTTACCCATATGCAGTAGTATATTTGACTTGCTGCCTCTGTACTAAATGAGGAAAGATGGAAAACTATCTTCGGACTTCAAGTTGGAATTTTGTACTGCTCTTTTCCTATTCCGAGCATAGCTGTGGAGGTCATAAAAATTCGTATTTTCTAGAGTGTTGAAATTGCAAGGATAAGAGGTTGTAAGCGACCTCCCCAATGAAACAAGGTACGGTTTGGCAATTATAGAATAGGCAATTACTGGAGACTTTTCTCCCAAACACATTAATATTTTTGCCAAGATAGCATCGTTTTCGTGCTTCATTGTCCAAAGCCACAACAACGACCTAATTTTGTTCAACCGCTACGAGATCTCTAAATAGGTACGACTATACAGCACAGAGGAAAGATTAATACTGTGAGAGTTCTGGGAGGGATAGAACATTAGAAGGGCGAAGGCTGGAGCAGATCCAGTCGAGAACCGGGCGTGCTTCCTCGTACTGGAAGGGCCACTCGAAACTGTCCGGATCGAGCGCGTCCTGGCCATCGAAGCCTAGCTCCGCAAGCACGGCGCACAGCCGGCTTCCGCTCATCACCTGTCGCCGGAACCCACGACGCCGGTTAGAGGATCGGGAAGGCAGAAGCAAATTCGGCCTGAGATCGCCGCGACGAGGAAAGAAAATCAAAATGGGCGCTGTTTTTTGCCGGCCGGCTCGATTTTTCTCTCGATCTGATGGCGACCGGAAACCGACGCCGTTGGATCACATCTGATCGGCTTCGATCGTAGCCGTTATTTCAAAATTATTCTACTATTTCCAATCATCTGCGTGACAGTAAGTGAGGCGCTTACGTGGTGTCCCCAATTCGATTTCTTTATATTATTAAATTTATTTTATTCTCTCTCCCCTCTCCTCTTTTATTCAAAATTATAGATGATAATTTCTATCCCGACACGAAAATACGATCCGAATCGAACACGAAAAAAGTATGTTAAGGTCAAGTCTTATTGGGTTCAGGTCAAGTTTAGCATTTACATAAGTTAATCGTTTTAAAGGCATTTATACACAGTCCTTCAAGAGTAAACAGGATGCAATAAAAGCTTTTGAAGCCTACAACGTATAATCTTACAATGTTAATAATTTTTTTTTATAACATTTATTTGTTTTGTTATATAATTTGCAGCAAACTTGTTAATTTAAGTCATTTCGATTTCGATTAGATGGTAAGTTGTTTTAATTTAAGTTGTAATTCTCTCTAATCCTAATATATATTATTAAGATTTATACTACAACGTAAAATCCCTAGCTACTATAAGTTGTAGTAGCTACTTCGACAACTAGCTACTACACATTGTAGCAGCTGTTTCGACAGTTATCTACTATACGTTGTAGCAGCTGATTGGACATTCCAAACAACCTTTTCTTACAATTTTTTTTGTTATATAATTTGCAGGAAACTTGTCAAACATCATTTCACACAATTCATTTGATGGTAAGTCATTTCAATTTAAGTTGTAATTCCCTCTAATCCTAATATATATTATTAGGTTTTACGCTACAACTTACAGGCCCTAGCTACCACAATGTGCAACAACTACTTCGACATTTAGCCGCTACAACGTGTAGTAGCTACTTAGACAGTTAGCTAATTAGTTGCTATAAATTACTTAATAGACATTATATTTGTTATGTTGTCATTTTTATATCCAGTATTATAGTTCACATGTTTGATACATTTTAATGTATTATGATTTAAATTGTAACTGTTATAACTTGTATCAGCTATCAATCGGATAGTTATTACAACTTGTAGTAGCTACTCGACAGTAGTTGCTACACAATATAGCAATTACCCTACATTAACTGCTACACATTGTAGCAACTACCTGACAGTAGTTGCTATACAATATAGCAACTACTCTACATTAGCTGTTACACGTTATAGCAACTACCTGACACTAATTAATTTATGACAACTCATCAATTAATATTAATGGAGACATATACCTGCTCTGGTTCATTAATCCATCACTTCTGTTGGACCAATCAGTATGGCCCTAGATTTTGATGTGTGACAAAAGTTTAAGTTAGATTATTATTATATTTGATATGCATTTGTGAGTGTGTAGGATGCAGGTACAACAAGGTAAAATCCAAGTGTGATATTGACAAAGGTAAAATCCAGGTGTGGAAGCTTGGCGGTGTAAGTTCAAGTGTGTAGTCTTGGCAACGTAAGTTCAAGTGCGACTTGGCAATTATGATGAAATCCCAGAGGTAAGGAGACTCTTAGCAAAGGAGGACCCGACAACAAGGACAAGGCTGAAAGAATCTCTTGAAGACGATGTGTGAAGGATGGGGAAGCATTTGAGGGACGCAAGACTGATGGAGGAGGCTAGAAGGATTCTCTCAATCGGAGTGGACCAATCGACTAGGAGAGAACAAAATATTTATATTCTCTCAATCAGAGTGGACCAATCGACTAGTGTCTTAATCAACCGACTAGTCCTAATTGACTAGTCAATCGACTGGTCCTAGTCGACTGGTCAATTGAATGGGAGAGAATAGAATGTTTCTGTTCTCTCAACCAAAGTGGATCAATCAACTAGTATCTTCATCGGCCGACTAGTGTCAAGTCGTTGGAGTGTAACGGTAGATTTTCCACAGAGGCAAGTCGACTAGTGACTTTACCAGTCAACTGATAGCGGAAAAATAGCTTAGATATTTTACCCCAAGATCTATATAATAAAGCTTGAGACGGTGTCTTAGGTGACGAAATTAGAGGTGGTTAGCCTCTAATTAGAGTATCTAAGTTCTCATGATCCAAGTACACGTGATCGAGTTTGTGACGAGGTTTCTCCACCGAAAAGGAGTTGCTTATTAGCCAGAGTTTGTCGAAGACTAATCCACTGATAAATTGAGAGATCATTCACCTTACAGGCGCATCGTAGAGTAAGAGCATCATCTTCGAACCACGTTAAGCAAACGTGTTAGGGCTTGTTTCTTCTTATCTTTATTGTCTTTAGGATTAGCTTTCGTATTACTTTAGTTGTTTTTATATTCCGCTGTGCTAACAAGTATAGGAAAGCGAAATAAGTGGGTGACCATCTCTTCACCCCCTCTAGTTGGTGATCAAGGCCTCAACAACTTCTATAGAATGGTCACTCATACCTGTTATAAACCATGACCCGTGAACACAGGCAAAATCTGACTTTATCATAAGGGCAACTATAGGCGCGTGATACTCCTTCTATTCTCATATTTTAAAGTGTCCTTGTTTTCCTATAAATTTATGGTGTCGCTGAGGGAGACTTCTCATTATTGCTCCCATTTCATTACTCTTTTACGAGCCTTCTCACTTTCTTCGTCATTCTTCCTTTCATGACACTTTTACTAATAGCGTAACTATGACTTCATCTTCCCTACACCACCTTCGTCATTCCTTTTATGGCATCCACTGTCTTTGTCCAAAATTTGGTAGTGAGTCTTCCTCCCAAAATGGAAATGACAAAGTGGTCATCTTATCTTCCGCGGTGTATTATAAGCTTTTATATGGTTGTACACAGACAGTTTGGGGTTCAAAATGGAATATCGTTGTTCGAAATCTAGTAGTGTGTCTTCCATGTGCTATTGTTTCATCTTCCAGACTGTGTGCTTATATGAATTTCAAGAAGCCTCTTCTGTTGATTTGATCGCCCAAACTTCTCCCACCACTATGCAAGGTAAATGGAAAAGATAAGAAGGACAACCAGCTAGTTGACTAGCATATTCTTGGAATGTCATGGTGGCATATGTAAGACTCAATTAGATGTCAATGTTCACACATCCACACCTGCAATATAATAAGACAAGAAGTTTTCTGTCTCGCCATTTAATTTTGTCAAACAAATACATCATATCTTAGTAATAATCTTAATGATACATTAAAATGTTAGCTTTAAAACATATAGCAGCTAACTATCCAAGTATTTGCTACACATTATAGTAGCTAGGGCTTGTACGTTGTGTCATTGTAGCATAAAGCCTAATAAAAAATATTAGGCAAACAATCTTTTCTTTCAATATGAATAATTTTTTTTGATAATTTTTTTTTTGGTTTTATAATGTTTTTGTAGCAGATAGTACCCCTAAAAATATTTTTGTAATGTATACCAACTTGGTTAAAAATTATTTAAAATCATTTTAAATTTGTTAAAATTCATATTATATAATTTGCAGGGAACTTTCCAAATATTATTTCCCACAATTCATTCGATGGTAAGTCATTTCATTTTAAACTTGAATTATCTCTAATCCTAATATATTGTTAGGATTTATGCTACAACATACAAGCCCTAACTGCTACAAGTTGTACTAGCTACTTCGATAGTTAACTGCTATAACGTGTAGCAGCTATTCCAAGTAGCTGCTACACGATATAGTAGCTACTTGGATAGTTATATGCTACAACGTATAGTAGCTACTTTATAACTCGTTTCATTTTAAGTTGTAATTTCCTTTAATTCTAATATATTGTTTATATGTTATTCTAAATGATCTATTTAACTAATATAGGGAAAACATATATTGCCTTTATTGGTTGTCAACCGGGTGTTTATGACACTCGGATAGAAGCATTTAAGCAAGTTAATCATTTTAAGGGTGTTATACATCAGTCCTTTGAGAGTAAACAGGATGCAATAAGAGCTTTTGAAGCCTACAATAATAAAAATTGAGAGATTACCTCCATTACATCGAGAGGAAAAGAAAGTTCGTGTGCATCCTTAAATAGTATCAAGTTCAAACTTAAAGAGAAAACTATCGAAGACTAAAAAATTTAGAAAATTAAAAGATGCATTGGAAGAGATAGATCTGTTAGTTGCTACTCGGAATACCGCTCTAGTTCCCCTGTACAAAAATTTTGTACAAGCATAGAACTTTTCCTAGCTACCCATGTGCTCTACTGAAGTTCAATTTGGATTGCAAACGATGCTTAACATTATTAATCCAAATTGTCCTTCAGAAGTTAAACTTGGATTGGAAACGATACTTAACATTTTTACTCCAAGTTTAACCGATGTGATCTTTCTAAGTTAAACCATATTACAGAAGTTAATTAAACATCTATTTCAAAGATCGGCTTCCAGGTTAAACATGGCGAGGTACTAGACCTTCTTGGCTATGGGATCATCCACCACTTCCTAGACAAAGCCTTTCAAAAAAATCGGATATTTAACTTCTTACAGTAAACTCGGTTTAACTACAGAGACCTCAATAGAAGTACAATATCGAAACATGAAATCGAAAATAAAATCGATAACAAAACGATAAACTAAAACCGATAGCCTCTTGTGTTTGGTTTTCCAAAATCTATACAAAGAATATGAACTAGTTATGATGCGAAAACAAATAACTAGTTATACCTTTCTTTGTAGCTAAAGACCTCTTGATCTTCTGTTGTATTCCTCTCCTCCTCTTGGACGTTGTGTGGGCAACGATCTACCAAGATGGAATCCACTCGAACCGCTTCTTCTCCTCCAAGACTCTCGAGCCACCAAGGGATGTCAAAATAGGAAATTTCCTTCTTCTTCTTCTCCTCCAAGCAACCGACCACCAAGTGCTTCTCTTCTTCTTCTTCTTCTTCCTCTCCAAGTAACCAGCCACAAGGATTTTCAAATCCTTGATGTCGCCGGCTCTAAGGAAGTAAAAGAGAAGATTAGATGAAGAGGTGTCGCCGGCCTAAGAGAAAGGGAGAAGGGGAGGGGTCGGCCATGTTGGGACTTTGACGTCCGCTAGAGGGGGGTGAATAGTCTCTCACCCAAATCGTCGCTTCCTACAATGGTTAGTGTGCACAGCGGAAATACAAGATAAACACTAACAATAGAAAACAAACCTAACACGTTGATTTAACGTAGTTCGGAGATAAAGCTCCTACTTCACAGCTGTCCGTAAGGTGGACGATCCCGATCTGTCGGTGGATGATTCCCCGGAGAACTTCCGGCTAACTCGCGTAGCTCCTTGTGGGTGGAGAAACCTCGCCACAACCTCGTACAAGTACGCTAGATCACTTGGGCACTTGGAGACTCTAATTAGGGTTAACCACCACTAATTTCGTCAACTTGAACCAAGCTTCCAATGCTTGGTTATATAGGCCACGGGTTAGAAAACTCCGCCTATCAGTCGACTGCCAAAACATGCAGTCGACTGCCCTTCATAGAAATTCGACCGTTGCAACCCAACGGCTCGATACCAACCCTCTGTTCGCTACCAGTCGATTGCACCAGTCGACTGATGAAACCACCAGTCGATTGCTACAGTACTGCTACAGTAACGCTACAGTACTGCTACAGTAAACCCTAAATTTTGGAATTTTACCCCGAGTACATTCACTCAGCACTCGTTCTCGCCCGACCAACCTAGACCTAGCCTTCTAGCCTCCTCCATCAGCCTTGCGTCCCTCGGATGCCTCCCCATCCTTCACGTCTTGCCTTCTGGAGCTTCCATCGGCCTTGTCATTGTTATCGGGTCTTCCTTTGCCAAGAGGTCGCGCCTCCGGGACTTCATCCATTGCCAAGTCACACTTGGACTTACGTTGCCAAGACTACATGCTTGGACTTACACCGCCAAGACTCATCCTTGGACTTTCCTCCTTTGCCAAGATCACACTTGGACTTACATTGCCAAGACTACATGCTTGGACTTACACTGCCAAGACTCACCCTTGGACTTTCTTTGTTGTACCTGTATCCTGCACACTCACAATGCATATCAAATACAACAATAAACTTAACTTAAACCTTTGCCCAAACATCAAAACCTAGGGTATCCAGATTGCTCCAACAATCTCCCCCTTTTTGATGTTTGGCAATCCGTTTAAGTTAGAGAAATAATATAGCAATACATATGCAAATAAATATATGTAATCTACATATGCATAAATCATGGAACCTAATCCTAGGCTCCCCCTTCACCTAAGCTCCCCCTTGAGCTAGGATTTCTTGCAAAGGTAAACTTCTCCCCTTTTGCTAATAAATGAGCAATCGCTCCCCCTCCACCTAAGCTCCCCCTTGAGCTAGGATTTCTTGCAAAGGTATGTAAGTTTCCCACTTAAACCTAAACTTTTCTCCCTTTGCCATACATCAAAAAGAGCTCCAAAAATATCCCAATTATTGGACTCTTTGACCTCTAATGACCATAAACATCATGTATTAATCCCCCATAAGATTACATACATGTTCACCACTCTTTTGGTCATTTTCAGACCGTATCAGTCGACTGCAAGAAGTACCAGTCGACTGCCCCCATGAAAACGAGCTTACAGAGATATTCTGTGCTCGTGAACAGTGCTACCAGTCGACTGGTAACTGTACCAGTCGACTGATACACTATTCATGAAAAAATCAACCTTTTCTGGCCAACTTCAGAAATGCACCAGAAATTCCACAGACCTCCAAAAATCTCCATATTTTGTGGAGATGTCTATTATATCAATATCTACTTGGGAAAAATATATATATAGATATATTTATCACAGATCCCAAGATTGACATAAAATTCAAAACTAGCTAAATGGTTCAATTAAACCTTGACCTAAAGTCCTAGTTTTGGCTTCCTTTTGATGTATCTGCCCATACTAAACCATAATGCATCACTAGCATTAGTTTATATGGCATCTATACATCAAAAACTAATTTTCATGCAATATGAACCCAATTCATATTTCTATGCATGAAACTCAACTCAATTGTGCCAACCCACTATGTTAGAGACTTAAGTCCGTCTCCTAACCACTTGGCACATTTGATAACCCATCTACCATGGGTCCCAAAGGCTCTTCCTAACCTTAGGAATCTTAACCTTAGTCACCTCCCTTGGTGACTCATCCACTATGGCTAGGCCACTTCAGTGCACCTCGGGTGATACTTGGCCTACAACACTCACCTTCTTAACCTTAGACACATTGTCTTTGGTTAGTTTCTTCTTGTCCTTCACCTTGGACACCTCATCCTTTCCATAATTATATGTCACCCTAACATATTCCTTCTTATTGGCCTTGGATGACTCTCCCTTGTCCTTGGTCACACCTCCCATACCAATGTCATGTGCCACCTTAACACTTGACCTCCTTTTGGTCTTGGAAAAGATTTTTATGTTTTCAAAGAATAACTCCCCCTAAAAACATGGTCAAATTTCTATCATTGCACCAACAATGACTTGGGGTTCTTAAATAATTAGGAAAACTAAAACTCGAAGTTTTGAGGTTCAAAATTTAATAATGAAACTAAACCTCAACCGAAACTTCACTTTAGTTTTTCTTAATCAATCCATACTTGTTTTCATCATAAAAACTCATGTAGACATTATTTAGGGTATATTTTATTAGGGAAAAATAGTTTTCTATGAAAATACTTTCTATTTTCAAAGATTGACACAAATTTGAAAACTCTTGAAAACTTCAATGTTTTCTCCTAATTTGTGTCTAACTTTTCAATGATGATTACTATCAAAAGATAGCCTTCACAAAGGTTTTTCAAAAGTATTTTGAAATCATTTTCAAAACCGATATCCAACACGTTCTTTGGGCTCAATGCACATGACTTGTACATTAGCTTTCCCAATGATTAGAAGACACATAACTATTTGTTTTGATGAACCTAAAACTCAACAAGATGCACTAGATCAATATCTTGAGTTTTGTTCACCATCTTAACATCTCACTTGTATCTAACGTGTATTAAAACACATACAAGTCACCTTATAGTTCTTTGTGAGATGTATATTTGGTCTTGCCCTAAACTAAGGGATCATGCATCTCTATCTAGGCATTGTAAAAATCATGATCATCCATCTAGGATGTCACTTGATATGATCCCTCTTGTTGGGATACTTCCATACATAATAAATGCCTTTGTCCTTAATTACAAGGAAATTGACATACTACATGATGATTAGTGGCATACATCAAAATAAATAATTTTCAAAAGCAAAGCATGTTATAGCTACATGATGTATATATGACATGACATGATATTTTTGTATTTTTCATAATAAAATGTGAATGCTAAATATGATGTCATGGCATATGATGGGCAAACAATCATGACAATTTAACATAAATAAAATTTACCTAGATTACCTATCTAAGTATTCTTAACCCTAGCTAACTCAAAATTTAACCCTAGATTGCCTAATTTCATCAAGAAAATGTCAAACCCCAACTTGACATTTCTTTAATTTCTTTCTAAATTTGTGTCATTTTAAATTAACCAAATTCCTCAAAGTATGACACATTTTACACTTTCCAAGAGTAAATGAAATCAAATTAAGACTTAGATTTGCCTTTAACCTTCTAAGAAAATGTCAAAACCTCAACTTGGCATTTCTTATCCTTTTCTAAATGTGTCAATTTAAATTAAGTTCAAAACCTCAAAGTTTGACACATTTTACTCTTCCAAAGAGTAAACATCTTACATTAGGACCTAGATTTTCCTTTAATTACCCTAAGAAGATACCAAATCCCCAATTTGGTATTTCTTATGTTTTTCCACATTGTGTCAATTTAATTCAAACATAATTCCTTAAGATTTGGCACATGTTACTCTTTCCAAGAGTGACAATTTGGATTAAGGTTTACATTTCCCTTAATTCCATAAGAAAATGTCGAATTCCAAATTTGGCATTACTTTTGCTTCTCTCAAGTGTGTCAATTTAAATTATATTTAACTCCTCAAATTTTGATACATTTTGCTCTTCAAGGCTTTAATCACATTTGATTAAAGCATGAGTTTTCTCTTAATTCCTTAAGAAAGTATCAAAATTCTAACTTGATTTTTCTTATACTTTTCTTAAGTGTGCCAAGTTAGATTAAATTCAACTCTTCAAATTTTGGCACATATATTACTCTTTCAAAGAGTAACCCTACAATCCTTTTCATTTTCAAAGGTTAACAATAACCTTGAAAATGCTCTCAAGTGTCAACTTTAACAAGTTTGGGTTAACTACCCTTCCAATTGGAGTTGACACTCTCTAAACCTATCTAGGGTGTAGAGAATATGCTCTTAGGAACTCACAACCTATTGGTGCTCCTTGGATTTACTAGGGATGACTTCCCTAGATACCTTCCTAAAGACCTTTCTAGGCTTCTTAGAAGCCTTGGTCACCTCTACTAGGTCACTTCTAGGAATAACTTCCCTTGTAACCTTCTTTGAAACTTTATTAGGCCTTTTTGGAGCCTTAGTCACCTTTACTAGATCAACTTTAGGGATGACCTCCATTGCGACCTTCTTTGTGACTTTGTTAGACTTCTTAGAACTCTTAGTCACATTTGTCTTGTCAAAAGTACTCTTAGGGATTCCTTCCCTAGTATCTTTGACTTGACCTCTACACCTAGGGTTGGCCCCATAGCTATATGGAACCCTATGAAAGGAAGTCACATCCTCCTTGGCTTTAGGTTTGTATCCCAAACCCCTATCGCTATTGGATGGCTCTTGTCTAGCTCTTCCTAGGTTATGCTCATTTTGACCCCTAAGCATGTTTTCCATTCTTGCTAAGGTCCTTTATAAATTATCAAGTCTTGTCCTCAAGACTTGATTTTCACTCCATAAATCTCTAGATTTTGGTTTTTCATTTAATCTTTGAGCATTTCTATTTTTAGGCTTATATCTAAAATCATTGGTGTTATTGCCTAAGTTGTTATTTACCTTCCTAACCTTAGGTGTGGTAAATCTAGCATGAGGAGGAATATATTTATCCTTAAGGTTATCATGCCTCCTATTCTCATGATAAATAGCATTAAGATGATAAGAGTTATTTCTAGCATGCTTTTTATCATGTGTCAACGGAATGAATTCATTAAATGATACCTTGGTTTTTACCTTGGAAGTTCCCTTCTTCTCCCACTTCTTCAAGTGCGCCAATTTCTTGAGCTCTCCTCTCCTTGAGCACTTTGTGTGGTAGTGACCCCACTCACCACATGTAAAGCACCTAATGTGCTTCTTCTCCTTCTTCTTCTTCCTACAACTCACATTAGTTTCTAAATTAACTTTAGTGAGTTTAGGATTTACCTTCTTGAGCGAAGGACACCTACTCTTGTAGTGCCCCATCTTACCACACTCAAAACATTTGATGTGGTCCTTTATGCTCTTCTTGGTAGTTGAGGTAGAGGGTTGAGCTTCCAAGATCTCCTCTTCCTCGGATTTCTCTTCTTCCTCTTCACTTGAAGATGTGGACTCTTCCACTTCTTCATCTCTTGAGGATGTGGAAGATCTCTCCTCTTCCACCTCTTCCTTCTCTTTCTCTTCCTCCTCTTCCTTTTCCTCCTCGAATGTTGACCTCTTGTCAACATCGGATTGGTCCTTCTCTTCTTGGACCAATGAGCCATTCTCCTTGGGCTCTTCCACTCCTTGGATTTTTATAGGGTCTTCATGATAGGCAATGATCTTTTTCCAAAGATCACTTGCATTTGTGGTTTCACCTACACTCAACAAAATATTAGAAGGTAGTAAATTATGCAAAATTCTCGTTACCTCCTTATCCGCCTCCGATTGCTCTCGTTACTCTCCGGTCCAATGCCGAGGTCGGAGGCGTTTACCCTTCTTGTCCGTAGGAGCTTCAAATGGGTCACTCAAGACAACCCATTGGTTCCAATCCATTTGGAACCATGTCTCCAACCGCTTCCTCCAATAATTGAAGTCTTCTTTGTCGTACGGAGGTGGAATTCGGATATCCCATCCGAGCGGTCCTTCGGACTCCATCTTCTTCTTCCTCTAGCTTCTTGCTCTCTTGGCGGTTAGTCCGTAGAAGAGCGACCTCGCTCTGATACCACTTGTTGGGACCTTGACGTCCGCTAGAGGGGGGGGTGAATAGCGTCTCACCCAAATCGTCGCTTCCTACAATGGTTAGTGTGCACAGCGGAAATACAAGATAAACACTAACAATAGAAAACAAACCTAACACGTTGATTTAACGTGGTTCGGAGATAAAGCTCCTACTCCACGGCTGTCCGTAAGGTGGACGATCCCGATCCGTCGGTGGATGATTCCCCGGAGAACTTCCGGCTAACTCGCGTAGCTCCTTGTGGGTGGAGAAACCTCGCCACAACCTCGTACAAATACGCTAGATCACTTGGGCACTTGGAGACTCTAATTAGGGTTAACCACCACTAATTTCGTCAACTTAAACCAAGCTTCCAATGCTTGGTTATATAGGCCACGGGTTAGAAAACCCCGCCTACCAGTCGACTACCAAAACATGCAGTCGACTGCCCTTCGTAGAAATTCGACCGTTGCAGCCCAACGGCTCGATACCAACCCTCTGTTCGCTACCAGTCGACTGATGAAACCACCAGTCGACTGCTACAGTACTGTTACAGTAACGCTACAGTACTGCTACAGTAACCCCTAATTTTGGAATTTTACCCCGAGTACATTCACTCAGCACTCGTTCTCGCCCGACCAACCTAGACCTAGCCTTCTAGCCTCCTCCATCAGCCTTGCGTCCCTCGGATGTCTCCCCATCCTTCACGTCTTGCCTTCTGGAGCTTCCATCGGCCTTGTCATTGTTATCGGGTCTTCCTTTGCCAAGAGGTCGCGCCTCCGGGACTTCATCCATTGCCAAGTCACACTTGGACTTACGTTGCCAAGACTACATGCTTGGACTTACACCGCCAAGACTCATCCTTGGACTTTCCTCCTTTGCCAAGATCACACTTGGACTTACATTGCCAAGACTACATGCTTGGACTTACACTGCCAAGACTCACCCTTGGACTTTCCTTGTTGTACCTGTATCCTGCACACTCACAATGCATATCAAATACAACAATAAACCTAACTTAAACCTTTGCTCAAACATCAAAACCTAGGGTACCCAGATTGCTCCAACAGGCCACACCAAGGATAGAGAGAGGAATAGAATAGGGTTATGTCTCTCATGAGGCACCCTCTCTTTCTCTTTTATAATCCTTGGTCAAGGTAAAAAAAGGAAAGTTTTAAACATAATTAAAACTTCATTATTTGTGGTCTTCTTTTAAAAAAGGAAATTTTAATAACAATTAAAATCTCTTTTTTTTTAAATTTCCTATTGTACATGGCAATAAAGGAAAGTTTTAGAATTAATCTCTCTCTTTTAAAACATATAGACAACTACAAAAAAAAAGAGAAAAGATTAATTAAAACTTCTCCTTTTAAATCATGGTTACAAGAAAGGAAAGTTTTATTAAAAAAAATTAAAATATCTCTTTTAAACATTATAGATAACTACAAATAAGGAAAGATTTTAACAAAATTAAAATCTCTCTTTAATCTTTTGTTAATAGCTATAAAAGGAAAAATTTTAAAATTTTAAAACTCTCTTTTAAAACCATGAGGATGGCTATAAAAGGAAATTGTAATCTTTCTTTTATCCATTATAGATAACTACAAAAAATGAAAGACTTTATTTTAATAAAATAAAATCTCTCTTTAACCATTATAGATAACTACAAATAAGGAAATATTTTAACAAAATTTTGTTTCAAAACAAAACTTCCTTTTCCTTTTATTCTTCATGTGGTCGGCCCTTAGCTTGGGCACCAAGCTTTGGTCGGCCACCTCTTGGCTTCCAAGCTCATGCTTGGCTGGCCCCCTTGCACCAAGCAAAGATGTGGTCGACCCATTACTTGGGTAAGAAGCGGACTTTGTGGATACAAGGATTTATAGAGGCTACAACAGGGACCGAGAGGAGAAATTGGTTTTGGTCTCCCGATGAGCTTGAGCTTCCTTGTTCGCCCTGAACACTCAACTCAAATTCATCAATAATAACTCATACCGCTAAAGAGTTATTATTGAACTACCGCACCAATCTCAAATTATATTATGGGTTCCTACTTATTATGAGTGCATTAATCTCCCTGTGTTTAAGATATCAAATGTCCACTAATTAAATGAGCTACTGACAACTCACTTAATTAATATCTAGTTCCAAGAGTAGTAACACTCAATTTCATTGTCATGTCGGACTATGTCTACCTGCAGGGTTTACATGACAATCCTTATGAGCTCCTCAAGGGGGCATCATCAACCTAGATAACTAGGACACAGTTTCATTCTATAATCAACAACACACCATATAAATAATATCATTTCTCAACTTATCAGGACTATTGATTTATCGAACTAAATCACACCCTTTAATGAATTAAGAAATAAATATTAAATATACGTGTTTGTTATTATATCATGATTAAAAGTATACACTTTCATAATAACAGAGGTTTTGTTCTTTTATATAGTCAGTATAAAAAGAAACTATCTCAAATGGTCTTGCTCAATACACTCATAGTGTACTAGTGTAATATTATAGTCAAGATAAACTATTACCAAATTATACTACAACCACTCCAATGGTTTGTCCCATTCCATCTTGGTCGTGAGCTACTATTTATAATTTATAAGGATCTGATAACATGATCTTCTGTGTGTCTCCTCACACCATGTTATCTACAATATAAATTAAATGGGCAACTACACTTAGCATAAATGTAGACATTTGACCAATGTGATTCTTATAAATGTTTATACAAAAAACTAGACTTTTAGTATACATTCCAACAAGATCAACAGTTAGATTCTCTGCGAATTAGTGATGAAGAATATATATGGTATTTGAAGTTGTAGTGTTTATAGATCTTCTAGTTTTAATTCTTCACAATATATTAACTTTTGAACAAATTAGTTACGAAGAATAAATATTTATATTTGTCTTGCTGTTATTTTTTTCTATCAAGTATTATAGTTCGCATGTTTGATACATTTTAATGTATTACAATTCAAGTTATATTTTACTACTACAATCGCAGCTAATCATGACTAGCTGCTACAATATGAAAATCACTGGATTAGCTAGTCGTAGTAGCTACTGGATAATAGCTGCTATAACATCAAACTCGTGTTGTAGTAGCTATGTAACCATAGATGATATAACATATTTTACAAGGCTGAGATAGATCAACCCACAGTTCAACATTAAAAGTAAAATAACTAATTCTATTAGAAAGGAAAAATATGGAAGATAGTCATTGATCCTGTTCGAAAATGGAGATGGCGGTAAACTGGGAATGTGGCTGAAAGATTAACGTGACATCGACTCCTCACAGTCCTACAACACAAAAATATCAGTGCCGGGTCAGGAAGGGGTTCCCGGCGTTGGCCCTCCGATGCTCAAGTCAATCTCTAGTGATGTAGAAAAGTGGAGAACTGTAACTAATGCGTGTAGAAAATGAAGTTGCGCATACCTCTGCTTGTAGATGCGAACCTCCTTTTATAGTGTCATTGTGGTGTTTATGCATGCATCTCAAAGCATAGGCATGTTTTCCTATATGCCCTAGGAAAAAATAAGTCAAAAAGTGTCCCTGACACCATTCCTTAAATAACCATGCAACTTTTTGATGTAGCGGCCTAGAAAGTTCTAAAGTATGATTTGCCTGCTGGACATGCTCTTCTATCAGCGGCATAAACTTCCAAAAGAATATGATAAAATAATTAATTGGCCCACACGCGGCCGACTAGTCGCTGCTCGGCCGGGTAGTCCTTGTCCGGACATAATGCACAGAACTATTGTCCTACTTTCTGATAGATCGGATGAGTACGATAGAGGGGGGGGGGGGGTAAATATCGTACTCTTTTAAAAACTTTTCTTTTCGTATTTCAAAACAATTTGAGTAAGCAGCGGAAAATATAAAGGGACAAGTTCGTTTACTTCGTTCGGAGCCTAGCTCGACTCCTACTCGAAGGCCCGCGATCCTTGATCGCACCGATGGGCAAATCACTATAGCTCTTCTTTCCGAGATCCTCGGAAAGAAGCAGATCATACAAATGAGCAAGATAGTAACAACCCTACTATCTTGCTTAAGTGAATTACAATGCAAGCTTATATAAAAATATACCGATAAGTAAATGCAGTTGAAGCTTTGGTCGGCACTTCCGGATAGTGTGGCTTGCTAAGCTAATGAAGGCTTGTAGCACGATTTGCTTGCAGAACAGAACTTGAGTCGATCAGAGAAGAGTTGCTGAGCCTCAGACCTCGAGCTCCTTTTATAAGTGCCATTGCTGTTCGGTCGACCGATCCCTCTGTTTGGTCGACCGAACCCGCTCCCTTCCTTCCTGGCTGGAGTCTGACGTTGGCTCGATCTTTTGCATTAACTGATCTTTAATGGTTCGGTCGACCGATAACCTTGTTCGGTCGACCGAACGGTGAATTTCCCTTCTCGCCGAGATTCGCACTTAATGCTCCATTAATGTTTTTATTGGTTCGGTCGACCGAACCTCATTTTCGGTCGACCGATCATGCTGTGATGCCATATTTGCGATCCTGATCTGCTTTTCCATTTTTGCCCGTTCGGTCAACCGAATCTTTTTTCGGTCGATTGATAAAAAGCCTTTTTTGGTTGACTAAACCTCATGTTCAGTCGACTGAACCCTTGGTAAATTGAAGGTTTCTGAGTGCTGGTCGCGTGGCCGCTGACAGAGCCTGATTCTGAGTTCTGAGTCAAAAGTATGACCATTTGAAGTTCAAGAGGTCATATGATTCTGTAACACAAAGTTAGTTCCATATAACAAGAATATTCCTGCAAAACAAAGTTAGCACAGTTATAATAGTAATATGCATGAGTATAACAGTTAGGACTGTCTTGATCTCAACTTGGAAACATTCCCGGTTTCTTCAGTTGGATCAGCGACCTTAGGTTGTTCCCTTCAGGAACCCGACCTCACTGTCGCTCCTCCAGTTATTTACCTCAACCTACCTGCCAAACGTTAGGTCCTCCAGACCTGTTTGGACTTTACTGTCTGGCCATGACTAGGGCTTTCCTGATTGAGTAAATAGCCTGCACACTTAGCCAAATCATCAGATCATAACAAGACTTAACTTGAACCTTTGACAACATCAAAACTCAGGTTTGATTCTGGTGCACCTTGCACCAACAATCTCCCCCTTTTTGATGTTTGACAACCAAGGTTCACAGTTAAGTTTAAAATATGTAGAGTTAAGTAAACAAACATTTAACTCTCCCCCTGAATTCAATAACTCCCCCTAAATTTACTATCTCTCCCCCTTTGACACACATCAAAAATAGGGGTAATACCAAACAACATGTTGAAGTAGTTTTTAAGAGAAAAACTAAGTTTGAGTTAGAAAACTCATTTGAAAATTTTTGAAATCAAGGTTCTCTAAGTATAAGTTAGAAGTTATTCGATAGAAGATAATAGTAAAATAAGATTTTTTTTTTTTATAAAAATCCATAAAATATCTAAGCTTTGAATTATTAAGTTAAAACTATTTGAACAAGTATTTTTGAAAAATTATCTAAGAAAAACTTTGGAAGTTAGAAAATTTTTTAAGAGAAAATAGTGAACTAAGTTTTTAAAGTAGTATTTAGATTTTTTTTTTAAATCTAAGTCAAATTTTTAATAAGAAACTTTGAAACAAAAAATATTTTTAATCAAGAACATTTATACTTTTTTACAAAAATAAGTATATAATTTTTGAAATATTTTGGAAAGAGAATTTTGAAATATATTTTAAAATTCATAAGTCTAAAAGAAATAAGTTTTGAAAATATGAATTTTGAAAAATTCTAGGAAAGATGGGTTTTGAAATGATGTTGATGCTCCCCCTTAATTAAATAATCTAAAGACCAAGCGAGATATGAAAAATATATGTTAGACCAACGTTTTGGAGTAATTTAGATAATTATTTAAGTTAAACTTAATTAAGGTTAGTTTTGAATTGATTAAGATTAATTAATTTAGGATTAAATTTAAATTAATAAAATACGGTGATTAGTTTAAGTTGTTAATCAATTTTAGATTAATTAAAACAACTTAATAATTAATTGATTAAAATTAATTAATGTTGATTTTTAATTATATTAGATTAAGATTATTTAAACGTGAATTAATTTACGTATTAAATTAGAGAATTTATAAATTAATTGATTAAGTTGAGAATTAAATTTCGATTAATTTCAATTTTGTGTTAATTAGATTTGTAAAGTTAATTTAAATAACTTCAAATTAATTAATGATTAAATTAATTTTTTGTGTTAAGTTTTAGTTTTTAAAAAAAATTAATTAAGTTTTAATAAAGTTTTAAAAGAAATTTAATTAAGTTTAAAATAATTTTAATTAAGTTTTAAAATAATTTAATTAAGTTTTTAATTAAATTTTAATTAATATTTAAAAAAATTAATTAAGTTTTAAATTAAGTTTAAAATCATTTTAATTAAAATAATTTTAAATTAAGTTTTAAAATAATTTTTATTAAGTTTTTAATAAATTTTTAAAAAAGTTTTAATTAAGTTTTACAATAATTTTAATTAAGTTTTATAATAATTTTAAATAAGTTTTAAAATCATTTTAATTATGTTTTAAAATAATTTGAATTAATTTTAATAAGTTTTAAAAAGTTTAAAATAATTTTTTAATAAGTTTTAAAATAATTTTTAATAAGTTTTAAAATAAGGTTTGATAATTAATTTTGAATTTAAGTTTGAATTAAAGTTTGATAATTAATTAAGTTTGAATTAGGTTTGATAATTAATTTTGAATTTAAGTTTGAATTAAAGTTTGATAATTAATTAAGTTTGAATTAGGTTTGATAATTAATTTTGAATTTAAGTTTGAATTAGGTTTGATAATTAATTTTGAATTTAAGTTTGAATTTTTTAATTTTGAATTAGGTTTGATAATTAATTATAAATTTAAGTTTGAATTAGGGTTTGATAATTAATTATGAATTTAAGTTTGAATTAGCTTTGATAATTAATTTTGAATTTAAGTTTGAATTAGGGTTTGATAATGAATTTAAGTTTGAATTAGGTTTGATAATTAATTATGAATTTAAGTTTGAATTAGGGTTTGATAATTAATTTTGAATTTAAGTTTGAATTAGGTTTGATAATTAATTATGAATTTAAGTTTGAGTTAAGTTTGATAATTAATTATTCGAGAAAGGTTATTGAACCCATGTTAGATTCAAACTTAGCTTTGGGTTAATCAAGCAAGCGTCCTAAGGATAAGCTTTCAATTCAGTGGCGAGACATACGACCTACTTGGATATCATTAGACCACTTGCTGAAGGCTTTCCAAACTGTTCCCGCCCAAAAAACTTAATTCTAAATTTTGGTCTAACTAGCTCATGTTTGACTGGGGTAGCTTCGGTCAGATCCACTAAGTCTAGTGCACCAGGTAGAATTCCATATTCAGCCTAGACATGCCTTCGACAAAGCTTCCTTGACGTACTATCATCCCAATTCATTCCGATGCTATGTTATAGGGTTTGGTAAACCTTTTTCATCTAACCGTTCTAAGCAGAAATAAACCTAGTCTTAAGTATTGAGTTTGGTTAATCAAGTTGGTTGTATTATTTTTCTACTTGCTCCCCCTAAGTCAAAGCTTAGATAAGGTCTATCTAAGTAATAGATTTGACTCTTAGGGACCAAGTATAGATTTGGTTCAATTTGTTTGATTAAAAATTTTGTTTGGACCCATGCTTGGACTTGACTTCTAACTTTTTGACTAATTAAAGACAAATATGATTTGTTTGTTTGTTTAGGGTTGTAGCCAAGTCTTGATTTGTTGTACACGGCTCGTTGCGACCCAAGTACCATATTTAGACACTTGGATCCCAAATCGAACTTTTCCAACATTTCCTTGAGTTGCTCGACTTGTCTTTTCAAGTTGGAATTTTCTTCCTCAAGTTTTGTAACTTGAGTCGAAGTTCCAACTTGAACTTGATTAGTCGAGTTACTCAAGTTAACTTATTCCTTAAGGTGGTCTATTTCCTTAAGTAGCAAGTTATTTTATTTTTTGAATTTTGTTAATTTATTAAACAAGCATTTAATTACTTTCAACATTTCAGACTTCGAATTAAAAGTTACCTTATCGTGTCCTTTTGAAACTGATGCAAATCCATGCCTTATCTCAGACTCGTCGTCAGACTCTGACTCATAGTCATCTTCAGACTCGGATTCGGACTCTTCAGTCTTTGCCATAAATGCTATATGACTCAAGTGCTTTGGTTCTGGTTTTGTTCGGGGCTTAGCTTCCTTGTTTAGCCTTGCATACAAAGCTAACCCTTTCTTGGCTTGACTCAAGTTAGTCTGCTCATGTAATGTTAATTCACAAAATAGTTCGTCTAATTTAATAATGGAAAGATCCTTCGCAACTTCTATAATATATGCCCATAAGGAGTTTCGAGGGAATGAGTTAAGCGTATACCTGATGATATCACGATTCTCAAGTTGATGGCCGATGATATGTAGTCCATTTAGGATGTCCTTATTCCTCATGTGTAGTTGCCTTGCCGACTCACCATCTAGCATTTTAATATTTAGTAATGAATTTAATAAAAGATCACACTTTATTACCTTTGTATCATTTGTCCCTTCATGTAGTTTAACTAACTTATCCCACAAATCTTTTGCATTGTCGAAGGGGCCGACTCGTTTTAATTCTTCTTTTGATAATCCACATTGTAAAGTGTTGAGTGCCTTTGAATCAATTTGTACTTTCTTCTTTATTTCTTTTGTCCATTCCTCTAGATTGTTGACTGGTGATGTGTAGCCGCATTGGATAATGAGCCATTGATCAATGTCTGTTTTGAGAAAAACTTTCATCCTCTTTTTCCAGTATGGAAAATCGCTTCCATCGAATAGCGGAGGACGCACGGTCGAATATCCCTCGGATAGTGTCAAAATATTCTAAGAAAAAAAATGATGAAAAGAAAAAGTTTTAAAAGATGCTTTGAAAAACGATTAAGTAATTTCAGAGCTAACGAGGCTCTGATACCAATTGATAGATCGGATGAGTACGATAGAGGGGGGGGGTGAATATCGTACTCTTTTAAAAACTTTTCTTTTCGTATTTCAAAACAATTTGAGTAAGCAGCGGAAAATATAAAGGGACAAGTTCGCTTACTTCGTTCGGAGCCTAGCTCGACTCCTACTCGAAGGCCCGCGATCCTTGATCGCACCGATGGGCAAATCACTATAGCTCTTCTTTCCGAAATCCTCGGAAAGAAGCAGATCATACAAATGAGCAAGATAGTAACAACCCTACTATCTTGCTTAAGTGAATTACAATGCAAGCTTATATAAAAATATACCGACAAGTAAATGCAGTTGAAGCTTTGGTCGGAACTTCCGGATAGTGTGGCTTGCTGAGCTGATGAAGGCTTGTAGCACGATTTGCTTGCAGAACAGAACTTGAGTCGATCAGAGAAGAGTTGCTGAGCCTCAGACCTCGAGCTCCTTTTATAAGTGTCATTGTTGTTCGGTCGACCGATCCCTCTGTTCGGTCGACCGAACCCGCTCCCTTCCTTCCTGGCTGGAGTCTAACGTTGGCTCGATCTTTTGCATTAACTGATCTTTAATGGTTCGGTCGACCGATAACCTTGTTCGGTCGACCGAACGGTGAATTTCCCTTCTCGCCGAGATTCGCACTTAATGCTCCATTAATGTTTTTATTGGTTCGGTCGACCGAACCTCATTTTTGGTCGACCGATCATGCTGTGATGCCATATTTGCGATCCTGATCTGCTTTTCCATTTTTGCCCGTTCGGTCGACCGAACCTTTTTTCGATCGACTGATAAAAAGCCTTTTTCGGTCAACTGAACCTCCTGTTCAGTCGACTGAACCCTTGGTAAATTGAAGGTTTATGAGTGCTGGTCGCGTGGCCGCTGACAGAGCCTGATTCTGAGTTCTGAGTCAAAAGTTATGATCATTTGAAGTCCAAGAGGTCATATGATTCTGCAACACAAAGTTAATTCCATATAACAAGAATATTCCTGCAAAACAAAGTTAGCACAGTTATAATAGTAATATGCATGAGTATAACAGTTAGGACTGTTTTGATCTCAACTTGGAAACCTTCCCGGTTTCTTCAGTTGGATCAGCGACCTTAAGTTGTTCCCTTCAGGAACCCGACCTCACTGTCGCTCCTCCAGTTATTTACCTCAACTTACCTGCCAAACGTTAGGTCCTCCAAATCTGTTTGGACTTTACTGTATGGCCATGACTAGGGCTTTCCTGATTGAGTAAATAGCCTGCACACTTAGCCAAATCATCAGATCATAACAAGACTTAACTTGAACCTTTGACAACATCAAAACTCAGGTTTGATTCTGGTGCACCTTGCACCAACACTTTCCGTTTAGTTGTACTGTTGTCGAAGGGATGCCCTTTGTCCGACCGGACATACCTCCCGCGCAGGGGTAGCGGTCCAGGGGAATTGCTACTTGGCTATCAGCCTTAATTGTAGGCTTTCCCAGAGCAGTTGTTTGGGCATGATTGGGGCCGACCAGGTTGTCATGCCCAACATGATAGACGAGGCCACCGCTCGGCTTAATTGGTTTGCTTCATAGGCCTAGGCGTTTGACTATTTTGATCTTGACCTCCACGTCTGTTGCTTTTCTTCTACTTTGACCTACTGGTGGGTCCCCTTTTATCACCACATCAGTCGTTATATGACACCAACAAAACAAAAAGGAACATCAACACAACAAAAGAAAGAGCTACAAAATGACCCTTCTTTAGCCTATGGACATCTAAAGAGAGCCCCTAGCATTCCATGCTTTCCAGCAGATCAATGGCTGCTTTCATAGCTACCTGAGTCTCCACCAGTGATTGAAGGGCTCCCTTCAACTAGCTCACAGCTTGATCCTACTTTTGCTGTAAGGTTGTCGTGGTTTAGAAGGGAGGGAGGTCAAAGAGTCTTCCCAAGACTCCAAAGGAGAGGAAGATGTCACGGGACCATGAGAAGGTATTATTTTCTTAGCTCCCAAAGGAGAAGTCATTATCTGAAATTGATTCGTTTAGGATAATGAAGGGTAAAGAGTTTAAGATGTTATCTTTATAATGATGTGATGCCATTAATTCTAGAAGTTAAGTGCAAGGAGTGATGAAAATATTTTAGGGAGTTGAAAAATCATTTCCAGATAGCATATTAAATGAAACGAGAGAAGTTGGTGAAATTTAATAATTATAATCAAGATGATGTTATAGCAGTTATGGACCGGTAACTACTATAACACAGATTTCATATTGTAGTTATTACACATTGTAGCAGTAATTGTGTAGTTACTGCTACAACATGTAACAAATTAAAATTTATCAAGATAAAGATTATTCATCCCATTGTAAGAACATATTGTTGCATACTTTTTTACTAGTGTTTAGAACTTGTAATATTTTCTTTTGATAAATCCATCTGTAATAACTAATAATCGCTCGTCGTAAGTTTGGTAAACCTAGCTTCATAACTCAAAGGGCATGTTAGAACTTGCAACAATAAAGACAATTATAAGTTGAAATTTATCAAGAACCACAAAATTAAATGAAATTAAACTTGATAATACCAGCTATGGATATCAAATCTTCTCCATATTTGTCGTCATCGTTGTTATGATGATTCTCTATAGTAGTTGATCTAGCAATTGACACATCATCATATTTATTAGTATTTAATTAAAATCATTAATTTGAGAATAAAATTGTAATACAAATGCATAATTAATGAACACATACCCTTGCTACAAAATTGAATAGTTGCGCTTGTCGTGTGAGACACCTTGATGACTGAATCCTATTCTTTAACTTGTTTTACGTCTTTTAGAAACTCATTAGTATGTGCAACCTAATAGGTTTTTGATTTATCTTGACCATCCATAATTAACTACTTAATTATGGAACAATCATGAGTGGCGCTAGTAGTACATCATGATCCCCAATTAGCTAGAAAATCATAGTTGATCTTAGAACTAATTCTAAACCCTTCAGTAGTTATAGTGAGTCATGCCTTATTTCTTTCACTCGTCTTATACTTACTTGGTTCAAGACATAGTCTATGTGTCTGCCCCCACTAGATTGACTATGTCATACCTAGCTCAAGTAATACTTCCTCGTTCTATGGATTCAAATTACTTGTACATGTGTCTAAGAGTCTTACACTCTTAACATGTGATGCTTTGGCCAAAGACTTTGAGTAATAATCCTAACGAGTGGTCATAGGGTATACGTCTCTTCGTAAGGAGCGATGAATCCTCTATGGGCTATCCAAACATCTTTGGACATTTCGACTTATACCCAACTATCCTGGATCCACACCTCAATGAGGTGCTTACTTAAGATGTCAAAGTATAAGTCTTCATGACCAAGATGACTTGTATACCTCAAGTCGAAGGAAACTTGCACTCAAGATGCAGTAAGAGCTTCATAGACATATCCATATATATAGATAACCATATGAAGTCTTACAGCGAGTCACTCCAATGAACTAGTTACCATAACTAGCATCCACGTTTAACTCTCGGCATCCCAATGTTTCCAGCCAGTGAGAAAATAGCTGCTTGGTGAACCAAGGAGTATAGCTCGTGCCACTCTTACAGAATTGATGATGTCCGAATGCATCAATTCAAGAACTAAGAAAATTTCAATACGTCCATAATTGCACATGTAAAGATAATCACTAGTTGTGATCCAATTATAATTTCTCTCATGCTATCAATTGTATTGCGGACATTCAGTAAATAAGTTTAAAATAATCAAACATATAATATGCACTCAAATAGTGAATCTATATTTAGCAAAAATCGTAAGGCGATTGCCTTAGGACATCCCTCAAAATCTAACACTCTCACTTGGCCTAATGTCAATCACCACGGTGTCCTAAACTGTAAGCATGGATGTAACTCTCAAAATTGCTTTGTGGTAGAGTTTTTGTCAAAGGATCCGCTAGGTTTCTTATAGTGGAAATTTTCTCGAACTGTATTTCTTTCTTATTAATGATCTTCCTGATCAAATGATAGCGGTGAAACACGTGTTTTAAACGCTGATGAGACCTCGGTTCCTTTGCATACGTAATAGCTCTGGTGTTGTCGCAGTAAACAGGTAATGCTTCAACAGCAGATGGAACCACTCCAAGTTCAGTAATGAACTTCTTGATTCAAACTGCTTCCTTTGTTGCTTTTGAAGCTGCAATGTATTCCGCCTCATAGGTAGAATCTGCAATGGTGTCTTGCTTGGAACTTTTTCAACTAACTGTGTCTCCATTTAATATGAACATGAATTTAGATTGGGACTTAGAGTCATCCTTGTTCATCTGGAAACTTACATCAGTATATCCGTGTATGATCATATCACTATCTCCATAAACTAAGAACATATCCTTAATTCTTCTTAAGTACTCAAGGATCATCTTGATAGCCATCCAGTGATCCATTCCTGGATTAGACTGGTATCTGCTTGTAACACTCATAGCATACGATACATCAAGCCTTGTATATAACATAACATACATGATAGATCATATTGTGGACGCATAAGGTATCTTATCCAGGTAAATCCTCTCGTCTTCTGTGCATGGGTACATAAACTTCGAAAGGTGAATTTCATGTCTCATAGGTATAAAACCTTTCTTGGATTTAGACATGCTAAACCGTTTTAACATTCTATCTATATATGTTGATTGTGAAAGACCAAACAATCTTTTTGATATATCTCTATAGATTTTCATCCCGAGAATGTAAGTTGCTTCTCCTATGTCTTTCATGGAGAATATTTTGGACAACCAAACTTTAACTGATTATAAAATTGGCACATCGTTTCCTATGAACAATATGTCATCAATATATAATATTAGGAATATGACCACACTCTCACTAACCTTTTGATACACACAAGATTCGTCTAGATTTTGTGAGAAATCAATTTCTTTGATCGCCTCATCAAAATAGATATTCTAACTCCTGGATACTTGCTTCAGTCCATAAATGGATTGTTGAAGTTTGCATACTTTATTCTTGTTAATAGATGTGAAACCTTTGGGTTGTGTCATATACACGTCCTCAAGCAGATTTTCATTAAGGAAAGCTATTTTCACATCCATTTGTCATATCTCATAATCATGATGAGCTGATATGGCCAGGAGTATCCAAATAAATTTAAGCATGGCTACAGGTGAAAAAGTTTCGCCATAGTCAATGTCTTGCCTTTGACGATAGCTTTTCGCTACCAACCTTGCCTTGTAAGTAATTGCATTACCATCCATGTTAATTTTCTTCTTGAAAACCCACTTGCACCTTATAGGCGTTATGACCTCAGGTGGGCTCACCAAATTCCAAACTTAGTTTTCGTACATGGAATCCATTCCAACTTCATGGTTGTAAGTCACTTGTCCTTTTCTGAACTATTCAGAGTCTCTTTGTAATTAGTAGGTTCCTCATCCTCAATGAGTAATACGTCATTCGATTCTCTTACAAGAGATCCATATCTCTTAGGAATATTACATGTCCTACCTGATCTACGAGGAGGTTGTACCATAATTGGTTGTGGTTCTTGACTAGGTATCTCGTTAGTATTTATTAGAGTCTCTTGAACTTCATCAAGTTCAATTATACTCTCACTTATTTTTTGTAAGAGAAATTCTTTCAAAAAGGTAGCATGTCTTGAAATAAATATCTTTGTTCCAAGGGGTAATAGAATTAGTAACCCTTAGTTTCCTTAGGGTATCCAATAAATAAACATTTATCAGACTTAGCGTCCAACTTGGCTGACATAATCCTCTTCATATAAGTAGGACATCCTCATATCTTCAAATAAGATATGAGAGATTTCTTACTAATCCATACCTTATATGGAGTAGTTGAGATTGTCTTCGTCGAAACTCTGTTTAGCAAGTAAATAGTTGTCATGAGTGCATAACCCCAAAAAGTTTTGGGAAGATTTGCACGATCCATCATTGACCTAACCATGTCGAACAAGGTTCAGTTATGCCTTTCCGATACACCATTATGTTGTGGCATATATGATGGAATCCGTTGAGACAATATACTATTGTCCCTTAAATAATCTTGAAACTCTTGGCTTAAATACTCATTACCTCGATCGAATCGAAGTATTTTTGATATTTTTACTAAGTTGTTTCTCTACTTCATTTCTGAATTCTCTAAAATTGTCAAAGGCTTCAGACTTGCGTTTCATTAGATACACATACCCACAACAAGAGTGATCATCAATGAAGTAATGAAGTAGCTATAACCTCCTAGTGCATGAGTTGACATTAGTCCACATACATTGGTATGTATGAGCCCAACCAACTCATCAACTCATTCACCCTTTCTAAAAAATGATAACTTTGTCATCTTGTCTTTTAAACATGAATCACATATATTAAATATTTCCAATTCAAATGATTTGAAAATTGCAATCTTTTGTAATTCAGATATGCGCTTCTTGCTTATATGACCAAGGCGACAATGCCACGAGTAAGAGATTAATTGATTATCTAATTGGGCGTGTTTATTACTTGTATCAATATTGAATGCGTCACTAGATGTATCTAATGTGTAGATGCCATTGTATAAAGTTTCAGTGTCATAAAGAACATCATTCAATGTTATATAACAACAATTATTAATAAAAGTCAAATGGAAACATTTTCTATTTAAGCAAGAAATAGAAACTATTAGGATCGTTGGTGGCCAACTAGTGGGGGTGAATAGCCCTTGCATAAATTAAACAAACAAAAATACCTTTCTTAGATTTACAACTTGATTAAAAGAACACTTGCATAAGTAAGAATAAAAAAGAAACTAAAAAAAAAGAGACACCGAGATTTTACTTGGTTACAACTGGGGAAATTGTTAATCCAAGGAAGTTAAAGTGCACTAATTTCTCCTTTAGGCGAAGAAGCCTCTTACAACATTCAAAGCTTACAAAACAAAGCTAAACAAGAACTAGGAAGTGTACAAGTGTTGTTTCAGACTATTCAATTATTCTTCTTAGTTTCTGGGAGTAGGGTTGCTTATATAGCCCTGCTTGGGGGCACCTAGAAGGGTTCTAGGCTCTTGGAATAGGATAGAAATCTATTCCCAATGCAAAGTTTGAATGTCATGTTGAACTGGATTAAAATTAAGTTCCGGGCGCCTCGGACTGGTCCGGATGCCCCAACTTGCTCCGGGTGCCCTGAACTGGTCTGGGCGCCCGGACTAGTCCGGGCGCCCCGAGGCCAAAAATCACCCCTTTGTTGATTTTTTGTTCCGGTGTCCTGCTTCAGTTCCACTCGCATCGGTTCGGGTGTTCCACTCCGGTTCCGCTCGTTTGGGTGATTTCTGCCGTCCGGAATATGGCTCACCCGAACCCAACTTTCAGCCTTCTCGAGCAAGCTTCTGCTCCGGCTTCTTATCCCTTGGAAATGTCACACGCCTCCTTCTCGTCTGTCCATGTACTCTTCCACAGCACCTCGTCCCTTAGACGCACCGAGCCCGTCAGCTCTCTCCCGTGTCGTCCTTCTCGCTAACTGTGTCTTTTGCCCGACGTCCTGTGCTCCTAAGTTCATGCACACTTAGACACAGGGTTAAACACAACAAGACCTAACCTAACTTGGTTGATCACATCAAAACTACCTTAAGATATCAACAATCTCCCCCCTTTTGATGTGAGCAATCCAAGTTAAGTTAGGGTAAGCCAACATAAAGTAAAAGCAATAAATTTTGTAATTAAGTGCAAAAAGTAAAAAGAATTTAAACTACCTCCCCCTAGACTTAATCTTTCCTTCTCCCCCTTAGTTCACATAAAAAAAAGGGGTACCTCAAAAGTTTAAGTTTTTTAACAAAAACTCTGAATAGTTAAAAAACTTTGAAAAAAATTTTGGTAAAGCAAAGTTTTTATATATTAAAACTTTGTAAGACAGATAAATAAAAAAAAACTTTAAGTTTTGTTAAAATTTCTAAGTTAAGTTAAAAAAAATATTTGAATAACTTTTTAAAGTATTATTTAACCACAATAAAATGCTTTATCAGTTAGTCAATTAAACATTTTATTTCATAATTTACTTCTAGGTTGTGGCGAGGCACTAGGCCTTCTTGGTTATTGAAGCAATAACCACTTTCTAGACAAAGTCTCTTAAGTAAATCAAACATTTAATCTACTCTCTGAAAGCCCTAAGTTCAATTTAAACTTAATTTATACAGGTTTTTGGAACCCAATATAGGTTCCTACCAACTGAGTTAATCAGAAATTTCTTTGGAATATATTTTCTAGATAGTTTTCTGATTTGGCCCCAGTGAAATCTAAAATATTAGCTTAATCTATTATAATTTTGGGTTTTAACATTTAAGCATGCTCGTATTGTCAATTTTTTTACGTGTATTTTTAATTTATCATTTTCTAATTTAATTTATCAAAATCTTCTACTGAACAAGATTTTTCTAAAATCAATTTCAATTCATTGTTTTCTTTTTCCAACATGCAATAGTTTTTCGATAGTAATTTAACAAACTTGAATAATTTTTCAGGAGAAATAGATCATACCGGACTTACCTTGTCGATCCCGTTATCCGTAGCTCCCCCTGAACTGTTGCTTTCTTCCGATGTAGCTCTCCCTTCATCGATGCTCGATATACTCATTTCGGATGAGTTTGCTTCATGTTCATCTGCTTGATGGCTTGCCATTAACGCAAGTTCGGAGAAAGCCTCAATATCTTATTCGGACGACGTTTCATCCCACGTTGACTTCAGGTTTTTGTACTTATTCATTTGGATGAGCTTCTTGTTCTTGCCCTTGTCCTTGTTCTTCAATTTAGGGCAGTTGTCTTTAACATGCCCTTCTTCATTGCAGTGGTAGCATTTGATTTTTTTTCTCTTTCTACCTTGTAGATGGTTAGATTTTCTAGATTTGAATAACTTTTTAAATTGATTTACTATCATTGTTGTTTCTTCATTGTCGAGAGAGGATTCTGAGTCTAGTTCATCCTATTGCAGCAATCTAGGTACCCTAGGTTTTGATATTTGGGCAAAGGTTTAAGTTAGGTTTATTGTTGTATTTGATATGTATTGCGAGTGTGCAGGATACAGGTACAACAAGGAAAGTCTAAGTGTGATCTTGGCAAAGGAGGAAAGTCCAAGGATAAGTTTTGACAGTGTAAGTCCAAGCATGTAGTCTTGGCAACGTAAGTTCAAGTGTGACTTGGCAATGGTTGAAGTCCTGGAGGCATGACATCTTGGCAAAGAAAGACCCGACAACAATGACAAGGTCGATGGAAGCTCCAGAAGGTAAGACGTGAAGGATGGGGAGACATCCGAGGGACGCAAGGCTGATGGAGGAGGCTAGAAGGCTAAGTCTAGGTTGGTCGGGCGAGGATGAGTGCTGAGTGAATGTACTTGGGGGTTAAATCCTAGGATTAGGGTTTTACTGCAGCGTTACTGTAGAATTACTATAGTGTTACTATATCAGTACTATAGCAGTCGACTGGTGTTTTCATCAGTTGACTGGTAGCCGACCGTTGGCTTGTAACGGTCGAATTTCATTTAAGACCAGTTGACTGGTGGCAGGGAAAATAGTAGGTGTTTTCTTCCCGAGCTCTATTTAATAGAGCTCGGGGTGCTTGGCCAAGGTTGACGAAAATAGAAGTGATTAACCCCTATTAGAGTCTCCAAGGTCTTTTTGAGTGATCAAGAGCTTGTGCGAGTTTGTGGCGAGGTTTCTCCACCTACAAGGAGCTACTCGAGCTAGCCGGAGGTTTTTCGAGGAGTCATCTACTAACGGATCGGGATCGTTCACCTTACAGACAGCCGTGGAGTAAGAACTTCATCTTCGAACCACGTTAAACAACATGTTATGTTTGCTTTCTTTTGTTAGTGTTTGTCTTGTATTTCCGCTTTACACACAAACCATTATAGGAAATGACATTTTGGGTGAGATAGTATTCACCCCCCCCCCCCCTCTAACGGACGTCAAGGTCCCAACACATCCATCTTCACCTTGAGGATAATATTGTGATTCAGTTCCTTCTTTGAATCTGCACATCTTGTTTCATGGACTTTAAATGTTGAAAACATTTCTTCTAATATGACATATTCTAAATATTTAGATATATAGTAAGCATCTACTAATGATGTCTACTCAGTAGTTCTAGGAAATGCATTAAGCGCGTACCTTAGCGAATCTCGGTTGCTTACCTTTTCGCCGAGATTCGAGAGTCCGGTGATTAATTCCTTCATTCTCGAGTGAAGATGTGCAACAGTTTCTTCTGCTTCCAATTTTATGTTACTCAGTTGGTTCCTTAGCAGATCCTGTCTCACGAGCTTAGCTTCGGACGCCCCTTCGTGTAGCTCAAGGAACTTGTCCCAAACCTCCTTTGCTGAGTTGTAGGCACCGATTCGATTAACTTCTTATAGCGGTAGGATTCTCGGCAGATGGAACTCTGTTTTGCCATTTGCTGCGAAGTCGACCTGCTCCTTCTTCGTCCACTAGTATTTTTCCTTACCTTCAGGTGCTACAAAACCGAATTTCATTATTAAAAGTAATTCAAAATCAGTTTTAAAGAATACCTCCATTTTCTTTTTCTAGCTCGCGAATTCCCTCTCGAACTTCGATGGGTATATGCTTGGTCCGACCATCGTCTCGTTATTTCAGTCGACGGTTAGTCCTTCTGAAGTGTCCTCACTCTGATACTACTTGTTAGGACTGTTGGCCACCGGCTAGGGGTGGGTGAATAACCCCTACACAAATTAAACAAACAAAAAGACCTTTCTCGGATTTACAACTTAATTAAAAGAACACTTGCATAAGTAAAAATAAAAAAGAAACTAAAAAGAAAGAGGCACCGAGATTTTACTTGGTTACAACTGGGAAAGTTGTTAATCCAAGAAAGTTAAAGCGCACTAATTTCTCCTTCAGGCGGAGAAGCCTCTTACAACATTCAAACCTTACAAAACAAAGCTAAACAAGAACTAGAAAGTGTACAAATGTTGTTTCAGATTATTCAATTATTCTTCTTAGTTTCTGGGAGCATGACTACTTATATAACCCTGCTTAGGGCACCTAGAAGGGTTCTAGGCGCCTGGAATATGATAGAAATCTATCCCCAATGCAATATTTAAATACCACATTGAACTGGATAAAAAATAAGTTTTGGGCGCCCCGGACTGGTCCAGACGCCCCGACTTGCTCCGGGTGCCCCGAACTGGTCTGGGCGCCCCTGGGCCAAAAATCATCCCTTTGCTGATTTTTGGTCCCGGTCTCTTACTTCAGTTCCGCTCGCATCAGTTCGGGTGTTCCACTCCAGTTTCGCTCGTTTGAGTTATTTCTGCCATTCAGAATAGGGCTCACCTGAACCCATCCGAGCGTCTAGATTTGGTCCGGGTACCCGGACCATCCGGGTGCCTGGACTTGGTCTAGGTGCCCGAACCAAGTGAACCTACTTGTTGACTTTTTGATCCAGGCTCTTGCTCCAGTTCCGCTTACTTGGGTGATCCCGACCATCAGGAATAGGGATCGCCCGAACTCATTTTCCGACCATCTCGATAAATCTTCCGCTTCGGCTTCTCGTCCCTCAAAAACGTCATGCGCCTCTTTCTTGTCTGCCTATGTACTCTTCCGCAGCACCTCGTCCCTCAGACGCACCGAACCCGTCGGCTCTCTCCCATGTCGTCCTTCTCACTAGTTACGTCTTTTGCTCGACGTCCTATGCTCCTAAGTTCCTGCACACTTGGACACAGGGTTAACACACAACAGGACCTAACCTAACTTGGTTGATCATATCAAAACTACCTTAGGGTACCAACAGAAACAATGTTCTTTATTAATACGGAAATAAAATAATAATTATTTAGTTCTAAGACAAGTCCACTAGGAAGCTGTAACAATTATGTTCCGATGGCGACTGCAGCAACCTTTGCTCCATTCCTAACTCGCAGACTTGTTTCTCCCTTGACAAGTCTTTTGCTATTCCTTAGCCCCTATATGTCATTACATATATGTGAGTCACACATAGTATCCAATATCCAAATGTCTGAGAAAATAGCATGACAATCAATAATGAAAATACCTGAAGAGGATGGGATATCAGATGTCATATTCTTCTTCACAGACTCAAGATAGATTTTGCAGTTTCTTCGCTAGTGTCCCATCTTGCCACAATAACGGCATGAATCCTTTTATGCCGATTCTACTATCTTAGTCTTTTTGCTCTTCCCCTTAGCCTGATATTTTGATTTTCTCTTAGAATCTTTCTTGGAGGAGTCTACTAAAATCATAATTTTCTATTCACCTTTAACAGAAGGCTCTACAATCTTAGGCATATTAATCATCTCGGGAATGGTCGATTCCAAATTGTTCATCAGATAGTTCATCATAAATTGTGAATGACTTTTCGATAAACTATGTAGACTTAAGTCAATACTTAACTCATGATTCATTATAAAATCGAGTGATGTTAAATGCTCTATGTGCCGTTCATCTTTAGTACATATTGTACTGCGAACGAACCCTCCTGCATCTTTAAGCAAAATAGAAGCTTAGAGATCTCGAACCTTTCGGATCTAGCTTGCTTATCAAATAGCTCACGAAGATGATAGACAATATCATAATCATCCAAATGCTCATGTTGTTTTTGTAGTTTAGGAGTCATAACAGCTAGCATGATATAACTTGCAAGTACAAAATCATCCCTATGTTTCTGAAAGGCTAACAATTGATTGGCAGTTGCATCGGCATCAAGACTTGTGAGAAGAGGTTGATCAAGGACATAAGCTAGTTTTTCTACTTTGAGAATAATTCTCAAATTTTGTAACCAGTCCAAGAAATTCGCCCTAGTCAATTTATTCGAGTCCAAAATCGAACGCTGATTAACATAAGTCATAATTAAATGATTAACCTAGAAATATAAAAACAAGAATGTATGAGAGATATGATATTGTTTATGTAAATAATTTACATAAAAGCCCGCTTATTTATCAAATTCAAATACTCTTATTTTTGAATTCGAGAGATAGTAGATTTTCTCCAAGTGGGTTGATATCCACTACAGATAAGAATAACCTTGACTTTGGCCAACAAGCCCTTAGCTATAGCAGTAGGTAACAAGTTTACCGATTGCATATTACTTATATGCAACTATCACATTATGCTAACAACTGATTAATTTTCACATAAACATCGGGTTATTAATACATTAAAAAGTATATATCAAATGTATATCACCCAACTTCACCTCTATCCACATTGATCATGGCTTTGACATAACAAATCAACGCTTCAAGTTTAAAACTGACCTGTTAATCATGAAATTGCATCTCAATTGTCACGCCCCAGAGGAGTCCTGCCCGGCAAACGGACAACATCTCCCCTGTAACTGTGACAATATGAAGCATATATACATTACCTCAAGGCTACTCACAAGCCAACAACAAACCACACGACTAGATATAAAACATAACCAAGCAGTTATATATACAACCCACATGACTGGAACAAAAGAACATAACCATGCAGTTGTATAGTAAGCAGCTCACACGACTGTAGCAAAACACAATGGAAGTCACAAAATAACAAACATAAAATCACAATACAATTAACCGCGAGCCGACCCGACTTGACACAACAACAACATCAAATATAAATACACGAAATCACGAAGCTAAATTCTATACAAAAGACATGTATATGAATAAGTCCAAAGCCAATAATACGAACGGAAGTAATAACTGAAGAAGTTGCTCGATGTGACATGGGACTGGCGGACAGGATCTCCAAGCGACTCCATAAATCCTTTACATGTTACTTGGTGAAATAAATGAATTTATGAGTGGGTAATAGACAGATAGTGCATGAGTATAATATAAAACTAGAGATACAAAGGTATACAGTCTCATAGGAAAATTAGCAAATACTATAGTGATATCATAATAAATGTCTATATCTGAAACCATATCCTAGGCTAGTAATGTTAAGTATTTGAAAAAAAAAAAAAACAAAAAAATCCACCTATGCCATCCACGTGCACTGCCCTCCCCCACACCCCCTTTTTCTCTTCCTCTTTTCTTCTCTTCTCCACCGCTTCCCCACCGAAACTTGCAACCCTTTCTCCTCCTCCTCTTCTCTAGCGGCGATGAACGAGCAAATCTCTCCCTCTTCTTCTTCTCAAGCACAGCAGCCCTCTTCTTCTCCTCCAGTACTTTTTCTCCTCCTCTAGCAAGGGCAGAGAACTGTTTTCTCCGACCACTAGCCTTTGCTTCCTCTTCTCTGCTTCTCGGCAGCATCGTCGGAGCTCCTCGGAGTGTGTCAGAGCCCGCCGGACCATCAGAAAAGAGGGGAAAGCAAAGCCCTAGTTGCTGCCCTCTTTTCTAGCCCAACCACAGCAGCCATCGGAGCTAGTTGTGGCCTTCGCTGGAGCTCGCCGAGATCACCGGTGAGAAAGGGGAAAAAGTTTTTCCTTGCCCTTCACTATCCCAGTAGCCTTCTTTGTGTTCAATCTTCTCTAACAGCCCTAGTTTCCTTTTGTTTCCTCCAACAGCAGCCCTAGCTGCTGTCCTTTTATTGGCAGCATCGTCGTTGTTCGCCGGAGCTTGCCGCAGCTTGCCGGAGTTGCCGACAAAGAACCTTATTAGCTGCCCTAATTTCCAGCCGCTACACAAAACCCTTAGAAGGTATATTTTAGGTTGCTTTTGGGTTAAATTGATGTGTAGTTAGAAGGGATATCTAGATTAGAACAGATGTTGTATCTAGGAATGCGAAGTGGTACGAGGTATCGAGATCAAAATAATTCACTGATTTTGAATCAGAGTTAATGTGTAGATTTTAGGTCATTATTATTATTAGATAGTATTTTGATTATTTAAGTTATGTTTGATATTGTGTTTGTAGATCCGAGCTCGAGTGGAGCACGGTGACCTGCCGATACTCGGAGATTTTTGCTGTATATAAGGTGGATACATCTACTCTTGTCTATTTCCTTGTGCATGAATAAATATATAAATTGGAATATGTATATGTTGTATTATTGTTTTCAAAATGGGGATTAAACTGATATTATAAATAGCGAAATGGGTTAAAATATTAAAATTATTGGAGGGTAAATAATTAATATTATTTCTTGTTCACATGTGGGTTCATATTGGGATTGATATGGGAAGGGTTGTTTTTTTTTAAATTAAAGAAATATTCTAAATTACTCTTCTGTTGATACCTTGTCTCTTTTGACTTGCTTGACCTTTCATACTTCATGCTTTTGATACTCTATCTGTTGATACTTGTAGCTTTTTATCTGTGGACCCTATAATGATAAATTAATAGATTTGATACGAAAATATTACCTTGATTGACCAATCAATATGAAAAGAGAATAATCATGATAAATGGATGAATATAATCATAACGATGAATTAAGAAAGATAGTAAATGAAGAATTAAAAAGTGAAGACTATGAGCCTAGCTTTATACCAGAGCTCTATATTAGAGTACTGGACCGCCCACATGTTATTGTGGTAGCGCGGCGGCCGCGGTCCAGAGTACCTGACCGTACACCCGAGGCGTGTTGGTGTGATGTAGCCCTCGGTCAGTGTTTATTATGTCTTCCACCGGTGAGGGATGATAGCCCGTACGTCAGATGACGTATGCGACAGTTTTATACTCTTAGGAGGCTTTTAGCCTATCCATATGATATTTCACTCTGATGATATTGGCTCAGTGATTCACTTTTTAGTTGATTTATCAGATTCAGACTATTGATATACATGTTGATCTTACCATGATAACTTATAATTGAGTGATTAAAATTGATTTTATTAATGATGACAAGTGATGATAAGGTGAAGATCCTAAACTCTATCTAAAAAATTTTACCTGATTATAGATAATGAGAAGATGATTATACATATATATGTATAAATGTAGAACTTTAAGAATAATCCTAAAGTTGTAACAAAAGATGATGATTTATTCTACTTCCTTGACTTCTTCAATAAGATTAAATTCATGCACATCTTTCTTGAATATCCACTTAGCCATTTGGCTAAATTGCTACATTCCTTGGTCTCCAGTTTTGCAGACACAGGGATCCTTTTGATATTACTGTTGATTTTGGACTTTCATAGAGTTGCTCAGAGATCTCGACGTGCTGATTTTCTGGTTTGTTTTACTTTTGCTTCGCTGTATTTACATTTTGCACTTTTGTTACAGATGTCGTTTATCTGTATAGTAATTGTAGTCTATGGATAGATATATATAATTGATACATTTCGTGGTTATGTTGTTTCTATTTTCTGTATGTTCCAGCCGTGGGGGCTGATGAATATGTTGTCTATGTTTATATATTGTGATGTATGTATGTATGCTTCATATTGTCACCGGTACAGGGGAGATGCTGCCGGATTTTTGTCTGGCAGGGACTCCTCTGGGGGCGTGACAATTTTATTGGTATCAGAGCCCGATTTTCGTTTTCTGTTCGTGGGTTTTGGCTTTATTTCGAGATTTTTGTTTTCAGTTTATGTACTTCTCGAGCAAAGGAATTTTTATACAAGTCGAGTTGTATCTCTGAGCTATAGGATTTACGGGTCATTCTTTGTTTTAATTATTCTGATTATAAATGATTATTGAAAATCTTCATCTGATTTTATAGGCAATGCCACGAGCCCGTGGTCGCGGTTGGGGCAGTAGCCGTGCCCGTAGTCGCAGTCGTGGTCGCGACAGTGGTAGTGGTCGCGGTCGTGGTCGTGCATGTCAGCGTGCCACTACTACTGATCTTGGTTTGGATGAGGCTCCTATCTCCCCATCTGAGTTGATACCGGGAGCTCAGGTTGGTCCCAGTATTGGAGTCGGTGGTCAGACTGAGGGACAACCTCATCTTGTTGCAGCTCAGGTAGCCGTACCAGCCATTCCTACAGCATCGTTTATTATGGAAAAGGCCCGTATTCCTTTGCTTGCTAGTTCAGCAAAGGATCGTTTTACGCTGTTCCATGGAGGCACCGATCCTTGGGTGGCGCGTACATGGTTGGAGGATATTGAGGGCACTTTTGGGTACATGTCCTGTTCAGACACAGAGAAGGTAGAGCTAGCCGCTTATCATTTTCGAGGGCAAGCATCCACATGGTGGAAGATGCAAAAGACAGTCTTTGGGGATCAGATTATCTCTTGGCAGTCTTTTCGAGAGGCGTTCGAGAGACAGTATTTTCCTGCAGCATTTTGTGTTGCTCGACGCCAGGAATTCATGAGTCTCAAGCAGGGTGACCGAAGCGTGCTAGACTATAGTGCAGAATTTAGCAGACTTGCTGAGTTTTGCCCACATATGGTTGCTCAGGACTCAGACCGTATGTTTCACTTTACACAGGGACTGGCAGCATATATTCGGATCAGGATGTCTGGATTTCCTGTTACTACTTATCGAGAGGCACTTGATCGAGCCATATTTATTGAGATGACTCAGCAGCAAGTCTCTCAAGAAAGAGAAGCCAGCCGACAGACCTCGCAGAGCTCACACTCTAGACAGCAGAGTCGAGGTCGTCGATCTCGTGGTCAGGATACGACTAGAGAGTCTTCACGGTCACGAAAGGTGGCCAAAGTATCACATGGATCTAGTCGCCCAGTTCCATCACAGCGGGGCCAGATATCGGTGAAGTGTTTTCAATGTGGTGCACCAAATCACCTGGCATCAGAATGTCCACTGGATAAGAGTATATGTTTTTATTGTAAACTGCCAGGACATATGCAGAAAGATTGCACTTTGAAGGCACAACATCAAGCAGGAGGATCACAGTCTCAGCAGGCTCGACCTACCTCACGACCTCCACAGTCTCGGCAGCAGAAAGGCCCGCAGAGATCTCAGCAGTCTCAGCCACGAAATCCCCCACCTACACAGTCTGCTCACCAGCCACAACTCTATCATTTGCAGTCCCAAGTGGAGAGTGAGTATCACTCAGTACCTCCACTTCAGCAGTATCTGCCAGCTCCATCTCAGCAGTACTTGCCAGCTCCATCTCAGCAGTATTTGGTAGCTCCACCCCAGCAGTACTTGCTACCTCCACCCCAGCAGTACTTGCTACCTCCACCCCAGCAGTATCAGCCACCATTATCTTATCAGCCTTCGACCCAGTCATACCAGCCTTCGCAGGATCAGAGTCAGCCCTCTTCTTCTATCCAGAGGGGTCAGCCATCAGGTCTTGAGCCGGGACATGTTTATGCTTTGACTCGTGAGGAGGCACAGCGAGCTGGAGGATCTGTTATCCGAGGTATTATTTCTGTTTATAGTATTCCTGCGGATATATTGATAGATACGGGTAGCTCGCATTCCTTTATTTCTCCTGAGTTTGTATGCAAGATTAGGAGGGTCCCAACTCTTCGACCTTATGGATTATCAGTATTGACACCATCAGGTGGAGTATTGATGTCAGATCAGGAGGTCAAGAGTTGTCCTTTAAATTTCGATAGCCATATCCTTACAGTGGATCTCCAGGTGCTAGAGATGACTGAATTCGATATTATTTTGGGTATGGATTGGCTGTCAGAGCATCATGCCACTGTCGATTGTCGAGCCAAAGTGGTGACTTTTCAACCTGTAGATCAATCATCATAGGAATTTATTGGGATCAATGATCGAGGGGTATCTATTATCTCAGCTCTCCAGGCTCAGCAGTTGTTGGCTCGGGGATGCAAGGGGTATCTCTTGTCTTTAGTGAGTTCCAATGTGGATAGTTCTGTCCAGCTTTCTGATGTCCACATAATACGTGAATATCCCGACGTATTTCCTGAAGAACTTCCTGGCTTGCCACCTCGACGACAGGTAGAGTTTGCCATTGAGTTGCTTCCTGGCACAGCTTCAATATCGAAAGCTCCATATCGGATGGCACCAAGAGAACTGGAGGAACTAAAGATCCAGCTTCAGGAGTTGCTAGACAAGAGTTTTATTCATCCTAGTGTTTCTCCTTGGGGTGCTCCAGTGCTCTTTGTTAAGAAAAAAGATGGATCCTTGAGGCTCTGTATTGATTATAGGCAGTTAAACTCTGTAACTATCAAGAACAAGTATCCTCTACCTAGAATAGATGATTTGTTTGATCAGCTTAAAGGTACCTGTGTGTACTCAAAATTGATTTAAGATCGGCTATCACCGATTCTGAGTTAGAGAATCTGATATTCGAAGACCCTTCCTTACTCGATATGGACATTATGAGTTTTTGGTAATCTTGTTTGGCAATGCTCCTGCAGCTTTTATGGATCTGATGAACCGGGTATTCTTAGAATATTTAGACCGGTTTGTTATTGTCTTTATTGATGACATTCTGGTATATTCGCGATCAGAAAAGGAGCATGAACAACATCTCAGAATAGTTCTAGAAACTTTACGGAAGGAACGCTTATATGCTAAGTTCAGTAAATGTGCTTTTTGGCTGAGTTCTGTGGGATTTCTAGGACATGTAATCTCTAGCAAAGGGATTTCAGTAGACCCCCAGAAGATTGAAGCAGTTGACCGATGGGAACAACCAAAGTCAGTGCAGGAAATTCGTAGCTTTCTCGGATTAGCTGGGTATTATCGGAGATTTGTGGAAGGATTTTCTAGTATTGCTGCACCTTTGACTCGATTAACTAGAAAAGGAGTCAAGTTTACTTGGTCTGAGGCTTGTGAAGCAAGCTTCCAAGAGCTCAAGCAGAGATTGGTGAGTGCTCCAGTATTAGTTATTCCCTCTGGAGATGATGGATTCATTCTTTACACGGATGCATCTATTCAAGGATTAGGGGCAGTTTTGATGCAGTATGACGGAGTAGTAGCTTATGCTTCTCGTCAGCTAAAAGATCATGAGAAGAATTATCCCGTGCATGATTTAGAATTAGCAGCCATCATTTTTGCCCTTAAAATTTGGAGACATTATCTCTATGGTATTACCTTTGAGATTTTCACCGATCACAAGAGTCTGAAATATCTTTTCACTCAGAAAGAGTTAAACCTTCGACAGAGAAGGTGGATGGAGTTTCTGAAAGACTATGACTGCACTATCAACTACCATCCTGGAAAAGCTAATGTAGTCGCAGATGCATTGAGCAGGAAGTCTAGAGGAGTATTGGCAACTCACAGGGTGGCAGTTACAGATATAGTCAGACAGTTTTCAAAATTAGATTTAACTGAAGTAGGGCAAACACAGCGTGGTATACTGGTCTCCTTGATCGGACAGTCCCCATTGGTGGAGCGGATTAAGGAAAGTCAAATGGAAGACCAGTATCTCAGATCTATAGCTAGTGAGTTGGAGTTAGGCCCCAAGCCAGAATTCACACGTGATATGGATGGATCCCTTCGGTTCCGAAACAGATTATGTGTCCCAGAGGTACATCCTGTTAAGGAGGATCTTCTTCGAGAAGCCCACCGATCGAGATTTGCAGTTCATCCTGGTGGTACACGGATGTATCAAGACTTGAAACGATCATATTGGTGGAAAGGTATGAAAAGAGATATTGCAGACTTTGTAGCTCGGTGTCTAGTTTGCCAGCAAATTAAGGCAGAACACCAGAGACCGGCCGGGTTACTTCAGAAGATTGCAGTGCCGGAATGGAAGTGGGAGCATGTCACTATGGATTTTGTCACGGGGTTACCAAGGACCCAGAGGAGACATGATTCAATCTGGGTGATTGTCGATCGATTAACTAAATCTGCACATTTCTTACCGATTCGTAAGACAGAATCTCTAGATCGTCTAGCAGAATTATATTGCAGAGAGATTATTAAACTCCATGGTATTCCCCTCAGTATTATTTCTGATAGAGATCCACGTTTTACTTCGAGATTCTGGCAAAGTTTCCAAAAGGCGTTGGGAACCGAGCTGCGCTTTAGCACTGCTTTTCATCCTCAGACTGATGGACAGTCGGAGCGCACTATCCAGACTCTAGAGGATCTGTTGCGTGCTTGTGTGCTAGATTTTGGGGGTAGTTGGGAGGACCATCTACATTTGGTAGAATTTGCTTATAATAACAGTTACCACTCTGCTATTCAAATGGCACCATTTGAGGCACTCTACGGCAGAGCATGTAGATCTCCTATCTTATGGGACGAGGTCGGTGAACGTCAACTCTTGGGCCCTCAGAGTGTTCAGCATGATGCTGAGCTTGTACGAACTATTAGACAGAGATTATTGACTGCTCAGAGTCGCCAAAAGAGTTACGCAGATAAAAGACGAAGAATGTTAGAATTCACAGTAGGTGATCACGTATTTCTTCGTGTTTCACCCATAAAGGGAGTTAAGAGATTTGGGTTAAAAGGGAAGTTAGCACCCAGATTTATCGGACCTTTCCAGATTCTTGAGCGGATTGGTGCTGTTGCATATCGACTTGCATTACCCCCAGCTTTAGCAGGAGTACATAATGTCTTTCATGTTTCTATGCTGCGGAAGTATGTTCCGGATCCGACACATGTCTTGAAGGATCTTATAGTTCCCCTACAGTTTGATGCAACATACGAAGAATTCCCTGTTCGTATTCTAGATCGCAAGGAACATCGATTGCGGAACAAATGCCTCCGTCTCGTAAAGGTTGGGTGGCAACACCACTCTGATCAAGAAGCAACTTGGGAGCGTGAGGATGATATGCGTATCGGATATCCTCATTTATTTACCTCAGGTATCAATGCGCCTTAATTACTTAAATTTGGGGACCAAATTTCTTTTAGTGGGGGAGAATGTTAAGTATTTGAAAAAAAAAAAAACAAAAAAATCCACCTATGCCATCCACGTGCACTGCCCTCCCCCACACCCCCTTTTTCTCTTCCTCTTTTCTTCTCTTCTCCACCGCTTCCCCACCGAAACTTGCAACCCTTTCTCCTCCTCCTCTTCTCTAGCGGCGATGAACGAGCAAATCTCTCCCTCTTCTTCTTCTCAAGCACAGCAGCCCTCTTCTTCTCCTCCAGTACTTTTTCTCCTCCTCTAGCAAGGGCAGAGAACTGTTTTCTCCGACCACTAGCCTTTGCTTCCTCTTCTCTGCTTCTCGGCAGCATCGTCGGAGCTCCTCGGAGTGTGTCAGAGCCCGCCGGACCATCAGAAAAGAGGGGAAAGCAAAGCCCTAGTTGCTGCCCTCTTTTCTAGCCCAACCACAGCAGCCATCGGAGCTAGTTGTGGCCTTCGCTGGAGCTCGCCGAGATCACCGGTGAGAAAGGGGAAAAAGTTTTTCCTTGCCCTTCACTATCCCAGTAGCCTTCTTTGTGTTCAATCTTCTCTAACAGCCCTAGTTTCCTTTTGTTTCCTCCAACAGCAGCCCTAGCTGCTGTCCTTTTATTGGCAGCATCGTCGTTGTTCGCCGGAGCTTGCCGCAGCTTGCCGGAGTTGCCGACAAAGAACCTTATTAGCTGCCCTAATTTCCAGCCGCTACACAAAACCCTTAGAAGGTATATTTTAGGTTGCTTTTGGGTTAAATTGATGTGTAGTTAGAAGGGATATCTAGATTAGAACAGATGTTGTATCTAGGAATGCGAAGTGGTACGAGGTATCGAGATCAAAATAATTCACTGATTTTGAATCAGAGTTAATGTGTAGATTTTAGGTCATTATTATTATTAGATAGTATTTTGATTATTTAAGTTATGTTTGATATTGTGTTTGTAGATCCGAGCTCGAGTGGAGCACGGTGACCTGCCGATACTCGGAGATTTTTGCTGTATATAAGGTGGATACATCTACTCTTGTCTATTTCCTTGTGCATGAATAAATATATAAATTGGAATATGTATATGTTGTATTATTGTTTTCAAAATGGGGATTAAACTGATATTATAAATAGCGAAATGGGTTAAAATATTAAAATTATTGGAGGGTAAATAATTAATATTATTTCTTGTTCACATGTGGGTTCATATTGGGATTGATATGGGAAGGGTTGTTTTTTTTTAAATTAAAGAAATATTCTAAATTACTCTTCTGTTGATACCTTGTCTCTTTTGACTTGCTTGACCTTTCATACTTCATGCTTTTGATACTCTATCTGTTGATACTTGTAGCTTTTTATCTGTGGACCCTATAATGATAAATTAATAGATTTGATACGAAAATATTACCTTGATTGACCAATCAATATGAAAAGAGAATAATCATGATAAATGGATGAATATAATCATAACGATGAATTAAGAAAGATAGTAAATGAAGAATTAAAAAGTGAAGACTATGAGCCTAGCTTTATACCAGAGCTCTATATTAGAGTACTGGACCGCCCACATGTTATTGTGGTAGCGCGGCGGCCGCGGTCCAGAGTATCTGATCGTACACCCGAGGCGTGTTGGCGTGATGTAGCCCTCGGTCAGTGTTTATTATGTCTTCCACCGGTGAGGGCTGATAGCCCGTACGTCAGATGACGTATGCGACAGTTTATACTCTTAGGAGGCTTTTAGCCTATCCATATGATATTTCACTCTGATGATATTGGCTCCAGTAATTCACTTTTTAGTTGATTTATCATATTCAGACTATTGATATACATGTTGATCTTACCATGATAACTTATAATTGAGTGATTAAAATTGATTTTATTAATGATGACAAGTGATGATAAGGTGAAGATCCTAAACTCTATCTAAAAAATTTTACCTGATTATAGATAATGAGAAGATGATTATACATATATATGTATAAATGTAGAACTTTAAGAATAATCCTAAAGTTGTAACAAAAGATGATGATTTATTCTACTTCCTTGACTTCTTCAATAAGATTAAATTCATGCACATCTTTCTTGAATATCCACTTAGCCATTTGGCTAAATTGCTACATTCCTTGGTCTCCAGTTTTGCAGACACAGGGATCCTTTTGATATTACTGTTGATTTTGGACTTTCATAGAGTTGCTCAGAGATCTCGACGTGCTGATTTTCTGGTTTGTTTTACTTTTGCTTCGCTGTATTTACATTTTGCACTTTTGTTACAGATGTCGTTTATCTGTATAGTAATTGTAGTCTATGGATAGATATATATAATTGATACATTTCGTGGTTATGTTGTTTCTATTTTCTGTATGTTCCAGCCGTGGGGGCTGATGAATATGTTGTCTATGTTTATATATTGTGATGTATGTATGTATGCTTCATATTGTCACCGGTACAGGGGAGATGCTGCCGGATTTTTGTCTGGCAGGGACTCCTCTGGGGGCGTGACAAGTAATAGAAAGCCAGGAGTAGTAAAGATAGTACTAACAACTAAGCCAATGTCTAAGCATATGCAATAGGTATATCACTCAACATATGTAAGCATATCACATGGATATAATAAAACAACTGCATAAGTAAGCAATCAATAATATCATCAGATATAATAATAACAGCGTATGCACGGATGATCACTCCCATCCACCCCTCTGTACCACGACCCCTCTATGGTCGAGAGGCGGGGATAATGATAACTGTACTCACTCCAGCTACCACTACTCTCGAGTGACCGAGTGGGTATGTGCTGAGTAGCTAACTAGCTACGTAGCAATGTGGTTCCTGCTGCTCACATCTCCAGCTATCACTACCCATGAGTGACCGAGTGGGAGCACTATAGAACAAACAACATCTGCTCCAGCTACCACTACCCATGAGTGGTCGAGTGTGCGGCGCTGACTGACGACTCTCTCACACCACAAGGGAGACAATGGTCGTCACTATGCATGCAATGATATAATGCGCTAGATGCAACAGTCATCATATATATATAAACATAAACAAGTATGCTACAGTAAGCCAGTATGTTCAATAATGTATCTGAATAAACAACAATCAAAACAAGTAAGCATGATATCTAGTATCTGCTAAATATCATGGATAGTAACGTGAGACTATATAGATATCAAGTTGATTATCTCAAAAATCGAGTGGATAAGTATCAAGCACAGGAAAAATACGAGAAGGGTTAAGGTAAATACAACAACTATCCGAATATAAAGCTCATGCACTAGAGTCAAAGTACTAAAGAGACAAAGCAGGAAGTACCCGCCTTTATCTGTCGATCGTCCTGAATTATCTCCATGTCGAGATGTGTCTCTGACTAATATCCTGCAACACAGAATGCATAGTACTGCTAAGTTCTATCAAAAGCCAATAGTTAATCCTAATCCTAATCCAATTAGGATTCCATATTTGAATTCCATTTAATGATCCAATACTTCCTTCATAGCTAATCTACTTCCATTATCTATTATCACCATAATTGATTATTCTACTAATAAGAATCAATCCACCTAATAATCAATACATCATGAATCCGACTCATATAATCCAACCCAATCCAATATCAAATTCTTCTTTTACATATTACAATTTAATCAAAGCAAAACATGAATCACAGTGGAAATTAAAGAGGAAAAATAGCAATGGAGACTTACACTGATGCATGAATAAGGATTGACTGCCAATATCCCAACAAGAGCTTAAATCCACTGATATCCAAACCTAACGATCATTCAACCACATCTAAAGATTAATCCAAATCTTATTCCACTTATGGAAGCAATTAGGTTTACACAAACCCTAGAAATTGGAATCAAGGCTTATCTTCTTCGGTCACTCCCTTCCCTACAATGAATCCCTGGCAACCGCACTCAACGGCAATGGCAGTGAGCAGGAGAGGTCAACAATCTGCTCACAATGAGATCCCAACGACCATCTGTTGTGGATGACACTCTTCAGTCCTGATCGGCTAGGAAACTTACAATAAGGAAAATATTTCGAATGTATAGTACCTTGGATGAACGAGATGGGGAGGAGCTACCGTCAATGGAATGGATGATGGCTTCATATTGGAATGGGAGCTCTCTGATGGTGGCAACTAGGGCATGAGGCGGATCGACATCGATCGATTGTAGAGGTAGGTGACAATCTGCCAAAGGAAGAAGATCAACGGACCTTTTGCCCGTGGCCAAAGAGGGGCCAACAGCAGCTCCCACCACCACCGGCAGCGTGCAATAACGGCGGCGTCGGTGGCATCGACCGATAGGTGTTGTGTGACAAGGCTGACGGCGATCGGGCGGCGCCGTGAGATCGAGAGAGAGATAGATCGAGAGAGGGGATCGACGACTCAACCCTCACTACGTCGATGGCAGTGGCGCTGGGCCATCGAGGAAGCGAAATGCTCGGGAGGCGACGATCGGGATATGGGGAGAGGGCGGCAACGAATCACGAAGAAGAGGGGGAGACGTCGGTGGTGAATCAGGAGAGGAGGAACTTCGGCACAAATGAGGGGAGATTAGGTAATTAGGTTTTCTCTTTATACTTAGTTTTTATGTAATTAAACCTAAGTTAATTCCTCAATCAACTCCCACAAATAGTTATTCCAAACAAGCTTTTCCTAAGCCTAATTGATTCATCCTCTTAAACGTATTAATTTCAAAAAAAAATCTAAAAAATTCTGAAAAATCCAATAAGGTTATTGCTCAAAATACTCTTATTATTTAATTACTAGATCTTACATCAATGGTTTGAGTATATTTAATTTCAAGTTGAGCTTGACTTTGGCTAACAACTCAAACTTAAACTCTGGTTCTTATCATATTAACGGAAGGTGTAGGTTTTAATATTGTGTAAGGGATTTGGTCACATCTACATCATGCAAATATTCTATCTACATGGTATTACATACATGACATAAATGATGACATGACACGTCGCGCGCATGATATAAATGATGACATGACACATTACATGCATGACATAGTATGACATATCACACATATGGTAAGATCTAATCACATCGTATGCATGGTAAAATCTAATCATGCCATAATTAATGCATTTACATAACATACAATATGGTATGAACATGACATAAATTTACATATGTTATAAATCTGATTTTAACTAATTAAGCTTTATTTAATTAAATTAGTAAACTAATTTCTAAATTTAATTAATATATTTCATCTAGAATCTTTCTATCAATCAAGAATCTTTAATTATTTTGAAAACAAATTTTCAAATTAATTTCCTAAAAATTTAGAAAATAAATAATTAACATTTCTTAATTTATTATAGAATAATTCAAATCTAATTTTTTTTAAATAATTTTCTAAATCTTTTCAAATTTAGTATTTCCTAACAATTTAGGAAACTTTCTAACAATAGAATATTTTAATAAATTCAAAAATTTCATAAAAGATTAATTCTATAATTTAATTTAAAATATCTCAAATCTAGATTTTTAATGATTTTTTAAATCTTTACAAATTTAGTATTTCCTAACAATTTAGAAAATTTTCTAAAAATATAATATTTTAATAAATCTGAAAATTTCAGAAAAGATTAATTCTAAAATTTAATTTAGAATATCTTAAATCTGGATTTTTTTATAATTTCAGAATCTTTCTATATTTGGTATTACCTAACAAATTAGAAATTTTTTCAAAAATAGAATATTTCTTAAAATTTCAGAAATGATAATTTCTAAATTAATAGAATATTTCTAAATTTAATTTTCTAAAATTATATAAAAAAACTTTCTAAAAATAGAATTTCCTAACCATTTAGGAAACTTCCAAACATAGAAAAGTCTTAATAATTTAAAAAAAAAAATCTAAAATTAATTACAACACTAATTGCGAACCGTAAAATAATTTTACGATCATGTCGAAGCATGATCAGGCTCTGATACCACTGTTTGGATATGTTCGATGCGGGTACGTGCTAAACTAGGTTTCGTAAACATGCGCAGTGGAAAATAAAACAATAATAATCCCTAATTATTACATCATACACACCACACGCATACAAGGATATAACATGTTAAACATGATTGCATAATTAAAATTTTACAGGAAGTAAATTTATGTTAGGTATACCTTACGGATGACCTGTAACGAGAAGGGCATCAACCGTAGCGACGTTGTCGAACCTCGCATGTCACACCCCGAGTGTAAGGTTGTCCGACGAAAATCGGACAGCACCTCCCCTGTAGCAGTGACAAATGAAACTAGTATACATTGCCCAAGGCTACTCATAAGCCCACACGGTTGGATATAAAACACAACCACACAGTTATATACACAACCCACATGGCTGGAACAAAAAGAATATAACCACGTAATTGTATAATAAGCAGCCCACACGGCTGTACTAAAAACACAGCGGAAGGCATAAGCAAAACATATAAATAATACAACTAACTGTGAGTCGACCCGACTTGACATAAGAAGTTCATAACCTAAAATAAAAGACATCACAAGTCCGGAAAACCATATAGAAGGTACATAATACAAATACAAGTACAAAACCATTAATACGAGTGGAAGTAATAACGATAGAGGTCGCTCGATGTGACATGGGACTGGCGGACAGGATCTTCAGGCGACTCCAAAAATCCTTTACATGCTACTTGGCGAAATAAATTAGTTTACGGGGTGGTGAGTACTAAGACTCAGCGGGTAATAGACAGATAATGTATGAACATAATTAAGAACTAGAGATATAAAGGTATACAGTCTCATATGAAAAATAGCAAATACTACCATGTTATCATAATAAATGTCCATACTTGAAACCATATCCTAGGTTAGTAATAGAACGTCAGGAGTAATAAGGATCTGCTATAGTACTGCTCATAACTACAAGAGTAACATGTGAGGTATATACATATTACCAATAAGTAAGTCAGTGTTTAAACACCTACCACATGTATATAACTCAGCATATGTAAGCATGTCTATCATATGGATAAACTAAAACCACAGGATAACTGGATAAGTAAGCAACAACAACATAAGTAAACAACAACAACAACATAAGTAAGCAACAACAACATAAGTATAATAACAACAACGTATGTATGGATGGTCACCCCGCCCACCCCTCTGCACCACGACCTCTTATATGGTCGAGAGACCGGATCGATGACAACTGTATGACACTCCAGTCATCACTACTCTCGAGTGACCGAGTGGACAGTTTGCGTAGTAGCTGAATAACTACGTAGCACGAGGTTCCTGCTACTCATATCTCTAGTCGTCACTACCCATGAGTGACTGAGTGGGAGCACGACAGGACAAGCGGCATCTGCTCTAGCTACCACTACTCATGAGTGGTCGAGCGTGCAACCCTGGCCAATGATCCTCTCAACCACAAGGGAGACATGGTCACCGGTATGCATGCAATGACATGATGCGTAAAATGCAATAGTCATCATATATATATAAATAGAAATCAGGTATGCTACATGAAGCTCACATGCTCAATAAGTTACATAAATAAACAGTAGTCAAAGTAAGTAAACATGGTATCTAGTATCTGCTAAATATCATAGATAGTAACGAGTGACTGTATAGATATAGAAACGAGTAGCTCAAATATCGAGTGGATAAACATCAAGCACAAGAAAAATACGAGTGGAGTCAAGATAAACAAAGTAACTATCTGAATATATAGCTTATGCACCAAGATCAATATGCTAAAGAGACAAAGCAGGAAGTATCCGCCTTTATCTGTCAATCGTGCTAAACAATCCCACGTCGAGACGCTCATTTCAAAATAAAGTCCTGTAATCTTGTAATGTGGAGTTTAGCTAGTCACATCTACAATAATTATCTAGACTTCAAGGCTTAAAACAGATAGGGAAAACCCTAATCCAAGCGATCATTAATTAATCTAATTTAATGATCAACTTCAATTAATCTAATACATGAATCCTTTAAAATCTTCCCAATTATAATCCCATCAACTGGCAATCTATCATGAACCAAGCATACATAATTCATCTCAATAAGAACCGACTAGTCTCAACCCATAAACCATCACAACCATATTGGAATATTCATAATTCTTCCATAATTAAATTGCATTAGATCTAGGTATAAACCAATCCATTCATTATCTATTAAATATGTTTCTCAGTCAATCTAATGCCTCAAACAACACAGAAATGGATCTACCAAATCCAATCATCCCAATTCCACAATGAACACTCTACATTAGAAATTCAAGCTAATTAATGATCAATAATCCTCTTAAACCAGAGATCTTACATTCAATCAAACCCTTGGTCTTGTCGGAATAATAGAGACCATAGCGTTATGCCTAGCTAGTGTTCGACTTCTCGTCGGATGGAGAAGAGAGATCCGACACGGGATCTTGTGGCCAAAGAGTGGTCGAAGTAGGTATTAGGCAACCTCTGGACGATGACCAACAACCAATCGGGGACAAGAGTGGTGGCTGCCCTGGGTGAGTGCGACACTGGTTGTTGCTAAGTTGTCCTAGTGAAGAGGGTGACGCGATCGGGTGGAGAAAGGAGACATCGACGCAGAGGGGAGGAATAAGGTTAGGAACTTAGGTTTATACCTAAGTTAATTAAAACAATCAACTCCCAACTAAATGAGTATTCCAAACATGCTTTCTCTAAGTTTAATCGACTCACTCACTTAAACGTGTCATACGAACTCCATTTAAATCCCGAAAAAATTCTAATTTTTTTTGAAAAATCTAATAAGGTTATTTCTCCAATAACACTTATTATTTAATTTTACCGTATCTTACATTGCCTCTATTTGTATCCACACTGAGCTCCTCAAAACAATTCCTTGACGCGAGGAGAAAAGTCCAAGTGGGTCAAAGGATTGACCTGACACTTGGTGACGAAATCCCAACAGGTCAAGGTTGACCAAGTGCTAGGTATCAGGGAGTCCCAACAGGTCACGGTTGACCGAATGTTTGGATTGGAAACCCTATGTTTGGATATTCCCGACGTGGGTGCATGCTAGAACACGTTTCATAAACATTCGCAGTGAAAAATAAACAATAATAATTCCTAATTATTACATCACACACCACACGCATACAAGGATAAACATGTCAAGCATGATCGGATAATTAAAATTTTTACGGGAAGTAAATTTAAGCTAGGTATACCTTACGGATGACCTGTAATGAGAAGGACATCAACCGTAAAGATGTTGTCAAACCTCGCCTCTATTTATATTCACGCCGAGCTCCTCAAGATAACTCCTTGAGTATAAGGCTCTCCTTTGGAAGTTACTAGCCATGAGCGAAGAAGTGGGATCAAGAGGAAGAAGAAGAGAATGACACAAGGAAGAAATTATTCCTTGTGGTGGTCACGACAACAAGGAGGGAAGCCTCCTTGTTGTTGGCAGCGGGAAAGAGAGGAGAGGGAGAGGAGGATTAGGTTTCCAAAAATACAATCAACCAAATAATAAAACTTGTATCTAATTTTCTCTCAATTATATCTATATATAATCCTCTTTAATGAGTTGGATTAGAAAGCCCAAATTCAACCCATTATCCCTTAACAAAAAATTAGCCCATTAACCCCTGGTTTGGTTCACAACTAAACTAAGTTGGTTTATGACTAATTCATGATTAAACCAAATATGGTTCAACTCTACTATAAGAGATGTAGCCCATACGCGCTTCCATCATGACAAATATTTCCATATTTATCTTATGTATAGTCCAACCAAATATTTATCTCTTGATCTAAGAATTATATTCTTTAACTTGTTTTACGTCTTTTAGAGACTCATTAATACGTGCAACCTAATAGGTTTTTGGTTTATCTTGACCATCCATAATTAACTACTAAATTATAGAACAATCATGAGTGGCGCCTAGTAGTACATCATGATCCCTAATTAGCTAGAAAATCATAGTTTATCTTAGAACTAATTCTAAACTCTTCAGTAGTTACAGTGAGTCGTTCCTTATTCCTTTCATTCGTCTTATACTCACTTGGTTCAAGACATGGTCTATGTGTTTATCCCCACTAGATTGACTATGTCATACGTAGCCCAAGTAATACTTCCTCGTTTTATAGATTCAAATTACTCGTACATGTGTCTAAGAGTCTTACACTCTTAACATGTGATGCTTTGGCCAAAGATTTTGAGTAATAATCCTAACAAGTGGCCATAAGGTATACGTCTCTTCGCAAGGAGTGGTGAATCTTCTATGGGCTATCCAAACATCTTCGAGCATTTCGACTTATATCCAATTATCCCGGGTCCACACCTTAATGAGGTGCTTGCTTAAGATGCCAAAGTATAAGTCTCCATGACCAAGATGACTTGTATACCTCAAGTTGAAGGAAACTTGCACTCGAGATGCAACAAGAGCTTCATAGACATATCCATATATATAGATAACCATATGAAGTCTTACAGTGAGTCACTCCAATGAACTAGTTACCATAACTAGCATCCACGTTTAACTCTCGACATCCCAATGTCTCCAGCCAGTGAGAAAATAGCTGTTTGGTGAACCAAGGAGTATAGCCCGTGCTTCTCTTACAGAATTGATGATGTCTGAATGCATCAATTCTATGATTAGGAAAATTTCAATACGTTCATAATTGCACATGTAGAGATAATCACTAGTTGTGATCCAATCACAATTTCTCTCATACTATGAATTATATTACGGATATTCAGCAAATGAGTTTAAGACAATCAAACATATAATTGTTGGTTGTTACTCGGAAAGCCTAATGGTTCCACTGTACAAAAATTTTGTACAAAGGTCTGAACCTTTTCCTAGCTACCATGTGTTCTTTTAAATTAAACTTGGATCGCCTGTGGAACTTAACACGTTTGATCCAAAGTTTAATCTATTTGTGCTTTTAGGTTTAGACTTGGATCTCCTGCGGAACTTAACACGTTCGATCCAAATCTCCTAGATTATTAATTCCATTAAATATTAATTTCCAAAATTGGCTTCCAGGACTGCATGGCGAGGTATATGACCTTCTTGGATATGGGAACAACCACCACCGCCTAGACAAAGCCTTTTAAGGAAAGCTAATATTTAATTTCCTTAAATAACTTTAGGTCAACCGAAAAGAACAATCAAATCACAAGGAAAAGAAAAACAAAAGAACACAACATCGAAAACAAATTCGAAATACTAGAATCGAATGCCTCTTGTATTTGGTATTTTTTACATGAAGATAAAACTAGTATGATGCGGAAGTTAAATACTAGTATACCTTTTCTTTTGCAAGCAAAAACCTCTAGGTCTTCTACCGTATTTCTCTTCTAACCTCGGACGTTGTGTGAGCAACAATCTTCCGAGATGAGAAACCACCAAAGCACCTTCTCCTCCTCCTTGCAAGGTTCAGCAACAACAAGAGCTTATCCAAGGATGAAGAGAAAACACCACCAATGCTCCAAGGGATACAAACTTTCTCTCCTTCTTCTCCAAGCTAGAATCCGGCCACCACAAGATCTCCAAGAAGATGTGAGGTTCGGCCACAAGGATGGAGAGAAGAGAAAAGAGAAGGACCGGCCACACCAAGGAAGAAAAGAGGGAGAAAATAATAGAGGTTATTCACCTTGAAGGCTCCCAAAACCCCCTCTTTTATAATCCTTAGCTTTGGCAAATAAGGAAATTTAATTACAATAAAATTTCCTTAACTTTCCTTGACATGAATTAATTAAGAAAAATTAAACAAAATTTCCTAAACCTCCTTGTCATGGCCGACCACATCATTAAGAGCAAACAAGGCAATTTCAATCAACAATTAAAATTCCTTATTTGTCTTCGAAAATTTTTAAAAATAAAATTTCCCTTTAAAATCCCTTCATGGTTGATAAAAAAAAATTTCTATAATTTTAATTTTTCAACATGTGAATAATTTATAAAGAAGAAAAATAAAATATCTTTTCAATCTACAAACAAGGAAAGAGATCTAATCTCTTTCTTTAATCTTTTGTAGATTCTTTTAAAAGAGATATTTTAATTTTTAATCTCTCCAATAAATTATATCTTTCACATAAGAAAAATTTAAAATTAAAATTCTTTTTAATTTAATGGGGGCCGGCCACCTAAGCTTGGGATCAAGCTAGGACCAAGGCTTGGCCGGCCCTAGATTGATCCACAAGCTAGCTTGGCCGGCCCCTACATCATGGGTATGAAGGTGGGTATAGGTGGGTATAGTACTCTATAAATAAGAGGCTACGATAGGGACCGAGAGGAGGAATTGGTTTTGGTCTCCCGATAAAATTAAGCATCCCGTGTTCGTCCCGAACACACAACTTAATTTTATCAATAATAATTCATTCCACTAGAGAACTATTATTGAACTACCGCACCAATCCCAAATTACATTTTTGGGCTCCTTCTTATTATGAGTGTGTTAGTCTCCCTGTGTTTAAGATGTCGAATGTCCACTAATTAAGTGAGTTACTGATAACTCATTTAATTAATATCTTAATCCAAGAATAGTACCACTCAACCTTATCATCATGTCGGACTAAGTCCACCTGCAGGGTTTAACATGACAATCTTTATGAGCTCATCTTGGGGACATTATCAACCTAGATCACTAGGACACAGTTTCCTTCTATAATTAACAACACACACTATAAGTGATATCATTTCCCAACTTATCAGGCTTATTGATTTATCGAACTAAATCTCACCCATTGATAAATTAAAGAAATAAATATCAAATATATGTGCTTGTTATTATATTAGGATTAAGAGCACACACTTCCATAATAACTGAGGTCTTTGTTCTTTTATAAAGTCAGTATAAAAGAAACGACCTCTAATGGTCCTACTCAATACACTCTAAGTGTACTAGTGTAATTATATAGTTAAGATAAACTAATTCCTAATTACACTACGACCTTCCAATGGTTTGTTCCTTTCCATTTTGGTCGTGAGCTACTGTTTATAATTTATAAGGTACTGATAACATCATCTTCTGTATGTGACACCACATATTATGTTATCTACAATATAAATTAATTGAACAACTACAAACAAATGTAGACAATTTGATCAAATGTGATTCTTTATTCAAAATAAAAGTTTACAAAAGCGTAGGCTTTCAGTATACACTTTAACAATAATATGCACTCAAATAGTGAATCTATATTTAGTAAAAATCGTAAGGCGATTGCCTTAGGACATTCCTCAAAATCTAACACCCTAGACTTAAGTTAAGTAAGTTTGGGTTGGTCAGTCGATCAGGTGATTGATTGAGCCAGAGCCCAATCGATTAGTGGATTGATTGGTTAGTACTTTTTGACCCGAGGAGCTCAATCGATCAGGTGATCGATTGAGTGAAAATCGCATGAGCATAGAAGGCTTCAATCAACTGATCGATTGGGCTACTCCAATCGATCAGTTAATCGATTAGAGTCAGTATTCTCACGATATCGCGAGGCAGTCGGAATCAATTGGTCAATCAATTCTGGAGTCTTCTACAAGAGTATAGAAGCATTCTGGATTGATCAGCTGATCGATCCAACTGCCCCCAATCGATCAGCCGATCGATTGGGAGATGACCATTTCACAGGTTGCGAGTTTTTGACAATTGTGATCACCTGGATCTGACGTGGTAATTGATTGGAAATAACTCAATTGATTCGGAGCCCTAGATCGCGAAGAATAAAATCGTTGGCGAAGTTCTTCTCTGCAATAACTTATCGAGCTCACATGATTCTTCATCGTTGGTTCTTACAAGCTTAGGGTTTAAGTGCTGCTACATTTTCAAGCTTACAAGAGGCATCTATAAGCAACAAAAGATCAAGCAAGAAAATTTTCCATTTGTATTTATACATTTATTTTTTATTTAGAGTTATATTCTTATTCTTAAGTTGTACCAGGTTTCTTTATCTCTAGATTGTTCTGAAAAAGAATGTATTTCTTAACGAAGAATACACTCGTATGTGAATCTTTAAATTAATCATCTCATGTTGATATATATATCAAATAAATCTTTTGTATTAATATTAAAGGAGTTCGTTTTGAATTTTCCGCTATAAATCATCTTAAAGGGAGTTAGAAGAGCTATGCTATCCCCGTGTCCCATCCCATACAATTTTAAATTTACGTACAACTAAGTTTGTAAAATCAAAATAAACCCTTTAATCATATTATTAGCCATTTAGCCCTGTTAATTAATTACACGGAGAAATTTTACAACTATACACGCACAGTTAAAACTTTGCAGTTTGGTACCCAGCAATTGAAGGGAAATTCGCCAAAATCTTCTAGGTGTTAAATGCAAAGCCGATGCCTTCGATATCTGTATAATTTTGTAGCTGTTTTGAGCATATTTTTCCCCCTTTTACTGCGGTCTCTTCGGCCTCTCCGTGTCCCCAATCTGCTTGCCTTCGGTTCCTCTCGCTCGCCCCTCGCGCTTTCCCTCGAAGGCGGGCGGCGACTAGGCTTTTCCCTCTCGTGCTAGCCTTCTCCTGCCGCTTCCGCCGTGCCTCGATACTGCTTCTCCAGGTAGCCGATTTAGATCTGCTTCCCTTTTCGAGCTTGCGGCGGTTTCTTTCGATACTCCGTGGATGCGCTTGTTTCGATGGCGATTCCAACCTTGGCTCTGACTGATGCCATTACTGCAGCTGGGGATGACGGTTTCCGATTGTGGGCTATTGTTTGATTTGGGTTTGGAGGTTTATGGTTATGGAGAACGAGCGATAGGCTGGCGTCTCAATTTGACTCCATGGGCTAAGATTCTTTCTTGGTTCCCTCGTCGATTTTGCTTTTGCCTTTGATCTGGTAGTTTGGTCGTCAATGCTTGTCTCGATCGATTCTGGTCTTCCGCGAGTATCACGTATGGTTCCTGACTACCTGAAAATAGAGTGTGAGAGACGTTGTATTATAGTCGAATTGAGTGGGAGATTGAGGTTTTCGTTCTTATAGCGTTTTTGTGTGTGGATAAATTATGTGATTTTCTCACGAATTCCCACCTTTTCTAAAATTTGACAATCGCATGTTGGGGGATTTTTCTATTCGTGTTTCCTTTTCTTCTCGTCTTATCTCAATCAAACGATTTACTTATCGCAGAATAAACTAAATTTAAACAACGTGTTTTTTTTATACCGCTACTCTTGCCTTTTATCTTTCTGACTGTGTATAACTTTATGATAATTTTTGTTTGCAGTAAAAGAAGCGCAGAACGAAATTTAGTTGGCAATGGCTGGAAATATAACAGAAGATTTAGGGATGAATCTTAGGCTCCCTGTTACAGATGGGATGTTGAGTGAGCAGCGTTGCCTATCTGGGGATTCAATCTCGGAGTGGCGATCTTCTGAACAAGTCGAAAATGGAATAACTTCCACTTCACCTTCTTACTGGGATACTGATGATGACGACGACTGTGGTGCGTCTTGCTAACCTCCTCAATTTGCTGTTTTGTCCCAAGTTTCTTAGTTGTGACCTGACAAAATTAGCATTGGCTTTTTTTGTTGATAACTGGAACTACTTGTTTATCAGCTTAATGTAGATTGGTTTTCTTTAGATATGAGTGTGCTTGTTGACTGACGCAAACCTCATGTGCCAAAAATTTTTATGCTTGCATAAAGATTTTGACTCATATGAATTTGTGGATGAATTTAGCTAGTCATTTGGCATTATTAGGCTTCCATTGTTACCGAGCTTGTAAACAAATAATACCTGTGCCTAGAAATTTTGATAGTTAACATGCTAAACAAGGATGGAGCATTCAGATCTTCTTTTGCTCTTGTATTCATAGACTTGACTTGCATGCAGGCCTTCCATAGCTTAGATAATTTTTTGATATGATCTCTTATATTCTTCTTTAGAGTCTCATTAATGTTTCTTTATGATGCTGATTGGTCTTGCTGCATTGGTAGGTGATATAATTCTACACTGAAGATTTGCCAAAATTATGTTTTATCAATCTTCTAGTTGAATAAAATGGTGTATTTGGATTACTTTTTTTTGTCAAGAAACTTACTTTTATGTTGTTCATTAGTGTGATGCCATGTTTGTCCCTTCAAATTCTATTTTTTGTGTCCTGCATTGCATTGATTCCATCTTTGTTGTGCTTGAACTTCTGTGTCATCTCTTTTAGGACCAAAGCCTTCTGATCTCTATGGACGATTTACATGGAGGATTGAAAATTTCTCGACGATCAATAAAAGAGAATTGAGAAGTGATGTATTTGAAATTGGTGGTTACAAATGGTATATGTTTAGTTTTTATTCTATGCCAATTTTTAATCTGCACTTTATACTTTCTTTGACATCTGGTTAGTTGTGCTCTGATATACTCAAGTTTAAAGAATTGATTTTTTTTTGTTTTAATAATCAAACATCTGCCAACTTCCAAGAATATGAGTGTCTTACTCTACCATGAAATTGTGAAGTTTGCGCAATGGATATGAAAATATTATGTTATTTTTCTAGTATTAGCACCCAAATATTTGTTCTGAGTTCCATCCAAATTTGAATGAAATATAGGTTTCTACCATCTCAAAAAGTTTTGTTCTGTCAATTTGCTTATGCTAACTTTAAATTCATCGCACCAAAAAAGTTAATATGGAAATTTTTTATTGGCCCCTGTATGCATGCTCTATAGCAAGTGGCAGGGTATTTTGTAGCAATGTAGATCCATATTGAATAATACGGATTCTTAAAAAAAAATCCACACAAATTAGTGTTTATAGGTTGACTTGCTTATGCTAACTTGCCATCCTAGATTTGATTGTCACGTGCTAATTTTGTGTGCTCTATATGTTTGTAATAAAGAAGGTTGGATCAATTATATAACATTTTGGCCTGTGCAACACTAGCATAGTGATTTAGAGATTGGTTCTGTAACCAAACTTCATGCACTTTAGCAATTTCTAACTCTTAAGTGTTTTTAAGAAATAAAAATTAAATCACATTTTGGGTAGACTAAGTAGATAATACATATCATGTTGGCAGAGAAGGATTATAAGAAGAAAACCTATAAAAGAAAAAAGGATTTAGTTGCTCAACTGGCACATGGAAGTGTTAAATGCATAGATGTTTCTAAATATTACTTGTTGTATCTTCTGTCAGTTTGCTTATCACTTATCAGGATGAAGGTGTGTTTTATTTGTTGAACAAGGTATTGCCATGGGGATGGAATCCTTTTGCTATTCCTACCTAGAACTGTCTCACTCAGTACCAGTTTTGAACCTTTCTACAGAGTGCAAGAATCTGTGTTGATAAAATGATGAAGGAGGTGGATGGCTTGAGGCTGGAGCAGAGGTGGTGCGGTAGGAGAGGTGGAATCCTGGAGTAGAGAGCAGAGAGAGAGTGAACGAGAGCATAGAGAGAGAGAGAGTAGAGAGAGATAGAAGGGAATAAATAGAGAGAGAGAGAGGGAGTTTTTATTGTCTAATTTTTTATTGTGTAAAGATTTATTTTATAGAGAAAAATATATACCTTTTCTAATAATTCATTATGGAGATTTAATTTTTCTTCATTAATCAAATCTATTGTTGTGGAGATCACTTTCCACTGTGACCTTTTCCTCCTTTGATTTTTTCCTAGTTTCCAAGTCCATTTGACAGATTCTCATCTCTGAGTTCTCTTCTTTGAAGAGTGGGATGCTACTTGTGAAGAATGGTTCCCTTCCTTTGCCGAGATAGAGTTTCCAAGTCCATTTGACAGATTCTCATCTCTGAGTTCTCTTCTTTGAAGAGTGGGATGCCACCTGTGACGAATGGTTCCCTTCCTTTGCCGAGGTAGAGTCCTCCCACTTTGATATTTCAAGAGGTGGACTAGGTTCCTAACACTAACATTTAGCACCCATTTTGAGCCTTTCTTGACATTTTCAAACCAATTTATGAATGAATTATTTTGCAATTTCAAGGTTTCAATAATGGCTTTGAGTTGGGAGTTAATCCATGACCGAACTAAGACATGTTGACCATGCCAATGGTGGTGTCGGTGCCTATGCTTACCATAACACTAACTGTAAAAAAGGGAGAGATAGCAAAGGAGGAAGAAGTTGCTCGCTCTTGCCTCGCATGTGTCATACTGTGTTTCACTCAGTTGCTGGAGGAGCCACTCACTATTTGCATCTCACCTTTTCCATGTCAAGGAACTATTCTGGATGAGCAGAGAAGTAAATGAACTAGTCAAAGAAAACAAATTTTGGTATCTCACTCTAGTCAGGTGGTGGAACTAGATGTTTCATTTGTGCTGGCCAACATGAATCAAATTCTGAAACCATGTGCTTCATGGAGTCAGTTATTTGAATTTGGATCTCTTCTCTTAAACTCCATGTAATTTATATCATTGTCTATAACAATGTTGTGGTTGTCTCAACTATTTGGGGGGATAGCTACATGAAGCCTAACCCGCATATGCAAGGCTGTAATATTCAAATCATTATTTTTCTGTTAGGATAGGAGAGGACGAGTTGCCTGGAATCGCGCGATTTAAATATTTAGGATCATTTTTACAAAATGATGGAGGGATTGAGAGAGATGTCTTACATAGAATACAAGCAGGATGGGTGAAATGGAGGGGAGAGTCGAGTGTTTTATGTGACCGTAAAGTACCTCTTAAACTTAAAGGTAAGTTCTATAAAACCGCAGTTAGACCTGCTATGTTATTTGGAGTTGAATGTTGGGCTATGACTCGAGCACACGAGCAGAAGATGAGAGTTGCAGAGATGAGGATGTTAAGGTGGATGTGTGGGCATACGAAGATGGACAAAATAAGAAATGAGAGCATTAGAGAGAAAGTCAGAGTTGCATCTATTGAGGAAAAACTTCGAGAGACACGTTTAAGATGGTACGGACATGTACTTAGACGACCAATAAATGCTCCAGTTAGGCGATGTGAAACTATGATAAACATGCATATCAAACGAGGAAGAGGAAGACCAAAAAAGACTTGGTTAGCAACAATAAAACAAGATAAAATTTATTTAAATATAGATGATGATATAATAGGAGATAGAGCTCAATGGCGTAAAAGGATTCATATAGCCGACCCCACCTAGTGGGAAAAGGCTTGGTTGTTGTATTGACTAATATTTTTTTGGCTATCTCTCTATCAATATGCAAGGCTATTCACTAGTAATATTTCAATTAATTAAATCATCTTTGTTACATTGGCTAGAATTTCTGCAATTGGTTATCTTGGTCAACTGACACTATCTCCCTTTTCACTTTTTTTGACTTCTTGATAGCCAGTTTCCTCTGTGGCACTGTGATGTCAGGGAATGTACTTGTCATCATTAGTAGCTGTGTGAAAATGCTTATTGTGCTATCCTGATCTTACCATAATGTGCTGCATATAGTAACTTCTTAATATACTCTCTGCTGAAAAAAAATACCTTTCTCTATTTATTTTAATCTTTAATTGAATTTGCAGGTATATTTTGATCTACCCACAGGGTTGCGATGTATGCAATCATCTTTCTTTGTTTCTTTGTGTCGCTAATCATGACAAACTTCTACCAGGTTTTCAACATAATTTTTTTTTGTTCATATTGGTTTACACCCTATTAAGCTCTAAATATTAGTACCAAACTTATTCCTTTGTGCTTCATCATATTGTCAGGGTGGAGCCACTTTGCACAGTTCACAATAGCTGTAGTCAATAAAGATCCAAAGAAATCCAAGTACTCTGGTTAGTCAATGTCCGACAATATGAAATTGCAGGTATTCTATTGAGTTTCACTGATATTTATAAGGAGCTTATCCTTATAAGAAATTTTGCAGACACATTACACAGATTTTGGAAGAAGGAGCATGATTGGGGTTGGAAAAAGTTTATGGAGTTATCAAAAGTTTTTGATGGTTTTATTGTTACTGACACACTTGTTATCAAAGCCCAAGTCCAAGTTATAAGGTAACTGTTGTGTGACTGCTTCCACTTAATAGTATCACTATAAACAATATTTTAAACTTGATTGTTCATTGTTCTACTTGAATGGAACTTATTGACCACATTATCATTCAACTAACATAGACCCTGTTTGTGATTTTTTCTTGTTGACAAAAAAGGGAAAAGCAGGTGTTAAAGAAAAGCATATTTGAAACATTGTTGTGTTTGCCTATTTTAGGTTGCATTGTATAGATGTCCAAACCAATGAATTCTTGAGTACCTTAAGGATGCATATTGAGTTATGGTACTTTTCCTCGTGACATATCATATGGGGCTATAACTAGTATTAATAACATAACGATTCTGAAATTCTTCTAGTTGAATAATTGAACTACAATATTGGTAAAGTTGTTGGAAATATGCAGATATTTGAGTTAATAACTTATTTCCACATTTGTCATTTGAAAATTAGATATTGTGTTACAGTTTGTCTTCTTAATTTGGTGTTCTCAAGATTTTCTTCTTCAATCCCCTGAAGGAGAGACCTTGTTCTTTACTAGTTGTGATTGTTCTCCCTTTCCATGGCATGATTAATTTCCTCTTTCATCATCTCATTCTCTTTTCTTCTCTGCTCTCGTGTGGTGGTTCCTCTTTTGTCTCTCGTAGGTTTTCTTCTTCCTTTCTACCCTCTCTATTGTTTGGACCTTCTGATCCTCTCGGGATGTTACCTGTGTATCAAACCATAACATTCCTCATTTGTGCTCTTGCTTACCACTACATATGCGATGCAATATTCTCTTTACCCTCACCATCAACACTTCCAAACTGGCGTGACCACTTTAGTCTGCCTCTTCTTGCCTACACCCCCAATATTGTTGCTCATGACATCCAGATGGATCATCTTCTTTTTTCCATTGCCATGATATTTTTCTTCATTCAACAAACTAAATTCTACTTGTTTTTTTATCGTTTCTTTGATCCAGATTCACCATCATCTTTGTTTTGTGCCCTTTGCGTGTTTTGGGATGCTATCCTTAGTGAGATTAAGCAACTTGATTCCTTCAAAAAAAAAAGTGTGTTAGAATGACAACAAAGAAGGACATGACCTATTCTCGTGTCAGTTTGGGAGAAGCAGGAGCAATGGGCGTTGGAGAAGAAGTAGGGACCACGGTGCTGGCGAAGTAGGAGCTCCAGATAAAGGATCATGAGAACTGAAGCTAGTCTTCAGTCTTGACCATGTCCCAACAATATGCCAAGAGTATCCTATGAAAGCGAGAAGGATGGATTCTATGTTAACTCTGTGTCTAAGCTTCTGAGATATCAATACTAGAACTCTGAAACATGAAATACCTTGTAACTCCATTACATTACAGTTTGTAATAAAAGGGTAAGAACAGTAAGAAAGAAGGGGGATAACAACAAATCAAATAAGTAGCTAAGTTTTGAAGAAAAATGAACAGCACATTAACAAAAATAAAGATAGCAGATTCTATGAAAGGAGAGGCCAAATTTTAAAATGAAATTATTTCAGAAAGGGGAAAATAGATACCATGAAGAAAAAGGAAGACAACTACATTTATAAAAAAGGAGAGTGGATTAAATGGATTTAAAGCCAAGATTTTTCTAGCAATACTTCACCTTCCTTTCTCCTGTCCTATTAAAATTGAGGTGCCACTAGATTCTTTAAGTCACTATCAAGTTTAATATTCTATTCATCTGTTAATATATGATCTGCATTATTTAAGATAAAATATTATCTATCTCGTCCAAAATCTCTGTTATCTTAGAGTCGATGTTAGACATTTATTCTATCTTTCTTGGCATCTTTTCTCCTTAAGTAAAACTATCAGAACAGTTTTCTTCGTACATTTCTCCTGTCTTGCTATTATTTCTTAGCCCCAAGAGTAGATATTGGAATTCTAATCTATCATTTTTTATTCTGTAACCCTTTACAATTTGTCACTTGATCATTGTAAACTTTCTAATGATATCTTCACTGTGAATCAGAAGTTAAGAAGATTATATGTACCTCCTTTGAAGATCATCACCAACTTCAGTCCAAAATGTTCCATTGTATATATATTTTTTATTTGCAATTTTTTTTCTATTTGTGTAACAAGTTGGGCATTTATTAATCTTATGCTCTAGCTTGATGAAGAGTGCTGGAGTCAATAGTAATATGGGTAATAGCCCACATGGGATATTTGGTCATTAGCCTTTTGTTAGTGCATAGTGTAATGAATCACTTGGGATCCATGGAAAAACAATTTTATGCCTCCAACTATTACAATGAAGTTCTATTTTCCATGCTTTTTATATTTATTTTCCATGTTTTTATATGCACGGGTATGAATGCTTGGTGTGATATTTCTCTTGAGAGCAGTGCTTTTACTTGTTTCATCTTATATTGTAAGTTCTCATTATGGTTTCTTTGTTATAGTTGTACTCTTTTATTTTTTGGCTTTCTTCTTTGTTATTGTAGCTTTACATAAATATGTAATGCTGTTATGCTGCTCGTAAATATGATTTTTCTTTTTAATATCTGAATTTGATTTTTTTAGGGAGAAGTCAGATCAGCCTTTCCGTTGTCTGGATGGTCAGTATAGGAGGGAACTAGTACGTGTGTATTTGTCAAATGTCGAGCTAATATGTCGGCGTTATCTAGAAGAGAAGATAGGGAAGCTTAATAAGTTCATTGAAGACAAAGTGAGGTGGTCCAGGTGGGTATTCTAGTGATGCTTTTTTCTATGGTATATGTAAATCATGACCTTCATTTGTATAATTTTTTTGCTGCATCTGATTCTTATGGGTTTTAGTATTTTCTTCCATGGGTGCAATATTATGTTGAATTTTACTTGGATTTTGCAGTTTTAGAGCCTTTTGGCTAGAAATTGATTCAAGCAATAGGTGGCACATGTCAAGAGACAAGAGAGATGCCATATTGAAAGTAATAGTCAAACATTTTTTCATAGAGAAGGAAGTCACATCTACTTTGGTTATGGATTCCCTGTACAGTGGGTTAAAAGCTCTGGAATTCCAAAGCAAAAACTTAAAAGGGAGATCTAAATCAGTTGAGTTAGAAGAATTACCGGCACCGATGGTACATGTTGACAAAGATCTGTTTGTGTTGTCTGATGATATCCTTTTGTTGATTGAAAGAGTGGTCTCTGACGTTTTGCCCCTTCAGCCCTTTCCTTCAAAAGATGACAAGTGTTTACAGACCCGTACAAAGGTAAGAAAAGAACTAATTTGTATTTTATGGTAGGTATGCATTGTTGGCATATGAGTTTTTGTTCTTTTTGCAATTCTGCGCGCACGCGCGCGCGCACACACACACACAGAGATACCTATAATATATGCATATATGTGGGACATGTTTGGCTATGACAGATGTGGCTGTTTGTTCTATGAAAAGTTATTGTTTCATATTATGGACCTAATTCCTAGCATACATTTGGAGTCATTGTAGCAGTGGAGTCCATTTTCCAGAGATCTAATATCTAAATATTTTAATCAACCAAAATATGCAGGAAGGAAGTTCTGGAGATGAGTTTACTAAGGATTCCATTGACCGTGACGAAAGGCGGCTTATGGAGCTGGGTCGTAGAACTATTGAAGTTTTTGTCTTAGTCCACATATTCAGGTAACAGAATCTTTTTGACATGTTGGTCAGATTTTTTTAGGGAGAAAAATATTACTGTGACTTCTTTGCGTCCATTACAAGATGATTTGTGCATTTAAGTGGCAATGGGGATTGGGGGCATGCTTTGCCCCTTTCAGATCTACTCCAAGGCAACTTTTGTGATGAATCTTGGCTTCTTTTATTGTTGGCAGCAGTAGAATTGAAGTTTCCTACCAAGAGGCTATTGCTCTAGAGAGGCAAGAGGAGCTCATTCGGGAAGAGGAAGCTGCTGGCTTAGCTGAGAGTGAACTCAAATCAAAGCGTAGTGCTAGTGAAAAGGAAAAGCGCTCAAAGAAGAAACAGGTCCACCAGTATATACTCATTGAACCTTTTCATCTGTCTATAACAAATTATATTTTGTATTCACAGCTTGATTAGAATTCAAATACGGCATATTTTCATATTTACATTTTGGTTACAAATCAACAACAACAACAAGAATCAAGCCTTATCTCACTAGCTTAAGGGAAAACATAATGGTCAGAGCATATATGTACAAACCTAGTTATTACAAATATATTTGAGCTCTAGGCTTTCTTAATGATTTGGTTAACAAATATGCTAACTGACAAAGGAGTATGTTCTCATTAGATTTAACTTTCTATTCGATGAAGTGACAATCTCTTTATGTTTGGTTCTCTCATAAAACACGAGCTATATTTGATAGCACAATGAAGCTTCGTAGGCTTTGCAGAGACATATTCTAGCTTGGTTATTAAATGTTAGACCTAGATGAACTTGCATGTTGCTAAGCTCATGATCCCATATTCTGCCTTTGCACTATTTGTTTCTTAGGGAGTGCTTGGTTGGAGGGAATGGAAGTGAGGAATGGGAATGAGATTGAAAGTTAGTGTTTGGTTTGGGGTATTGATGGTGGGTCCCACGGATTCAAACCCCCAAATATGGGATTGGGCCATTACCAAGTAAAATGGGGGAATGGGAATGGTGGGTCCCATGGATTCAAAACTCCTCATTCTCATTCTTTACTTCAATGAATCTCATTCCTATTCCCATTCCCTTCCGCAAACCAAGTGCCCCCTTACTCTTTTAGGAAATAAGGTTACCTCCTAAGAGAATACAATAGAAGATGTACATCGTCTATCTATAGGAGAACCTGGCCAATCTGCATAAGAGCACCTTTGAAGATGACTTTGATCATGAATAAGATATCTTTTCTTGGAGCACCATTTAAGTATTGTAAATCTTTGTAGGTGCTATCCAATGGTCATGACATAAAATTGACTGAGCATACTAACAACAAACAGAGATATTCAGATATTTGTTTCAATAACTGGGAATAATTTAGAATTTTCCAGGTTCATCCAATGACCCCCTTTGTCATATAATTAATTGGCACTAGGATCCATAGGAATATCTAGAGGGTCAGTCACTAACATGTCGACATTCTAGAGCATATCAAGTACATACTTGCATCGAAACATTGAGGGTTTAGGTTTAATAAGATATACATACCTTGTTTAAAATAAGCAACCTTTATACCATGGAACTAGTTAAGTTTACCTAAATGTTTAGTCTGAAAGTGTTGGTGGAGATAATCTTTCAATTTGCAATCCCGATGAGGCCATCACCAGTGTAATAAGATCATTTATATCGACAATAAGAAGAATATGTCTTCCAAAGTGTAAAATGAGGTAGAACACTTGGTGCTTTGTTGTACTCATGGTCAATATCTAGAGGGTTAGAACACTTGGCCTTGATTTCCCTTTTTTTGGGTGAAATTAGTCTTCCTTTCTTGTATCACCTGTTTTTTACAAACTCCTAATAGCAATGTCATTTTGTTTATTACTAGTTTTGTTGGTTATGCTTTACGAAGTATATACATCAGTCTCTCTTTCTTTTTTGAGCTTGGATGCCAAATGTGTGGTTTTCTACATCTTAAGTACTGAAGTAGACGCATGTAATATGCTATGCATTATTCTGCTTGTTCTTCTTACAGGCTAAACAGAAGCGCAACAATCGCAAAGAAAAAGAGAAAGGAAAATATGACAGGGGTAATCTTGTACAAGAAGCACTCCAACAAGAAACTTTTGATGAAGAAAGGAATTCAGATTCATTGTATTCTGAGCCTGTAGAACATAATATCAAAAAGATTGGTGCACATGAAGATGCATCTGATGTTTCTGACACTGTAGATGTTGCTGCTGAAATGCTTCAACCTGATTTAGATGACCGAGCTGCCAGTCCTATTAATTGGGACATAGACGCATCAGAAATTCATCTTACCACGGAAGCTAGTGGTAATGATGTCCAGAATGGTCACATTGATAATAGGAGCCAATTTATTATTGATGATAGCTCCTCAAGTTGTTCTACTGACTCAGTCCCCTCTGTTTTCATTACCGAAGTATATAAAAGAGCCATTTCACCCGTCAATATAACTCAATCACCTCCTAACAAGTAAATTTAGATATGCTTTTCTTCAGTTTTGATTGTTAAGATAGGTAAGTGTTCTAATGAGTGGTAAACTGTATGCAGAGGAAAGAATCATCAGAGTAAAGAAATGCATAGCGGAATAAGTTCAACCATGCTAGCTGAAACTAGTAATCTTGATGGCAGTTCAAATAATGCCTCAGCCAGCAAAGTTGACCAACCAGAATCTGCAGTCTTTGTATCATCCTTGAAGAGTGACATGCAACAGCAAGAAATTCAAGTTGACAAGGTGGTTTTTTTTTGTTTTTTTGTCATAGTGAGTTTTTCAGTTTCGTTCTGTGTATTAGGGATGGGTAACAAATCTAAGCCACCTGACCTGGTATGGAAAACCAAACCAAATTGACTTGAATTTTTTCTTTTTCAAGTTTTGCTTTGGTTTCATATTTTATATATTTTGAAATTGTATTTGGGTTCAATTTTTTATCTAGATTTACTTTATATCATAGATACATGCACATATATGATAATACAATTTTATTACACATTGTGTGTGTGTGTGCGTGCGCGCGTGCATGCATGCATGTGTGCGCGCATGCATAATATTAGAAAACCTGAAGCATTTCAGGTTACTACACAGAAAGTAACTTACTTGATGCCATCTTGTCATTTTAGCAGGTCCTTTCTCTGCAAAACAAACAAATGCCCAAAGATCAGATTGATGTGGAGAGACAATCCCCTTCTTCAAATCTTGGTGAAAAGCAAAATAACACTAGTCAGCTGCCAAAGCAGTCACCAACCTTCACCACTGATAGTCCTGTTAGCACTTCCAACAATACAATTGAGCTAGCTTCTTCTAAACTTCCAAATAGCACATCCCTTGGTGATAAGGTTCTTGCTCATTCATCGAGATCTCGACCAATGTCCTCCAGTTCCTTGTCTGAAGCTCAGAAACAAAATGTACCAGCAAAACATAATAGTCCTCAGCAGGTCAATGCAACATCAAGGCCATCCAGTGCCCCTCTTACACTAGCACCAAGGTCGACAGCATCTATTTCTCCCACTGTCCAAGTGGTACCTTTACTTTCCCGCTCGGTTAGTGCAGCTGGTCGGTTGGGGATTGATCCATCTCCATCGGCCCCAAGTTATGTTCCTCAATCATATAGGAATGCTACATTAGGTAGAACAAGTGCAAGGACAACTAGTTCCACTGATGTTGGTACTTCCTCAGGGCAAAGTGCTTCATATTCACAGTCACCTACAGTGCATGTATCATCTCTGCTGAAGCTTCCACCTCAAACACCTTTAAGGAAGGACCAATCATCAATTCGGCCTGGATTGACTTTTGGTTGTCTTAACCTGGAAGCAATTTGTAGTCAGCAGCTATGTAAGGACGGCAACCAACACGAATCAAGCAGCAGCAGTGTTAGCGAAAGCAGCAGTCAGAGGTATGCTTCATCTCTGATGGATAATAACATGGAGAAGCTCAATGTTTATGGCATTGTGCAAAATGAGTTAGTTGGGACCGCTTCCAGTAGTTTGCCCTCTCAGGTACATGGGACCATAGCAGAAGAGTTTCCTCACCTTGATATTATCAATGACTTGCTAGACGATGAACAGAATATTGGATGGCCCACCAGAGGTCCCCATCATGCCTTCAACCGGCAGTACTCTTTACCTGGTAATCTGTCAATGGTGACTGGCCAGCATGATCAGTTTGAGCAGTATGAAGATGGTTTTCTGAGGTCCTATGGTGCTTCCACTAACCCTCTCCAGGGAGTGGGCGATGGACTTCTTCAGCTGCCAGAATTTTCATCATTTCCTAATAGATATGGCCAATTTGATGGATTGATGCGGACTAGTTTGCCTTACAGGAGCACTGATCTATCAATGCTCCGATTGGGTGACACAGATGCAAATGGATATCCTTACCAACTTGGAGACTATTCGACAAGAGGAGGGAATGGATATTTTTTGTATCGTCCTGCTAATGGGCGTTAATAGCAAGTTTAGGATTTGATCATTTCGTCATCATATCAATGATTGTTATCAAGGTAATCTTTTCATTTCAGCTTTGCAGTGAGCTGCACCTTCCCATGTTATCTTTTTCCACTTAAATTAAAGAATTTCGTTCTGAAGTGATTCTTCTATTCCTCTTTTTTGATTCTGAGTCGGTTTACCTAGAATATTTATGAAACACTCATTGCCCGAAAACACCAATCCCTTAATGCCAAACCCGTGGGTGCCAACATTCTAGTAGTAACAGTTATCGTACCTAGTTACTTCCAATCATCATGTTTGAAGCAGTTACTCAGTGAAAATAAGTAAGAAGCTATATTTAGATACCTCCTGTGAACTTAAGGTTCCCTGTTAGAGGTTTAGGGTGTCTCTTATCCTCACAAAGAAATTGACTAATGCTTGGTGTATAGTTTGCATCCTGCTGGAGAATATGCGGTAGGGGAAGTTACTTTTTAATTTTATTTTTTATTTTCTTCTCTCGTTACCTGACTGATGATCGATTGTTTCTCTTGTTCCTTGCCGATCGATTAATTCTCCGATTGATTTTGTGGATTGTCCATTTTAATCAAGCAAATAGAGGAGAAAAGATTTGTATATTCCTTTCCATCCTGGTAATAATCAGGTCCTAAAATAGGAAAAACCTTAACCTCAGACCACTTCACACAAATCTTGCTCTCGGTTGTAGTCTGATTGTTCTTAGTCATATGTTGTCGTGCTGTTGGTTGCCATCCTCGAATGGCCAACAAATCAGCTTGAGGTGAAGGAACAATTTTTCTCGTATAAAGATGTTTAAATTCCAAAGCTAGTAGATATACTCACAGAGGATATATAGAATACTTAAAAAATGAGTGAAAGTTAAGGTTCTAATGAAGGACCACAACACTTTGGATAGCAGTATCCATAAGGGTTTGGGTTTTGCTTCCTTGGCGTCGGAAGATGTACTTGGGACCGAGGTTGGCACTCCGGGCGGCTTCTTTGGCTGTTTATAGTGCAGTCTTCAGGTTGGCGCGTGGCAGAGTCGTACCTGTATTCGACGGGGCCTGAAGCACATATTAAAAAGTGACCCTTTTACTACGATAAATAATGATAAAGTTCAATTTACAAATAATATATATACTAAATACATAAATAAATTAAAAATAATATATTATTATAAACACTACTTGACTAGCTATTTTAGAGGTAAAAATGTTTATAAAATCTGAATAATCTAATTATCGGACTATTTCTTTCTCAATCTATAACATTAATAGTTCATTTAGTGTATCTTGTAACACTGAGACCAATATGGTGGCCGTAGATAGTAGCAAGGCGACAAGCAGTAACCATCATGCAATTAGGTTGTCATTCGCACAAGCGACCGGGATAACGCGCGACAGCCACCGCGCTGTGCAATTAGGTCACACGAGCAAAGGCCAACAACCACCAGCCCGTGTTGCGTGAGATAGCCACTGCGAGAATGGACGTGATTAGGTCGCACAAATGGCCGTTGTTGCACGATTAGGATATAATTGGTGTCGCGTGTTGTAAGACGAAGAAGAAGGTCAAAGAAGAAGATTAGGATTATCTCTTGTTCAGGGAATCCATGCATCGGTAGAAAAGAAAGCTGGAGAAGAAATCACGTGCAAAGAAGAGCAACACTAGAGAAGAAATTGCATTGAAAGAAGAGTCATGCATCGGTGCGCGCCTCGAAACTGTGAGAATAGGTTTAGCAATCATTTAGGGTCCATGCCTCTCATTTTGTTTTAGGTATAATTAAAAAAAATGGGTCCTTCATCGAGCTGGGCCCTGAGGCGATTGCCTCTCTGACCTTATGGAAGTTATGGCTCTGGCGCGTGGGCATACCTCCCTCCGGTGTCTCCATAGGCTCATTGAAGTCGTCCCAACCCCTCCTGGTCGACATGGCTGTGCTAGAGAAGAGAATTGGAGCCAACAGAAAACAACAACCGAATTGTCTCATCTTGTTTGCTTTGTGATAGAAGAAATTAGAGCTGAGAGGCATGACTATATATATAAATTATAGAGTATGGAAGGCCTTCCATGGAGTTTTTTCATTTTTCTTTTTGGATAATTTGATTAATTTTATATTTCTAAGATTATTTAAGGGGGCAACATGTGAAATTTTTAGTGGATTCATACCGAAGTGCAAATCCGAGTGTATTCCATTTGCTCGGACACTTTATATGAGTTAGCCATCACCACTACCATGAAGACGCTAGCAGTGGCAATGAGCTAGGTTGAGTTATATTTGAATTTTTTATTTGTTTATCGAGTTTATCTAAATTTATTTATCTCAACATTTTTTTAAACAATCTCAAATGACATTTTAAGACATATAATAATTTTAAACATACTTGGAATTTAAATAAAATAGATATGATACGTGAAATTTATATTATTTTTTATTTTAAACAATTTTAAATTATAAACTTTATAGAATATTATGTTTTTATGTATTTAAATAAAAATATAAAAATAAATATATAATTAATATTTAGATAAGTTAATAAATATGTGTATTTTTAAAAAATCTTAACAAATTGAAATAACAAGTGTTCACCTTTTTTAGTCAAGGACTTCACATTATTAATATTCTATTTTACAATGAAAACATGCGAAGAAAAGGGAAAGAAATGGAATCGGCACCCACCAAACTATTGACTTGGAGTCTTTGATCACCATAATTGACTTCCCCAATCCACTCACTTCGAGTCTTAGAAGAATTTTTTTTAAATTTAATTTATTTTTTGGAGAGCAATAGCAATGGATGGTGTGACTGAGTTAACTGAGTCGAATGGTTGCACAAACGGTGTGGTTTGACCAGAAAACTTTGAACGAGTGATTTTTTAAGTAGGCTACAACTTTATGGTAACATAAAACCCTTAGTTTTTTTTTTATTTTAATCCGATATTAAATCAACTAATCTAAGAAGTTGATGAATTCCTACCGAAATTTTTTCATTGATTATCAAAATAAATCTAAAAGTACAAGTATCACATGACCCAATAATCAATATTCCAAATTTATTGATCCGGTGATAAGACGGACCCGTAAGATAGGAAGTCAAAATGGTCAACACCCAGGATAGGCAGCCGATCGGGTGAGATACCTTCTCGAGCAGCAGGAAGAGTAGCCGATCGGCCCGACCCGGCTTCTCGATAGCTCGGCCTGGCATCGAATTTCCGATGCTCATAAGGCAAAGCAAGAAGAGACGAAGGTCGAGCGGACATCCCGCTTGGCTACCCAGGAACATGGCATCAATCCGGCAGTTAAGGCTCCCTCGCTCGACAGGACGGAGTCGGACATCAAATCATCGGTTGAGCGGACATCCGAGTCGGTCCGACATTGGTATCGCCCGGAGGGCGTTAGTTGAGTGGTTCCTTCGCTCGGCCTGGGAAAGGCGTTAGCCGAGCGGTTCCTACGCTCAGCCCGGTAAAGGACAAAGGGGGCAGTTGATGATATCTTCCTAGGAACCAGTACCGCCGACAAGAGGCATGGTCGGCGGCATGGTCAAATAGGGAATCGTACGGCGGAAACTTCCATTGTCATGTCAGAGATATGCTCGTGCTACTAAGGTATGGAGTCAGACACGCTTTTCTGACACATCCATTCCAGGTATGCTTTGAGGAGCGTGCACGCCTCGGGGAACTTGTGCGCACCTCCGGGGAGTCTTATATAAGGACCCTCAGACTTCGACGGAGGTACGCACACACATATACTATAGCTACAGTTCTCGTTTCTTCTTGGCTCTACTCTTTTTTCGTCGGAGATCTTACTTGAGTATCGGAGGGTCGTCGCCGGGGAACCCCTCCCCGGCTCGGCATTGTGTTTGCAGGTCCACGCCAGCAAGAGACTTACGCCTTCAGAGTCCTCAACCAGTCAACAGAAGCGCCACATCCCCAGTGTCCATCGACTTAGCTCTTGGACAGAATCAAATTGGCGCCGTCTGTGGGATGCACCTGAATCCGAGTCAAGGAGATGAAAGAAGCTGGATGCCAGCATACTGTGACGCTCTCTCAAGAGGAACTTGACGCGCTCGTACAGGCGCGAGCAACCAAGATAATAGAGAAGCAACAGAAGGCGCTAGCCGATCGGTGGCGCAACAAGTAGCCTCAGTATCTGGAGGCCGAGCGGCGACGTTAAACCCTAGAGTCGAAGCGGCGACTATAAAAACCCCACCTTGAAGATTGTCGAGCGACGACGTTAAACCCTAGAGTCTGAGCGTCGACTATAAAAACCCCGCCTTGAAGATCGTCGAGCGGCGACGTTAAACCCTAGAGTCGAAGCGACGACTATAAAAACCCCACCTTGAAGATTGTCGAGCGACGACGTTAAACCCTAGAGTCGGAGCGACGACTATAGAAACCTCGCCTTGAAGATCGTCGAGCGGTGACGTTAAACCCTAGAGTCGGAGCGACGACTATAAAAACCCCGCCTTGAAGACCGTCGAGCGGCGACATTAAACCATAGAGTCGGAGCGGCAACTATAAAAACCCCGCCTTGAAGACCGTCGAGCAGTGACGTTAAACTCTAGATTCGGAGCGACGACTATAAAAACCCTGCCTTGAAGACCGTCGAGCGGCGACGTTAAACCCCAGAGTTAGAGCGGCGACGTTAAACTCCAGAGTCGGAGCGACGACTATAAAAACCCCGCCGTACAGACCGTCGAACGGCGACGTTAAACTCAAGCCTTAGAAAATCATCTAGCGGAGACGCTAAAACTGAAGTCGAGCGGCGACTATAAACCCCAAAGGTATGATCCTAAGCGAATGTTTCAATAATAGCGTGGGTGTCACAGTCGATCAAAACTGCGCAACCAAATACTTAGCAAACAAACAACATATAAAAAAGACACAAAAAGATTTCATTGATAGACGCTGCCGAACGGCAGGAATACAGTTAAGGCTTACAAAAAACACTCTAGCGACCCTTCGCTCACTCAATACAGTTAAAGGCCTCGTCAGGAATAGCCTTGAGAAGCTGGACTCGGTTGACATCCCTGTCGGAGAAAGCTTCAGGGAGATGGTCGTTCACCTTCAGCTGGACGAGCGTGGCATTGATCGCCAGCATGAACGAGTGGACAATCCGGTTGGTCGCTTTCTCCAAGAATAGTTCCGAGCGGAGGTACTGTTGTTTCAGGACAGCAAAGTGACCCGGCTCGACCTCTTGATAGGTTTTCATAGCAGCGCGCAAAGCCTCTAATTCCTCTTCAAGGCGCTTCACTTGGCCTTGCAATTTAGCCTCCTTAGCCGATCGACTCTCCCGCTCGGTAGACAGGGAGTCTTTTGCTTTCTTCAGATCCTCGGCCAGCTGTCGGGCCTCCCTGTTCTTTTCTTTCAGATCGGCGATGGCTCTTTGTTTCCTTGTGGAGGTCAGATTAAGTTTCCTATCATAAGTCTTCAACTGTGCCTCAATCTAGCCTAGCCTGCTGGCCTGCTCGGCCGACTTCTGCTACTCCTCAGTGAGGAGTCATTGGGCCTTCTCCAGATCAGTCTTCAGATGGGCGGGCGATGGTCCCTGGGAAGAGGCTTCTCCAGAAATCTTGAGTCTCTTCAACTCATCTTCCACGTGGGTCAGCCGCTGGCACATGGCGATATTCTCCACCCAGTACTGCAAGCAAAAATTAATGTCGAGAGGAGGTAACTTATGAACTAACGCAAATACTAACCCCAGTGGACATCTCCAGATGACTGTTGGCCAGCGCACCCGGGGGCTTCATGGCTGTTCGCGCCCTTGCCTCCTCCCAGACATGGGCGAGCCGACCCCGGATGTAGACTTGATGCTGGGGAGAGCTAGGTTGGTCGCCCGACGCGAGAAGATCCTTAGTCGGCAGGCAAAGGGTGGCGGTGATGGATCGTCTCCCGCCCAGCGCCGATTGGGCAGAGGCAGACGGACCGGAGGGTTGAGCAGGGTGGACTGGAAGAATGGCTGATCGGGTTATCTTTCGCCTAGCCGAAGGAAGGGAGGTGATTGGCTGAACGGAGAGCGGCTCCTGTAGCTCAGCCACGGACGGAGTTCGATCGGAAGAAGTAGCCTCAACTGTTGTGGGGGCTAGGGACGAGACGCCTCCCCCCGCAGAAGCTTGGACGGCTGAAGTAGCATATCAGGATGGCGCCTCCACTCAGTGCCTCTTGTGGGAGAGCGGTACTTTGTCGCCTGAGGACCCCGATCCCTCAGCAAGAATGACAGGGGGTGCGCCGCGAACCTAGCCTGGTTCAGTCGCCCCTCCTGCACTGGGTGTATGTTCAGTGGTCTCGTTGCCCGCAGTTGCTGTTTCCCCGGTTGTGTCCTCCTGTGAGCCAACGGGAGGCAGGCCGAGTCGCTCCATCTCCTTAGTTGTCGCTGCCTCGATCTCAGCCTGCTTAGCCTTCATTATACCAGCCGCTCGGGCACGCATCATGATGTCGGCTGCAAAAGAAGAACAGAATCAGTTAGACTCAAAGGAAGAAAGTTAAGAAATCTCATACCTAGGCTGTTCGGAAGTTTCACTCGACTCGGACTCAGCCCGAACATGTATATCACGCATTCTGATAATAACTTGTGGATGTTGAACTTCAGCCCGACCAACATATTAGCGGTGTGGAGGTAATCCGATTGAGTCTTGCGCCTCTTCAGCTCGGGCGGGGGTGGCAGGGCAGTCTACCATCGAGTTCGGAAGTGGGGTTGCTCGGGGAGTCTTAAATACAAAAATTACTCCTTCTAGTGTTTGTTGGAGGAGGGCATCTTGTCGAAGAAAACTAGGCCAACACGAGACTGAAACAGATAGGTGCCCAGCTCGGATTGTTTGGGGTAGTAGAAGTAGTGGAAGACCTGAGGGGTTAGTGGGATGTTGTGCACGTGGAACATCACCACCACGCCGCACAGTAGGCGGAAGGAGTTGGGGACGAGCTGAGCAAGCGGGATTCGAAAAAAATTACAAACTTCGGTTATGAACGGATGAATGGGAAATCGGAGGTCGGTCACGAACTGGTATCGGAAGAAACAAATAGTGCTGGTCAGCGGGTTGTGTGGTCGGTCGGACGGGCCGGCCAGGACAATTTCGTGATCGGACGGGATGTCGTAGGCGTTTATGAGATTCGCGGCGTCACCGCGTCAAACCGAGTCTCCATGGTAGTATACCAGAAACCGGGAGCGGGGTCGGACGGCTGCGAAGGGCTCGCCATTACCGGAGGATGAAAAGGCAGAAGGTTCGACGGAGAAGATGATCGAGAAAAACCAAGAGGACACGGGAAACAGGAAAGTTATGAAAACTACGCACAAACAGAGGTTGGAAAAGGTCGAAAGGCTTACAAAGGGAAAGGCCGCTGAAGGAGGAAATCGGGAGTCGCCAGAACGCTGGAAGCCAGCAAAGTCGCCAGAGCAAACTGTCGAAGAGCAGAAAGAGAACGCAGAGGAAGAAGCGGCGACGCTGAGGCTTTATAAAGATGGGCGCGACCGATCGGGGTCGTCCGATCTAGGGCACAGGAATCGGAACGCACATCCGACCGTTAAATTTGAACCGTCAAACGTCACATCAGCAGCTGTCACCTCGAACGTGCGGTGACTACGCCAACGACACGTGGCGTTCTCCCATAGGGCAGCATTTAATGAGCGCGTGCTCGACCTTAATGGAAGTTATTTGCACGCATCACGAGGAGATGCGGACGGCGTCAGCATTAGCTGACCGGCTCGTGCCCCTTCGAAAGCGGTGAGGAAAAGTATCCAAAATATCCAAGTACTAAGGCACGAAGCACCGACCGGGGGAGAAAGATCAGTCTTGCGGAGACCGAGCGGGATCCCACTCATCTATTAGCCGACCGACCAGCCGTCCACTAGACTACTTGTCCAGTTAGTCGGACTTGCAGCTTCTTTCGACTAGACTTGAGGGGGAGGCACGCGATCCGGTAGTAAGACGGGGCCCGCACGATAGGAAGTCAAAGTGGTCAACACCCAAGATAGGCGGTCGATCGGGCGAGATACCTTCCCGAGCGGCAGGAAGAGTAGCCGACCCGGCATCTCGACAGCTCGACCTGGCGCCGAGTTTCCGACACTCATAAGGCAAAGCGAGAAAAGACAAAGGCCGAGCGGACATCCCGCTCGGCTACCCAGGAACACAACATCAACACGGTAGTTAATGCTCCCTCGCTTGACAGGGTGGAGTCGGACATCAAATCATCGGCCGAGCGGATATCCGAGTCGGTTCGACCTTGGTGTCACCTGGAGGGCATTAGCCGAGTGGTTCCTTCGCTCGGCCTGGGAAAGGCGTTAGCCGAGCGGTTCCTACGCTTGGCCCCATAAAGGACAAAGGGGCAATTGGCGATATCTTCCTAGGAACCAGTGCCGCTAACAAGAGGCATGGTCGGCGGCATGGTCAGACAGGGAATCGTATGGCGGAAACTTCCACTGTCACGTCAGAGATATGCTCGTGCTACTAAGGTATGGAGTCAGACACGCTTTTCTGACACATCGATTCCATGTATGCTTTGAGGAGCGTGCACACATCGGGAAGCGTGCGCACACCTCTAAGGAGCCTTATATAAGGACCCCCAGACTTCGACGGAGGTACGTACACACATATACTGTAGCTACAATTCTCGTTTCTTCTTGGCTCTACTCTTTTTTTTCGTCGGAGATCTTACTTGAGCGTCGGAGGGCCGTCGTCGGGGAACCCCTCCCCGGCTCGGCGTTGTGTTTGCAAGTCCACGCTAACAGGAGACTTACACCTTCAGAATTCTCAACCAGTCAACAGAAACGACACATCTCCAACGTCCATCGAATCAGCTCTCGAATAGGATCATTTATTATCCCACTAAAAAAAACACCTTACACTACACCGTAATTAAAGATACCGTGAGAATATTGAAATGTCATTACCGTGTCTACTGTAGCCGAAGACTCAAGACTTTTGATTGATATCAAAATACACATCACCTTAGTAATTTCTATTCGAGTATTTGACAATTTTATTAAACTTGGCTTTGAGTTTATGGGCTTTGTTTACTTAGACGAAAAATTAAGCTAATGGATGATAAAGACGATAGCTTTCTAAAATTTCCCATCCTTACAAATATATTATAGAATAGAGGTTGGAGAATTAAATGAATAGAGATGCCTCTTATTTCATTCGCCATTTTGGTTTCATTGAAATCAGACGAAAACAAATCTTACTTCACCATTGAATTGCCCACTTATGACTCCACAGATCTCTCATCCTTTGAATTGCCCACTTATGACTTCTTGTGAAAGAAACAATACACAATCATTGACAAGGTATGAAATTCAATTCTCATGGCCCAATACCCAACTCGGAGTTGGATTGACTAATCAGGTTAGACAAATAGTAGAGATCTTAGGGCCCAAGTTTGATGAGACAAGGTTTTTCAAGTCAGACGATGAAAACAAAATTTCAGATTTTGATCCAAATCGCATACACAATCACAATGGGAGCCTCTTCTCTTAAAATCTTGACGAGATAAATAAATTCCCTCGGATGGATCTAATAGCTAGCACATGAGATGTTACCACAATGAGATTTGAGGTTCGAATCTCGACAAAATCGAAATAAATACCTTCCTTATGTGTTAACCCTGAAATGGATTGACGGGGATACTAAGGATGAACGTATTCACCTTTTGCCACAATTGACGAGATCAACAAAGGAGATGATTTCCTTTCCTCTGCTCAGCTTAATGTGAGCAACAGGTGCAAAAACAAAAGAGCAAAATTCTGCAAATATTTGCATGAGCTACTGATTCCAAATAGGATCATAACAAAAAATCTAAAATCCCAGCAAACCCAGTGCCATGATCTAACATATATAGGTACCTACAAAATTTACATTATACATGTGAAGTCCACTATCACTACAAATCTTAATCGGGCAGTTCGATATGGAGTGAAACTATAAATTATAAGGAGGGTTTTTCAAGTTCAAGTAACATTAAGATGATAACAGCATACCAGATGCTAAACACTGGGGTTGGCTGGTGAGATTATATCAGATGGAGCCTGGGGCACTGCCCTCTCGGGCAGCGGCTGCTTAGAGTTCTCTCTAGTAGATTTGATCCCTTCTCTGGGCTTATTCACTGGATTCTGGTATTTGGGGGTAGCGTTCAACTTGTTTGTAGCATCCTTGCAAGTGCCCAAACTGTGACGTTGAAGGCGACCATGCCCTCGGCGTCCACTGCCATTTTCTCCTTCTACCTGAGTGCTTGAATCACCGCAGCTCTTCCTTCGACCCAGTTTTGGTGATCGAGCACGAGTAGGAGGGACCTTTGTGTGAAGATTCAAAAATTAGATATTCACCATTTTAAGCATACATGACGCATGAAAAACCTAAAGGTCATAGATGGCATACTGCATCAGATGGAGGACACTATACAACTTCAAATAAGACTACATGAGAATATTTTTGCAAAGAATTCATTATTGAGTCGGAATAAGGTAGCTTTTGTCCGAACATTGGTATACCATGGTGAAGATAATTAATAAGCAATAAATTTTAATTGCTTGGTGCCAGAAATTCCTTCCCTTTACTAGTATGTGTTTTTAAGGTTGCTCGAGTAATAACATCCGCTAGTCAAATTTGAGTTCATGGTTATCAAGAAAGGATAGGCTGATCTATCATGCAAACTAAGATACTGGACTAAGCCCTCAGTATTGAAAACAGAACAAATATCAGCAATGATATCCTTCAGAAAAAGGAAAATTTGTTGAAACTATACATAAAGCATCCAGCTAATGACTTTTTAATTTAACAACACTCTTTTCACTAGTTTTTCAAGTCAAAGCCTCAGCTGAATACCTTTTTAAATTCGACCTTGGGGGGTGGCGCCTCGCGATAGAAGTTGGGCATTGGTGTTGCTCTGAAAGTCAAATTTTTCCTTAGTTGTCTCAGAGCAACCTCTTGTTCTTCCTAAAAATTTCAACAGTTCAATAAGAAACTAGCAAAAATGTACCTTTGCAGGAAATTTTGTTCAGAAGTGATTAATAAAATATCAAGTGAAGGGTGTATTATTCTTAAATTAGAACTCATATTTAGCAATGTGATCCATATGATTGAGGAAAAATGATCACAAGATAGCATGACCAAATAAACACATATAAAAGGGCAGTCCGTGCACAAAGCTCCTGCCAATGCGGGTCCCGGCGAAGGGTCTATTGTGAGCAACCTTATCCTACTTTGCAAAGGGCTGACTTCGAAACTCGACCTCTAGGTCACACGGCCGATACCAACTTTACACTTGCGCCAAGGCTTGTCTTCACCAAATAAACGCATATACGAAAAGAAAAGGAAAAGATAAGTACATTTTAATTCTTAACCTTAAAAATAAGACCACCTTCACGTGCAAAAGAATGCATTCTTACCGCTTACGGTGAAGGGTCTGGAACAGAAATTGCTACACGGCTGAGGAGACGGAAGCTAATCTAATATTGTTATCTCAGATGCGGTGTCTAATATCTGTATTGCAGACTTGTAGATTTTTCCTTAGGCTATCATAGCATTAATACAACTTTGACATCATTCTTCTAAAGTTAAAGAGGATTCAGAAAATCAAGACAGTAGAGAATTCAAGAAATGAAAAATTAATCCATTGCACCATCCGATCAACATAAGAAATGACACAATACAAGTACCCTAAAAATAAGCAAAAATAACTCATAAGATGCCAGTCATTAACAATCAAACTGTTCAGAAGTTGCAATTTGCATATAGAAGCCACAAGGATATATGCACCCAATATAAAATGCAACAATAGATGAATTACAAATAAAGTATAACATTCCAAAGAATATCCTTTAAATAATATCTTTTTCATCTACACAATAAGCATTACAATCTATCAAATTGTTAATATGATAATGGGGGCATTTCTTCCTAAATAAAACTCATGAAACAACATATATAAGAAGCCATCTCTTCATCTTATACTTTCCTTTTTTGATTAGTAATCTAAATTTCAATCATACTTGGACATGGCATGGCAGAACATAAGGCCTAAAAACATTTTTAACTATTCAATTTGCAGATTCTTGTCTTGTTAAAACAGTTGTATGTGACACTATGTTTGGAAAAAGATTTAACTTCTCGAGTAACATCACTCACAAGAACTACAGAACAGAAGAAATCATACCCTAGTTCTGGCTTCACATTGCAGCTTCTCTGCTTCCAGAGCCTGGTGTTTTTCTTCTAACTTTGAGTAGAACTAACAAGAAAAGAGCTTATTAAATCTTCCTAAAAAATTCAGGATGCATCATCAACTCCAAGAACTTAAAACAACTGAAATAAGTACCTCCTTACGCCTCTCTGCACGTTCATTGGACCTGAATGTAGGGGCAACTGCCATTGTTGTCCTAGTTTTCATATTTTTTATAGACGGTGCCGTGCTGAGAGTAATTAAGGGAAAATAATATTAGAATTTTCTTCTAGCAGCCAATCTATTTCACAAAATAGAATTTGTGGAAAGTATACGAAGAAGCAATGGAGCAAGAGTCCTCTTCATCTGGGTGCCTTATGCTATCAGGATGCTGTGGCTTTCTAGATGTGACCTTAGAGTTACCCTGCAAACAAATTGCAGAACTCTAAATCTTGAAAATCCATACATTTGTCTTCCAATTATATAAAATTAAGATTGAAATGAGTTTTTAAAGAAAGGAAATCCATCCTCTAATATATAAACGTTAAAGCACTGGAATTTGACCTTTTTTCTATCAAGTGCTAAAAACAGCATTAAGATAATTATAGATTTGATGCTGAAGTCGATTATGAAGAGGAAAGTCAACAAAAAATATTGAATTACACAGAAAGGGACAACTTTAGATTCTGAGGTTACTCAAATTAAATGTTATATTGATCGTCGATAGAATAGAAAGCACCTTAGTCTTTTGAATATTTGATGATTGTGATTCCACAATAGAATTTATTTCTTCAGTAATGCCACCTTCAGCAACCAAGGCATGGCTTTCTCGAGAAGCATGCTTTTCAATTACAAGGGCAACTGGATGTGAAGTGCTTTGATTTGATTGTATAGTTCCATTAATGGAATTTGATGCTACTGACTCCTGATCGCCATACTCCTTTTTCGTTGTCTCCTCATCCATCCTCAAATTTCTAATTTGAGATAATACATGTACTTGGACATTAGAAGTATCCTGATTGTTGTCCATGTGTTCATCAGATGGTACATATCCAGAAGGACCGTTTGGACTGTTCTGATAAGTTTTACCATTAGCAAAATTACTTTCCTCTTCTATTGGATGTTCTGTCACTTCCTTACCCATCGGGCTACAGAAAATGAACCATCAGAAAAGTCATCAATACTACGCTCCACAAATGATTTTAATTTCCAATAAATAAAAAAAAGAAATCATATGATAAAGTACTAATATTATTAAGAGGATACATGAATTGGGTATGGTAAACATTAACAAGTATATTCTACAATTCTAGCAGTAGATGGCCAACAAATCCATTTGCATGTGTCCGTTCATTTCTAGTGAAGCATGAAATATAATGGAAATATACTGTCAGAACATTTTCAGTTTGCATATTGACATTGCGTGGGGAGCCTTGGCGCAACGGTAAAGTTGTTGTCATGTGGCCAAAAGGTCACGGGTTCGAATCCTGGAAACAACCTCTTGCAAAAAGCAGGGTAAGGCTGCGTGCAATGGATCCTTCCCCGGGACCCCACATGGCGGGAGTTTCGTGCATCGAGCTGCCTTTATATCGACATTGCCCGCCATTTCCAAAAATCAGGACAAATGTATAAATGTCTGTTCTACATGTGTAGCAGAAATGAAAGCCACAGAGGACAAGTGACAGAGCTAAATCTTAGATATAATGGAACATTCAAGAAGATTTTGCCGGATTTTCATATCACAGACATGGATAACAGTATCAGTGAGGGAAAATAACATAAACATGAGGTGTTATTTCCTTATCAGACATTATCCAAAAAACATATGTGCTCAGTGAAGGTGAGAAGAATAAATCTATTTCAAGCTCCATAAGGTAATACAGAGAGAACATACTCCATGAAGAACTTTATAAGTTGTAATGGAGCCCTCGTTGCATTCAGAAGATCTTTTGTAAGATTGGACAAAAGCGCACCATTATGATTTCTCATTCAGCTACTCTACCTCAGTAGTAGTCCGTGACTTGTTCTTTCTATTTTCAAATATCATCTCCATGGATTTCTTTTACCAAGCTAAAATAGATCCAATATCTACCCAATTACTACTCAGTTATCATGGAAATAGACTGAACTAATAATTTCATCAAACAAAAACCTTCATATCAGAAACCTTTAACAGACAACTGAACAGACAACTGAAACTACCAATACCTTTGGATAAAAAACGCAAATGCAAACCATTTCAAGGCACACCAAAAGGAGGAAATTACCAAGAAACAATAAAACCTGAGTAATTAACCAGAACCATAAAAACCAACTAGCATATTGATAAACCTATTCCACTTGCATCTTATCCAGAGACTCCTTGTAGAGAGAAATGCAATAAAAGCAATGGGAAAGTGGAGCACACACAAGACACCATTTTGCTCCGCGTTCGCTATATATGGGATGATCACAAAGCACGTCAGCAAGATTATTTTTTAGTCAAAACCCTAATCTACGCCGACCGAAAGGTAGGCAAACTCAAAATGCAGACAAACTTTCGCAGATATCCCGGGCACATGGGCCAGATCTCAACCACTACCGCAGAGCCATCCCTCAGTCAACAAACCCCTAGCGCATTGCATTGCCGACAAGAAGTAGCAGATTGGTAACTAAGAATGCTAGATCCGAACGGAGGACATCAGCACAAGCGACTTACCAACCACTTTCCGAGCCGATTCGAGAGATCTGGAGCTCGTTCCGAAGTGATTTCGTTTGGTTCTTTCGCACTTCGCTCCGCTCTATCCACCGCCCCTCCTCCTCCACCTCCTCCTCGGGAACGGCGACAACCTCGGCTGTGCTATTTATCGCTAGCTGTGCCAGAGCTAACGCCGTCAGCTAACGGTTGAACTCGTGCTCCTTCCAGCGAGCCGATTGCTTAACGGCAAATTTTCAAATCACACCTTGAATTTTGCGAGTCATTATAAATGTAAACTAAAAAATTTAAAATCTCCTTTCTTTCCTCCCGTGAAATGGACGATTTGAATTGACCTCCATTTATTTTAATAATCAGTGAAATTTTTTTATAGGATTAAATTAATCATCTTTAAAATTAATTGAATCTAAAAAATAACCTAATGAAATCCTTAGTTGGTCCTAGACTTTCACATAGTGACCACACACTAATAAATATGCCCATAATATCATATTAACGGCTTTTTTAGGACAGTATAAATTATAAACTAATATTTGTTTTAGGGCAACGGCCATTGACATAAAAAAAAAACTTAGACACCTACATTTTACACCAATTAAAAATTAATCCCAAAATCTATTAAAATAATTATCCATATAGATATCATCGGCTTAAATTTCATATTTATATTTCAACTTATAGAGATCTATTAAAGTAAAATGATCGGTTGACCACAATAATCGATTTTAGAATCTCAGGAGCGCATTAGTGATAGATTGACACTAATTAAATTGAAAGTTTTAGTTCATTAATGAGCTTTTAGAATTTTCAAATGTACAGTAGTAGTAGCCATTTCACCAAAATATAAATGCGAGATCTTCAGTTTTCTACTTTATTCTCCATGTTTTATAAATCTTTATAAAAATATATATTTTTTTTTAAAAAAAAAACAATTTCTAGCTGTTTTCTATAAAAATTAACGTAAAGCAAATGTTTCCAGACGATCAACAAGTTGAACAAAACTGACATGAAGAGGCGCTTCATATAAATTTATTTGAAAACCCTTGATCTAACTGTCAGATTCAACTTCTATTAACAAAACTGAGTAAATCATCTCAACATTAGACAAATTACACGCATTCTGTTGGTCTAATTGAAGAAAAACTTACGCAAAGGACGAGGCATTTGTACCTTTTCAATTTGGAGAGGGAGCTTGTTGCCTGTTGATCATGGAATGTTGATGGATCACTTGAAGGGGAATTAGAAGTGATAACAAGCAAACTTCATAAGACTGATGTCGATCGGAATGATCGAACGGAGAAGGCACAGATTTGTTTGAAACTAATCGACATGAACATCGACTATGAGCGACGTCCATCCTTTCACAACACCTATAACAAGAGCACATGAATGTGGTTGCTCATCATAAACTCAAATGGAAATTTGTCAATACCTGCTAGCTACTTCTTGTTATTGTTGCTTATAGAACTCTCGGCATCCCAAGAGGCAGTGTCCCATTGCAGGGGAGAGCTTGGTCCTCCGAAGATTTGCTTCTGAAGATGCTCCAGGCTGTCGACCTGATGCACTGAAGCACTGCCCATGATCTTGCCAGAAGCCACGGCACCGTGGACTCCATCCCTCAATCTACTCCCAATTTCTGGGAGAACGGCGTTAGTCCTCTGGAAATGCGGTGAGACATGGAAAAACTGGCTCAGGTCATCCTGGAGAGGAGCAGAAGCATCAGAGTTTGCATCGGATGGGCTTCCAGTGAAGGGTAAACTGATATTCGACATGTTGGAGAACATTGGGTACAGGTGACCAACTCCAGTAACCCTCTTCACAGACTCCTCTGCCATTTTGACCTGAATATTGAATGTGTTATCAGATTGAAGTAGATGACCTATGCACGGAAAAAGAAAAAAACTGATGTCTTTCAGGAACTAAACAGAGTAGGAACTATATCAAAATGTGACAAAGCAAACAAATATCAATTGCTGTTACATTTAAAGATAATACTACTCCTTGAAGGTTATATGAGTACATTCAAATGAACAGAGACAAAAGGATGATTCATAATGTCAGTTATCTTTTCAGTAAGAAATGACTTGGTCTCTATGAATTATTCAGTAGTGGAAACGGCACCATAAAGATGTCAAAGATAGGAGGAAGCCGCCCTTGAACAATATAATATTTTTATGCCACTGAACAAGCATATTTTCTTTACAATAAACTTCAATCTTTTTCAACAACATTATCATTGATGTGTTTGCCCCAATAATTTGAGGTACACTACAGGAATCTATCTTCCATTGAGCTTCATCCTGACAATATCACTAGTAATATTCAAATTATTTAAATCTATTTTTATTATTTTGACTAGTTTTCTTTAATCTTCCTTTGTCTCTTAACACCTTCCATTAAGATAGATTCAACTATTGTAACTATAGAATCTATTGGTTGTCTTGAACATATCTATACCATCTTAACCTACTTTATTGCATTTTATAAGCAATTGAAGCTACCCCTAATTGCTTTAGAATATTAATATTTTTATTTTATTAACTAGCAGAGCTACATGAGACTTATTTTATCCTTTCTCTCATTTTAACCTATACTCTAGAGGAGCTACACTTCTATCTTAGCATTCTCATCTCTGCGGCATTATTATTATTATTATTATTATTATTTATTTTTGGTAGATGTTTCATGACTTCATCCTAACAGATTTCATTGAAGTGTTGGTTGATCTCATACATTTTCTACTTGAAAAGAAACCAAGAATAATCATTCAATCCTAATCATTATGATATAGTTCCAATGGAAAGATTTGACCCCTTAAAAACAATACAACCCACTCTAAAAGGAGAAACATTCCATAAATTGAACGAAACATGAATGGACCACCCTCTGGGTGGGTCTGAATATTGAAGAAAACAAAGGTGACATGAAACATATGATATATGTAGTTTGTCCACTACCCTTTCTTTTTTATTTTTTAAAAAAGAGTTTTTATATCATAAAAATGTAATTGATTATACATCACATACATGCTTTATGTTAGATTACGAAGAATTGTGATCCCTAAGTTTTAGAATAGGATTTTCTACATTCATAATTTTAAACAAGATTTTCCTCATTTTGGTTATTAAGAAATCCTTGAACCTTATAATATTGAAATCACTACAAGGTTAATAAGGCTGAACAAGTTCTGAAGCCACTAGGATAAGTTGCTAAAGGTTTTACACTTCATAAATTATAGTGGGAACCATAGTTTTTACCATTCCCCGTGTGAAGCATACACAATATACAAAGGCATTGCTCCAATAAAATAAGAACAATTTTCTAACAAAATCGGGATTGTTGTAACTATGCAATCACAAGTCACCAGATTGTATCATGGAAAAACTGCATCACAGATATAGTCAGGGATTTAGGTAAACAAACATGAATGAGTGAACAGCTTACCTTAGCTCTTAGGGTCTCGACATCAGCTTTTAGTATCCTATTGTCAACTGCGGCATCACTATACTTTTGATTAATATCAGTAAAGCGGTTTAAGAGCGATGAATTTTCAATTCTTAACTGGGAGACCTATTAAAGAGTAGGTCAACAATTACCAATTATACCTCCTAAAAATGCAACAAATTGGAAGTTTGGTTGTGGGAATAAAACCTGCGCCTCAAGCTCACTCAAGTGAGCTTGCTTTCTTCTTCTCGAGCGCCTTGCTGATTCTCGATTTGAAAGCATTCTAAGTAACAAACAGATAGAATATATAATTACTAGACACAATAACAACCAAGCCTTATCCCACTAGGTGGGGTCAGCTATATAATTAGTAGACAAAATATAAAAAAATTGAAACTTTATCTAGAAAAGACATCTCCATCATAAGCATCATTGTCATTCTCAAACAAAATGTTTTTATCTATAAAAATAAAGAAACACATACAGGGCAGTTGTGTAGTGATTATAGAGACTACTTACTTCCTGTAGAACATTAGTCTGTCAAAACAATTATTGAACGCAGAGACCAAATGGAACCAAGGGTCACTAAAGAGAATCATATGAATACAATAATGCATACCTCCTCATGCGCTTTACATCAGAAGGATCTGCATCTTCGTTGGTTTCTTCTCCCTCGAGTTCTTCATCATCATCAGATGAACTGCTGGTAGCAAACCTCCCCTGAGTAACTGAATTTTGTAGATTGGACAGAGCTGGAACTCCACCATGTCCACCACCTGCTAAATGTTGCTTCTTAGACAATTTCCTGACTATCCATTCAAAAGCCAAAAGAAAGGAAGACGGGGAAAAAGTGGTATGCATACACCTGATGATGCAAAATGGCTAGCAAGCCATATTATCATATCATACTACTTGTGAATTTGAGTAAAAAAGGACCTCAGGTCAGTTCATCGGCATATGGCCTCTTTTCTGTCTAACAACTGTTTTCTACTTGGTAAAAATTTATCTTGATTGAGAAAAACTATAGTCTTTTTTGTTTCTTTCTGTACCAACTCTAGTCCTGCAGATTTTATGTAAAGAGACATATAGAACTCTTCACAAATAAAATCTAAAGAATTTAATAACCCTGACAGTTGCATTGCTATCATAGACTTTGAAAATGAAAAGGACCCAAGAAAAGTCTCTAATTGTTATCCTAAATATGAGAACATTCCGTGAAGAAACAAAATGATAAAAAAATTAATCTTATAATACAAAAGGATAAAAACTCATGGAAAATTAAAACTATTGCTTCTAAATCAAACTAATTGAGAAATAGGATATCGGATTCTATTAGTGAAGGGCATCTGCTATAACTGATTTTGGACCAGTTCAACTGGAAGAACTTGTAACCCACGGCTTCTAGTTCCCTGCTGTGTCTAGTTTTAAACCTGGACATTAATTTCATCCCAGTCAAGCTCCAAATCTAGCCAGAATAGACCAGCTATAGAGTCTAATTTATTTTCTCAACATAAATAAGGTAGAATAGTTAAACCGCTCCCATAGAGGCTATATAGAGGATAAAAAATAGACAAGCATCATAATATTTGTCTATTTATCAATATGAAATAATTAATAATGATCATATCCCATGTTTCTTGCATCAGCTGCAACTCAACTAGAATAGGCCAAAATTTATGAGGTCAATAATGATCATGTCCCATGTTTCTTCTACCAGCTGCATCTCTGTAGAATATGACCAAACTTTATCTGGTCAATGGCTTAGTGGTTGTCAAATCAGAAGTAGTTTTCTTCTTTTGAATCACTGACTAGAACTTTGTCCCACCCGTTCCTTGCCTACTGAGTTGCTCAATGTGACACTAGTACAGCCAAAAATTTATTGTGAGATGAGCAAAATACAAAAACTAATAGAATAAACCCAATTAAATTTAAGACAGATGACTTGGTTTGAATAATTTATACCAATTTTGAGGCACATCAATAATACACAAAAGTCTACATAGGTAACCAAAAAAAAAGAGAAAAGTCCATGTAGATAAATATGCTTTGCTTTATCAGACTTCAAAACAATTTTGAAAGAGGAAATGAAGCTATAATATGTCTAAAAGGATAGGCAAATTCACGATTGTACCCTTCATGGGTGCTTGAGAACCAAGCGGCAAAGAATCTGAAATTGGAGACATGTCAGCTGCAGAACCAGCATTTTGTGAATTCACAGTAGAATCCTGCAATAAAGTAGTTTGCAAACTAATTCCTCACTTTTGCTTACTCATTCAAACATATAGTAACCCAAGCTGTATAAAATAATTGTATCTCTGACATCATTGAACTGTGAGAGAATTTATAATTATTAATTGCATATCGAAAAAATTTCTACTCTTAGAATTCTTTCTTAATTTATATGTTCTTTTTGGTCTATTAATTTGTGCCCCAGTGAGTTGACCGAGTTGATTGTACTATCTAAAAGTTTTAGATTTCTTCACTGTGCCACCAACCTCCCAAATAAAAAATGTATGACAGCTCTGTTTTTGTACAACGATTTAATGTTATAAGCCTCTAAGCTACGTCGACTGGTGGTGCTGCCTGCCCCAACCTGGCCAAGTTAGTTCATTCGTATTTTTCTAATGTTGTCATTATTTATTTATATTCCTTTCAATCAATCACCCATGACTCATTGAATCGGATAGAAACATAGATGAATGTATCGGAAGTTCAGCCTCTATATTTAAACACATACAATGATACAAGGACACTTTCGCAGTTCTCCTTTCTAAAACTATTGGTGAAAAACCTAAAGACAGCTAAGTGCATAATCTGAGGAAGGCAGCGAAAAAAGAAAACATTTCTTTAGAAAAATTTAATTTCTTCCGACAGTAAAATTGGAGAAGTTTACAATTAGTAGCAATGCTTTAAAATACAAGTGGATTAGACAAGGGAAATAAAACAAGGAAAGAAGGAGGGAGCGCATACCCGAGACATGGCAACAACAGCGCAGTACATGTCCAGCTTCTGCTTCAGAAACGTTTGGTATTCGACAGCAGCCGGCCTATCGTACGGAGGCCGGGAAACTGACTCCTTGACTTCCACAACATCTCCATCAGCTCCTCGTCCAAGATCCCGGTTCCCCGCGCCGAAGTTCGACCCCACGACGGAGGCTGAGGCGGCCGCAACGGCGACCCCGCTCCGGTCAGGGTTGGCGACGTCGGAGGGACTTGAGGCGGTGTCCTCCTCGAGGAACTTCTCGAAGAGCCACTCCGAGGAGCTCCGGTTCAAGACGAGCGAAGGGTCCGGGGAGGCGGCCCAGAAAGCGTCGCCGATCTCGTCCGCCGAGAATGCGCTATCATCCATCGCCGCTCTCGTCTCGCTCCCGATATCGATCTCGATCGCTCGGCGTAGCAAGGAAGCGAATCGAGGCGGTTCCGTGGGAGGCGTCGCCGTCTCGTTCCGCCTTTTTCATGGTGGATGGATGAGCACTGAGGCGGAGGTGAGGTGGAAGGAAGTTGATTCCGCGTCAGAATCTAATCGTGCTCAATCTTTTTGACTCAAGTAGCTACCCGTGCTTTACTCAACCAGGACCCACCCGCGGGGCCATATGGTCTCCCTTGAAGAGAAGTGGGAGAGAGCTGTGTCGTCATTCTTGTGCCTTGTTTCGGCATGCAAATCCTGATCCGTTTGGAATTCAAAATAAACAAATATTTGTTTACTTTTAGGGAAAATCTAGATAATTTAGTCAACTTTGTAGTAATAAGTTTCATTTAGGAAGTAATGTTATCAACAAATACCAAGGCTGATTCGAACCAGTACAGCATTAGTTTAAAGATCAATACCGACTTTGATTTTAAACCAGTCTCAATATTAATTTTAAATCAACATCAACCAGCACCGTATTATTATCGATATTTAAAGACCAGTATCAATACTAATTTAAAATTAGTATCTACATGATGTTAACCTTGGTATTAGTTATCAAGACTAGCATCTTGGTATTGTTCATGAAAGATTAACACCAATGAAAGATTAACACCAAGACCTTTAAAAATCAATACCAACTTTAGTTTTAAACCAGTATCAATGTTGATTTCAAATCAACATCGTATTGTTGCTGATTTTTAAGACCAGGATCAATGCTAGTTTAAAATCAACATCAACATGGTGCGATCTTGGTACTGATTATCAAGACTAGTACCTTAGTGTTGGTCTTGAAAAACAAGTACTTTGGTGTTGTTCTTGAAAGACTATCAATTGGTGTTGTTCTTGAAAGATCAGCACCATATTGGTGTTAACTAATACTTGTTTCAAACTAATATTAATGTTAGTTTTTAAAGACTAGTGTTGGTGCTAGTCACCCGTCAGCATTAGCGTCAAACTAGCACTAGTATTGGTCTTGAAAGACCAACATTAATATGATGCTAATTTCAAATCAGTGTTAGTGCTGGTCTTTAAAGACTAGCACTTAAAGTCTAGCACCACTTTGCATGTCGGCACGTAGGGAGATGAGATCCTTTGTCTTATTTTCTTCGTGTCTCTGTGTTTTATTCATTGATCAAACATATCACATCATATTATGTCAGATCTTAAAAATATATGATTTAATATGATTCATCTGATAGTGAATGAAACACAAACACATAGGAAAAGTGAAATAGGAGGGCGGATCCTCTGTCCCGAAACTGTGTCTATCCTTGTGTCCCAGTCAGAAAATGACAAAAATATAGCGTGCAAAACACGTGCTTTCAAGTTGCCGAAACCACTCGCCAAACCCTTCTCCCCGAAAAGGCTTATATGTGCCCTAACCCAAACTCCAGTCGAACCCCACTGCTTTCGTCGTCGACGCCATCTCCGTCCCCTCCCGAAATCGACGACAGCCATCTCTGTCCCCTCCCGAACTCGACGACAGCCATCAGCTTCATCTCCCGAACTAGACGGTCACCGACAGCTTCATCTTCATCCAGCTTGGTACTTTTCTTCCTCCCCCTTTACCATTCTTCCTCCCCCTCTCTCCCCTTCTCCAACCAAGATCTATATGTTTCTGTAGTTTGATTTGGGTGAAAATAAACCATAAGAAAATGGAACTTGCAGTCCCCAAATTTTGATCTATATATTTGTGGTATGGTTTATCATACTTCTTTTTGGATAGTTTGTTGTGAGATTTTTGAATATGTTGTTGTTGGATTGCTATTGCATTCCTTAATTTTACAAAAAACTATATAAAATAAATATTTGCAGATCATTCATTTAGTAGTTTGTTTGTCATCTTGTATTTAATTTTATAAAAGAGAGGCACATTGTGTGCTCGTTGGCCATTAATAATTCGAATGTGGATGGTACCTCCTTCATCAAATGACATTTTATTTTTGTTGTAGGACATCTAATTTTGTAGTGCTCATTTTTTCTACACTTAAAACATGCAATTTGATTTTTATCTCATTCTAAACACTATTATCTAATTTGGAACTCTGATGGGATTCTGCTAATTGGCTTTAATGTAGCATATTGTTACACATTTTATGAATAGATGGTAAATCAAGGTTTTGGCATATAATACTATACATTATTTATCTTTTTTTTGTTTGGAAAATATGACGTGTCATAAAATTTAGGTATTTTAATGCAAGTTGTAGCTACTTTGAATATTTGCATATCATTTTCCTTTAGTAGTTTGCTTGTCATCTGGTATTTAATTTTATAAAAGAAGCACATTGTGTGCTCGTTGGCCATTAATAATTCAGATGTGGATGGTACCTCTTTCATCAAATGACATTAGAGTTTTCTCCTTGTTGTAAGACATCTAATTTTGTTTTCTCCTTGTTGTAGGGCATCTAATTTTGTAGTACTCATTTTTTCTACACTTAAAACATGCAATTTGATTTTTATCTCATTCTAAACACTATTATATAATTTGGAACTCTAATGGGATTCTCCTAATTAGCTTTAATGTAGCATATTGTTACACATTTTATGAATAGATGGTAAATCAAGTTTTTGGCATATAATACTATACATTTAGTTTTTTTTTGTTTGGAAAATATGGCGTGTCATAAAATTTAGGTATTTTAATGCAAGTTGTAGCTACTTTGAGTGAAGTTTGTCAAATTATTCATAAAATTGTGTGATTTTTCATTACTTAAGCAAACTACTATTGTTTAGTTTAATTTTGTAGAATTTTACTTTTTAAGTTGCTATTGAATGGCATCATCAAGTAATAGCAATATCGACCATACCAAATTTGAAACTGTACAATGCAGGGACTGCGGACTGAGAGCATTGATGCTAGTCTCTAGATCGATCAAGAACCTAAGAAGACTATATTATGGATGTAAGTAGCATGGATGGTTAAAGTGAGTGATGTATGATACTGGACTAAATAAAGACACCAGTGATATACGTTTTAAAATGTTGCCAAGAGTGGAGTCAAGAGTACAAAGTGAAGACATTGTTTATTCTGGACACAATATGGAAAATTGGAATGTACCGTCTATGATCTCGATATTAGTAATAGTGAACTTAATTCTTTTGGCTGTATATTTGTTTTGTTTGTTAGTTGATTTGGTTAAGTAGTGCTAGTGTTGTAATGTCATAAAGAAATATAATTATGGATGATGTTGACATTTGATTATTTTTTTTTATGGATGGATATTAGTCTTGTATCATTAGTATTTTTATCTCATATATACTTTGTCGCTAAATTTTATATTCAATTTTAGATAGATGTATTTATGTCTCATTGGTGCATCATATACAAACTTACAAAACTTTTAAGTTACGAAAAGTTAATCATGTTTCTAGATTATGAATTTTATGCAATGTTTCATGTAACAAAATGTCATGACTTGTATAGCATGTGTTCACTGATTTCTCCCCATAATTCTAAATCCCTGACCATGTTTTTGTAATTGATGGCAGCATGTGTAATTGCTGGAAATGCTGCCCGTCGTTTGTGATTGGTTTGTAAACACCACTAAGATTGCTATGTCTGTGAGATGCTATGTAATGGATGTAAGTGTGAATGCAGGTCTCGAACTTATGAGTGTGAGAAAGCAAGTCTGAATGTGGACTTGTGAGCGTGTGATAAATGGATTGCATGTCTGTAGGTTTCAGTGAGTGTGTGATAAATGGAGTGCATGTCTGTAGAATGCATGCAACGTGGTTAGCGTGACATTGTAATGGGCCCATGTGATGGAAATTGTAGTGTGCAATGTGGTCTATTGTGTGACTTTTAAAATCTATCATAAGACAGTAGAGATATTTCAGTTTTGTAGTTGCTAAGCTTGTGCTGATGAATCATCCTATTTAAATGAGCGCATAACAACCTTCCTTGGTCTTGCTCTATCAATCAAACATCCGAACTGAATTTAGCAAGATCCAACAATTTGTGTCAATGTATCATAAGATTGTAAGATCCAACAAATTAGCCACATCATCCATAGTTACAAACAAATAAAATACTCTACGCATCTTCTTAACCCATTGCACAATGTCCACTCCAACTTTGAACCGCACAACAAGTTTTCTTCCAGTAATCATTTCCTAAAGAACAACTCTAAAGCTGTAAACATCACGCTTCCCGTCCACCTTAAGGGTGTAGGCAAACTCTGTGCAACAAAATAAGCCAAACAGGAGAGTAAACTCTTAATAGTAGATATTGCGTCTGTCCCAAAATTGTGTCCTTCCTGATACATTAAACTATTAACAGGAGAGTAAAAGTTAATTAATTTTTGTTATGTCAATAGGCAAGGGATATCTGACTACATAAAAACATACGGAGCATACAATTTTAGTAACACCTTACCCATTAAAAATTGTCTTTGTCTTGGAGCGTAGCACCAATTAGACTCTCACCAAAGTTTGCAATTTGAAAAGCCAAAACACAAATAGAAGCTTGTGGTAAAGTTACCTGCATCATCAAGGTGTGACACAAATGGTACCAGTTACAACCAATGGAAGAATCTTTGTACAAAAAATGAATTATTTATTAAATCAAGAGCTAAAATGGAAATCCTTGAATTTCTATGTTTACTGAGCAGAGTTAATAGAAATTTCTCTTCGTATAATTTCGGTTTACACATCACATATATTATAAGAGTTGAATAAATTGTTCATCAGAAGCGTAATTTCTCATCATCCTTCTCGATTATTTGGAGTGAACTTGAGACAGTTGTATTGACAAAAGTGATGGGAATTGAATTTCGGTCATACTCAAACCTTCAATATAGCTATGATTTGTAGGCTAAAACAATAAATTATAATTTTAGATAATGATAACATAATTATCTTAGTTTAACATACTAAAATAGTACTTAACCTGATGGATCATCTGTTGACATTCTACATTGGGCATGATGGATATATTTTCATAATGTTCTTCTATAGCATGTTATAAAAAAATAGAATGATTTAATTCTATATGCTTTCTCAAATGTAACAACAAAAAATAAACAATACTTTAGTAAGAATGGGGACAAAACCTTAATTGTTGAAGTTTGGTTGGTTGTCCTCGCTGCTTTTCTTTTCTTTGAAATCTTATCTAATGCACCTTTTAAGCTCTTATCTGAAATTGTTTTCTTCTTTGTTTTAATTCCTTTGACTCCAAGAGAGTTTCCTTCGTCAATTTCGAACTCTCTTTCAATTGAGTGTTGGACAGTTGGTTCATTAACTTATAACCTCTCATCCACAATCTTAAATATACTCAACAAACCATCTTTAACAATCTTGTAAGTGTCTTTCCTCTCCGCTGCCTTGGTAACCAATTGAACATACAACCCACTCAATTCTTTATATCGCATATTGTTGCAAGTTTTTGGATCCAAACTACCTTTGTTTGCAATTGAATCAATAACTCCAAAGTATCCACCCTTTGCTTTTCGTGCCCACATTTTCAATATTTACTCACTTGGGATCTTCATGATATTTTTCATCGTAAATATTTTCAAAATAAGAGAACACAAAATCCCAACAAAATCATATTTTCTACAGTTACACTCAATTTTTTGACCCGATGAATCAAGTGTAACTATATGATGGTAACTTTTTTTGGGAAAAGTAATTTTATATTTTGTATGTGATTCAACATTCTCACAAATTTCATACTAGAATCGTGAGATTTGTACCACTCTTATTCAAAACACTTGTATACCTCAGGAGTATAAATACAACTTGCATGCTTTAAATTTTTAATTGGATACACTAAACATGGAACACTTGTATTTGATCTAAAATATGCTTTTAACTCATATCGACGATCATCAAGCAATCTTTGGAAGTGATTGAAAAAAGTCTAAAAACTTGTGTTGATATGTGACATACCTTTTCACAATACTATTCATGCTCTCACTTCTTTGGGTTGTAGTCATATCTGTTGGTGCAACATCCCTCAGGTCAAGGTTGACCTGGTTGACCAAGCTGAGTCTTGGTTTGAGTTTAGATGTTTGACAATAAGAAATTGTTTGAAGAAGAGTCAAGTAGGTCAAGGTTGACCGGATACTTGACTGGGAAGTCCTAACTGGGATGTTAGGTAGAATGAAAGTCCTGGTGAGTGAAGTCAGGCAGAAGGAAAGTCCTAGTGAGTGAAGCTAGGCAGATTGAAAGTCCTGGTGAGTGAAGCTAGGTGAAAGTCCTGGTGAGTGAAGCCAGGCAAGGGAAAATCCAGATGGATCAAGGATGATCGGACATCTGATGTTGGGAAGTCCAAGTAGGTCAAAGGATTGACTGGATACTTGGCACGAGGAAATACAGATAGGTCAAAGGGATTGACCAAACATCTGGTAGAAGTCCAAGTAGGTCAAGGGAGTGACCAGATACTTGGCATGAATAGAAAAGTCCAAGTGGGTCAAAGGGATTGACCAGACACTTGGTGGGAAGTCCTAGCGGGTCAAAGGAGTGACCAGATGCTAGGCATGATGTACCAACAGGTCAAGGTTGACCGGATGTTGGTTTGAGAGGCTTGGGACTTGGTTTTGGGCAAAAACCAAGTACTGGATCGATCAGTGGATCGATCCAGGCCTTTCCCAGCGAACAGAAAGCCTCTGGATCGATCAGTGGATCGATCCAGATGTCCCAATCGATCAGTGAATCGATTGGGACGCTGCTGCTTCGCGCGATAAGCGCTGGATCGATCCGTGGATCGATCCAGGCGTTTTTCCAGAGCACAGAGGCGCTCTGGATCGATCCGTGGATCGATCGAAAGCCTCCCCGATCGATTGGGAACATTCGAATCGATCGGGATCCGACCGTTGGCGTCGATAAAGGCCGCAGGCGCACGATTCCTTCGGCATCTCTTCGCAGATTCATCTCAGATCTCTCGCCAGCTTCTCCACAGCACTCACAAAGCTCAGATCGCCAGTTCTTGAAGGATCTTGGAAGGTTTCCAAGTCAAGAGGCGGATCAAAGCCAAGAAGAGAAGCTAGGGTTAGGGTTTGTACTCATTGTAAGCTTGTAAGCTTGTATTTCTTGTATCCTTTCCCTCTCTTCTTGTGTTGAGTCTTGTAGGGCTTCTCCGCCCTTGGTAGTTACCATAAAGGAGAGTTTTATTTAGTGAAGGGTGTGTGTGTTGGTGTGGATCCTTGGATTAGTCACCTCTTGTGAGGTGGATACCAAGTAAACCAACCGTGTTAGCGTTGTGTGATTGTTTCTTTGTATTTTCCGCTACACATCTTTGAAGAAACAAGCAACGCCGAGCAACGAGCAAACGCGACGAGCTATTCACCCCCCCTCTAGCTACTTTCGGTCCTAACAAGTGGTATCAGAGCGAGACCGCTCTTCACCGGAATCATCGCCGGAAGGGTCAAGCATAACAAGAAAAGCTAGAGGGTGAAGAAGTTGAAGCAAATTCATCAAAAGTCAAAGATTTCAAGAAGCTCAACTTCAAGATGCAATTCCAAGATGGACTTGGATTTGATACAAGGGTGGCTCCACCGTACACTTCCACGAGCTTCGATTCTTGGAAATCAAGAATCGAAAACTTTCTTATGATGGAGATAGAGCAATGGTTTGCTCTAATGGAAGGATTTGAAGCTCCAACAAACTCCAAGGGCAAGCTTCTCAAGAAAAGCAAATGGAGCTCGGAGCAAATTCAAAGGTGCAAGGCAATTGACAAAGTGACCAAGCTTTTGGTCAATTTATTGTCAAGCACCATCCTTTGCAAAATTGGAGAATTTGAAGATGCAAAGGAATTATGGAGCAAATTGGCCAAGCTTCATGAAGAGATCTCCTCCACTGTACAAGAGCAAGAAGTATCTAGAGAGGGTGACTCTTTGGAGCAAGACCAAGAGGAGGACTCCGAGGTTGAGAGATGCTCAACCTCCGAAGAAGAGGAAATCCAAGAAGCTTCATCCTCAAGGGAATGCAACGAAGGGAACAAGGAGGGAGCATACTCCTTGTTTCATATTCAAGATGATGAAGCCTCCACTTCTAGGATTGAGGGGGAGCAATCCTTGGTGACGCCGTATCAAGAAGAAGGAGAAGCTTCTACATCCGGGTCAAAAGACGAAGAGGAGGAAGAAGATTCTACCTCCACAAGTCAAGAAAAATCAAATGGAGGAGAATCAAGGTCCGATCAAGAGGAAGCTTCTACCTCCGGATCCAAAGGAAAAGATGACACCCCTACAAGCAAAGGTATAAATATTTCAATTAATAATAAAAATCATATTATATGCTTTGAGTGTAGGGAACATGGGCACTACAAGAGCAAGTGCCCTAAATTGGCCAAGAAGAAGGGCTAAGTGGCACAAAAGGGCAAGGTGAAGCCCAAGGAGATCATCCCCAACACAAAGAAAAGCAAGGAGCATATTATATGCTTCTCTTGCAATCAAAAGGGGCATTACCGAAGTCAATGCCCCAAGGGGAAGAAGATGGTCAAGGCTCAAGGAGGCATTAGTCAAGGGGGAGCCTCCAAGGTAAAGAAGAATGTAACATTTATTGAGCCTACCCCTTTACATTATGGTAAAAAATATGATAGTTCTAATTTTTATCATTTTAATGCAATTTACCATAAGAATAGAAAGCATGAGGGCTTTAAGGAAAAGCATATGACCCTACATGCCAAAACTACCCAACCTAAGGTTAGGAAGGTAGATAGACACTTGGGCGGGAACACTAAGGAAAATAGATACATGCCCAAGAACAAAAATGCTCATGGACCAAAACCTAAGGATTTAATGATAGAAAATCAAGTCTTGAGATCAAGACTTGATAAAATGGAAAAGACTCTAAAAAGGATGGAAAATATCCTAAAAGGGCAAAAAGAGCATAACCTAGGTTTAGGGGTCCAAAAGTCATCCAATGGCCATAGAGGTTTGGGATACAAACCCAAAGCTAAAAAAGTTGTGCCTAGTTATCATAGGGTTCCATATAGCTATGGAACAAACCCTAAGTCTAGAGGTCAAGTCAAAGATACAAGGGAAGATATCCCTAGAAGTATCTTTGCAACCAAAGTGACTAAGACTTCTAAGAAGTCTAAGAAAGTCACTAACAAAGTCACAAGGGAGGCTATCCCTAGAGTTGACCTAGAAAATGTGACCAAGGCTTCTAAGAAGCCCAACAAGGTCACTAGGAAGGTATCTAGGGAAGTTATCCCTAGTGAGTACCTAGAGCATCCAAGGAGCACCAATAGGTGTTGGGTTCTTAGGAGCATTTTCTCTACCCCATAAATGGGTTAGAGAGTGTCAACTCCGATTAGAAGGGTAGTTAACCCAACTTTGAGGAAATCGACACTCAAGGAGTATTTTCAAGGTTTTGTTAACCTTTGAAAATGAAATGGAATTATTATTTACTCCTTGAAAGAGTAAAATGTGTCTAATGGTGGAAGAATTGATTTTAATCTTAAATGGCACATATTGGGAAATTCATAAGAACTACCAAGTTGGGATTTTGGTATGTTCTTAGGAAATTTAAGGCGATCCGGGCCTTAATTTAAAGGTGCTACTCTTGTGGAAAAATGAAATATGCCAACATTTGAGGATATGCTTATTTTCAATTGGCATGCATTAATCAAGGGAATTAGAAATGCCAATTTAGGCTTTGGCATTTTCTTGAAGCACTTTAGGACAATCTAGGTATATTTTATTTATGCTAAATCTTGCCATGATTGTTTGCCCATCATATGCCATGACATCATGTATATTTTTGAATTCATGTTTTATTATGCAAAATCCAAAAATACCATATCATGACATTCATACATCATGTAGTTATAGGAATCTTTCTTTTGAAAGTTATTTTATTTTGATGTATGCCATAACATTATCATGCATTAGTTTAATTCCTTGTAATTAAGGACAAATGGCATTTAACAACACTTATTAACAAGTGACATCCTAGGTGGATGTCTAATATCTTTAAAATGCCTAGATAGATATGCATGATCCCTAGATTAGGGCAAAACCAAAATCTACATCTCACAAAGACTATAAGGTGACTTGTATGTGATTTAGTGCACATTAGATACAAGTGAGATGTTAGGATGATGAACAAAGCTCAAGATGTTGATTTAGTGCATTCTTTTGAGTTTTTAGGTTCATCAAAACACATAGTTATGTGTTTTCCCATCATTGGGAAAGCTAATGTACAAGTCATGTGTATTATGCCCAAGGAACATTATGGGATATTGGTTTTGAAAATGTTTTTAAAAGATGCTTTTGGAAAACCATGGTGAAGGCTATCTTTTGATAGTAATCACCATTGAATAGTTAGACACAAACTTGAAGAAAATGCTAAAGTTTTAGCAAGTTTTCAAGCTTGTGTCAATCTTTGAAAATATGATGTATTTTCATAGAAAACTATTTTTCCATGATTAAGTATGCCCTGAATAATGTCTACACGAAATTTTATGATTTGTGGATTTTTGTAGAATTTTCTAGGGGTTTCTGAAGTTGACTGAAATGGAATTTCAGCAACTATCAGAGCTTCGATCGATCCATGGATCGATTGGAGTGCATGAATCGATCCGTGGATCGATTCAGAAGGCAAGTCTCCCGCGAGCAGAAGCTCGCTGGATCGATCCAGGTAGTCTGAATCGATCGGTGGATCGATTCAGAAAGGTTCAATCGATTGGAACCCAACTCCAATCGATCCAAGTTGCTGATTTTGGCTGGCCTGATTTCAGCTTCTTTGAACCTCTTTGAGTCTAGGTAACCATTCCAAACCCTTAAAATACATTTGTATACATACAAAGGGTGTTTTCATGTGAAAACAAGGATGGATTGGTTAAGGAAGGCTTCATTGAAGTTTAGGTTGAGGTTTGTTTCAAATTTTGAGTATTTGAACCTCAAAACTTCTAAATTTGGGTTTCCTAAAGGTTTAGGGATTCCAAGTCATTGTTGGTGCAATGACAGAAGTTACCACCATGTCTTTAGGGGGAGGGACTCTTTAAAGACATGAAAAATTTATTTTTCATGAACCTTGGAAGGTGGTTAACCTTCTTTAAAGAAAATGCTCATGTATGAGCTTTTGAACTTAAATGGGGAGTGGATATCCTCATTATTTCAAGTGGGAACTCAAGTGGTTAGAAAATGCTCAAGGTTGGGTATTTGTCTACATTGAGGGAGAAGTTAAGGATAAATGAAGGGTATGGGACCTTCATTATCGTGTTGATCACAACGAGCGATGTTGTGAACAACGTTGAGCAACTCTTCAGGGGGAGAATCGTCAACAAATGGATTTGTTGATGTGTACCCAAAATTGGGGCATGGGTTGATGTTGTTGGTGCAACCTTAGGTCAAGGTTGACCTGGTTGACCCGACTCGAGTTGACGTGACTCGAGTTGTATTTTGATGTTTGACTTGGGAAGATTGTCGGTGCAACCTTAGGTCAAGGTTGACCTAGTTGTGTTGCATGTTGATGTTTGACACTCGTAAGAGAGTTCTATTCTTGATGTGGGACAAGAATAAATGTTTGGGAGATTATTGGTGCAACCGTAGGTCAAGGTTGACCTGGTTGACCTGATTCGGGAAAAGTCCAAGTATGGAGACTTGGCACGGAAAAGTCCAAGCAGGGAGCTTGGCACTGGAAAAGTCCAAGTATGGAGACTTGGCACGGAAAAGTCCAAGTATGGAGACTTGGCACGGAAAAGTCCAAGCAGGGAGCTTGGCACGGGGAAAGTCCAAACAGGGAGTTTGGCACGGGGAAAAATCCTAGTGAGTGAAGCTAGGTGAAGGTGAAAAGTCCTGGTGAGTGAAGCCAGGCATTCGGGGAAATCCTGGTGAGTGAAGCCAGGTGAAAATCCTAGTGAGTGAAGCTAGGTGAATGAGAAAGTCCTAACTGGGATGTTAGGCAGTGTGGAAATCCTGGTGAGTGAAGCCAGGTGAAAATCCTAGTGAGTGAAGCTAGGTGAAAGGTGAAAGTCCTGGTGAGTGAAGCCAGGCAGTTGTGGAAATCCTGGTGAGTGAAGCCAGGTGAAAACCCTAGTGAGTGAAGCTAGGTGAAAGTCCTGGTGAGTGAAGTCGGGCAAGGGAAAACCCAGATGGATCAAGGGTGATCGAACATCTGGTGTTGAGAAGTCCAAGTGAGTGAAGCTTGGCATATGGAGTCGGAGAGGGCTCGGTAGCTCGTTCTCCGAACTAGGTTAGAGAGGGCACTCTAAACCGAGGAGTTGGATCGGTCTGGTGACCGATCCAGTGATACTGCGTTTGCCCTGATCGGTCTGGTGACCGATCAGAATTAGATCAGTGGCTCACTGATTGCAATCTGATCGGTCTGGAGACCGATCGGTCTGCTGACCGATCCACCCATGGCCTGATCGGTCGGCAGACCGATCAGGAAGAGATCAGTGGCGAGAGGAGCCGAAGCCTGATCGGTCTATGGACCGATCAGGTGGTTCCCTGATCGGTCCACAGACCGATCAGGGCTTCGATCGCGACACCTGATCGGTCTGAGGACCGATCAGGTGACAAACAGAAGCTTCACGAGCCTAGGCTGATCGGTCTGCAGACCGATCAGTGTTCTAGCCGTTGCGATGCAACGGCTAGTTTCTTCGCTGTTTCTTCTTCGCAGGTATAAAGGGGCTGAGGGCTTCTACAGGGCTTCTTCTTCTTGCTTCCTTCTTCCTGTTCTAAGTGCTGCAGTGCTTGAGCTTTGTTGAGCTCCTCTGAAGCTTCGCGTGAGTTTCATTCTACGACTGGGTCAGCTGCTGCTGCTCGTTCTTCCGTGAAGTTGCTGCTTCGTCAACGGAAACCAGTCGAAGGCAAGCTAGCGTTTGTTTTTACATTCATATTGCTCTTGCTTCTTGCTGTATTTCTTGTACACTTATCTTGCTGTTGCAAGAGACTTTGTGGTGAGGTTTCTCCACCCACAAGGAGTATATTATTAGCCGGTTCTCCGGGGACTCATCCACCGACGGATTGATAGGGCTCGTCCACCTCACGGACACGCCGAGGAGTAGGAGTTCATCTCCGAACCTCGTTACATCCTTGCGTTTGAGGTTTGCTTTCTTCTCCTTAGTTTCTTTCTTGTATTTCCGCTGCGACTAACCTAATCGTAGGAAGAAACGCGATCGATTTGGGGCGGCTATTCACACCCCCCTCTCTAGCCGAGTACGAAGGATCCTAACAGATGTGTGCCCAAAGATGGGTTGATGTGTGCCAATAGGAGGAGAATGAAAGGACCTGTGATTGGGTGTAAGTTAGGCTTTCATTACCTAGAGGGAGTGTGCCCTCTTAGGAGGAGAATGAAGAGCTTAATTTATGTGTTCATTACCTAGTGACATGAAGATTGAGGCTATAGGATTAGCCTAACTTACATGTGGTATTGTAAGTGTTATTGTGGTATTGTCAAACATCAAAAAGGGGGAGATTGTTGGTGCAACATCCCTCAGGTCAAGGTTGACCTGGTTGACCAAGCTGAGTCTTGGTTTGAGTTTAGATGTTTGACAATAAGAAATTGTTTGAAGAAGAGTCAAGTAGGTCAAGATTGACCGGATACTTGACTGGGAAGTCCTAACTGGGATGTTAGGTAGAATGGAAGTCCTGGTGAGTGAAGCCAGGCAGAAGTAAAGTCCTAGTGAGTGAAGCTAGGCAGATTGAAAACCCTAGTGAGTGAAGCTAGGTGAAAGTCCTGGTGAGTGAAGCTAGGTGAAAGTCCTGGTGAGTGAAGCCAGGCAAGGGAAAATCCAGATGGATCAAGGATGGTCGGACATCTGGTGTTGGGAAGTCCAAGTAGGTCAAAGGATTGACTGGATACTTGGCACGAGGAAATACAGATAGGTCAAAGGGATTGACCAAACATCTGGTGGAAGTCCAAGTAGGTCAAGGGAGTGACCAGATACTTGGCATGAATAGAAAAGTCCAAGTGGGTCAAAGGGATTGACCAGACACTTGGTGGGAAGTCCTAGCAGGTCAAAGGAGTGACCAGATGCTAGGCATGATGTACCAACAGGTCAAGGTTGACCGGATGTTGGTTTGAGAGGCTTGGGACTTGGTTTTGGGCAAAACCAATGTTGGATCGATCGATGGATCGATCCGGCCTTTCCAATCGAAAGCTCGGATCGATCGGTGGATCGATCAGATGTCCCAATCGATCGGTGAATCGATTGGGACGCGGCTGCGATAAGCGCTGGATTGATCCATGGATCGATCCGGTGAGTCACACAGGCGCTCTGGATCGATCCGTGGATCGATCGAAAGCCTCCCCGATAGATTGGGAACATTCGAATCGATCGGGATCCGACCGCTGGCGTCGATAAAGGCCTCAGGCGCACGATTCCTTCGGCATCTCTTCGCAGATTCATCTCAGATCTCTCGCCAGCTTCTCCACAGCACTCACAAAGCTCAGATCGCCAGTTCTTGAAGGATCTTGGAAGGTTTCCAAGTCAAGAGGCGGATCAAAACCAAGAAGAGAAGCTAGGGTTAGGGTTTGTACTCATTGTAAGCTTGTAAGCTTGTATTTCTTGTATCCTTTCCCTCTCTTCTTGTGTTGAGTCTTGTAGGGCTTCTCCGCCCTTGGTAGTTACCATAAAGGAGAGTTTTATTTAGTGAAGGGTGTGTGTGTTGGTGTGGATCCTTGGATTAGTCACCTCTTGTGAGGTAGATACCAAGTAAATCGACCGTGTTAGCGTTGTGTGATTGTTTCTTTGTATTTTCCGCTGCACATCTTTGAAGAAACAAGCAACGCCGAGCAACGAGCAAACGCGACGAGCTATTCACCCCCCCTCTAGTTACTTTTGGTCCTAACAATATCCACATAAAATATTTGTCGTCCATATACTAAAACTCATTTTTCCTTTATGTGAAACAAATGTCTCAATCAATCATTGTCTTCAAGTGCATACTTGGTCAACATCATTTTCCAAGATAAAATAAAATCTTCTCTTCATCAAAATCATATATACATGAGAAAAAAATCTTTAGTAAACTCTTTGAAATCAGAAAAAACTCCACTCAAATGTATTGCTACATTTTGATAAATGTGCCAAATATACAAACGATGATGTGTTTCAGGCCATTTGGAAGCTAAAGCCTTTGCCATTGCTGCATCTTGATCTGTAAGAATAGTTGTTGGGTTTTTCTCATACATAGCTTTGGTAAATGTATTAAACCACTCAAACGTCAAAGAGGTTTCATCATATAATAAAGTTGCACCAAAAATTATGGATTGCTTATGATGATTAACACTTACAAACAACGCAATTGGACGACATTCATTGTTTTTCTGTAGGTTGTGTCCAAGCAAACAATATCTCCAAAATTGTCATAATCAACTCTCATCTTAGCATCACACAAAAAAATATTAGTTATCAAATCATCTTCATCAACTTGAATAGCATAAAAAAAAATTAGGATCATCAAATTGCATTTTCTGTAAATATTTTAATACACCCTCCTATATCACCAACTCTCATATCTCTTGTTATTTTGGATCGCAAGTAGTTTTTGTAATCTTCAGAAATAAAACCTAAATTCTCCCTCCCACCTACTTGTCTTACTATAAGATCATGAGATGCTTTTGGGGGATTCTCACATCGCTTGTCATCTCAATCTGTATCGCTGCAGAAGAAGATATATTCTTATGACATATGTAGATGTGAGTTTTGCTTGGACTTGAAAGATAATGATTATGCTCTTTAACAAATTACTCCACCCTAAAGTTGTCATTTTTCGACAACTAACCTTCATTTTAGCGTCACAATCAAATTTTATTTTAGGACAACTTGATTTCATATAAACATCTCGTTTGCCCTTTTCCCTTTTATCTTGCATACTACAACAAAAAATCCTATCAACTAATTTACTTGATTTATCTTGCATACTAAACCCTAATTTATCATTGTGACTTTTACTCCTTATACCAAATCCAACTTGTTTAGCATATTTCAAATAAAATTCATAGGCATCCTCTTCTGTCTTAAATTCCATGCCTATTTTTGGCATCAATTCTTCTGTGATAGATGGGTCAGAACTCATCAATAACATGGTAGATTCCATATCCTCATTAATAACATCAAACTCATATCTTTTACTGTCTTCGTTTGCATCAAAATTCAATCTACGATAACTCGTAGATTCAACCAACGACAACTCTATAATAATTACCTTGATCCTGAGAAAAAAAACAACTAAGAAATATAAATTTAAAAAATTAGGGAATGCAGTAGCAATCCAACTGCATCATATTCAAAAATCCCACAACAAATTATCCAAAAAGAAGTATGATAAACCATACCACAAATATATAGATCAAAATTTAGGGACTGTAGGTTCCATTTTCTTATGTTTTATTTTCACCCAAATTAAACTATAGAAACATATAGATCTTGGCTGAAGAAGGGGAGAGAGGGGGAGGAAGAAAAGTACCAAGCTGATGAAGATGAAGCTGTCGATGATCATCGAGTTCGGGAGATGAAATTGATGATTGTCGTCGAGTTCTGGAGGGGACGGAGATGATGTTGACGGCGGAAGTAGTAGGATTTGGCTGGAGTTTGAGTTAGGGTACAGAGGAAGCTTTTCGGGGAGAAATAATAATATAAAAAAACAGAGTTTTCGCTGTTCCAGATACATTCGCTGTCGTCGATCGTTGTGCAGATGAATAGTTTATTCGCAGCGAGAACTTTAAAAAAAATAAAAAAAAAATCACCAGCAGCTCCCAATTAAAAAGCCATTATAATTATAATTATAATTATATATATATATATATATATATATTAAAATTGAATTATCATTGAAAATTCGTGAAAAAATAGTAAAATAAATAATTCCATCGTCTTGGAATTGTGTGGTCTAGCGAAGCGTGCAGGACAGGAGATGACGACGGCCATGGCCTTCTTCTCTTACCCTTCGTGCGCCTCCTTAACAGCTCCTCCGCCCTCTCCTCGGCTCTCTGCTACGCCCTCCTACCTTGCCGCCTCCAGCTCCCTCTTCTTCTCAGGCGGCCGGGGCAGGGCCTCCCTCGCCGTCGCCCTTCGTCCCCGCACCCTACGCCGCCGTCAGGCGGGGGGCGGCGCCCTAGGCTGCCGATGCCTGTTCGGCCTCGGGGTTCCGGAGCTCGTCGTCATCGCGGGGGTCGCCGCGCTCGTCTTTGGCCCGAAGAAGCTCCCCGATATCGGGCGGAGCATCGGCAAGACCGTTAAGAGCTTCCAACAGGTCCGCCGTGCGATTTGTTACTGGTTCCCTAAAATTTTGACTGTTTTACCTTCATCAGATTTCATGTTGTTGTAGATTTATTTGTTTGATTATCCTATTTGTTGCAATCTTTCACCAAACTAGATCTTGTCCGACCCACCACACATGTTCAAGAAGGGATCTCTCCGTGGCACATAAATTTACCTTTCTCTTCCTTCTAGATTCATCGGTAGTCTTGGCTTAGCGAAGAGTCATCGTTGAGGTATCCACTTTGGCCAACATCCCATGCTCTCACCCTCACAGTTCCACCTTGAAATTGCTCCACCAGAGCACTTAAATTTGCAGTTTTATGCAGAATTGAGTTAATTCCTCCAAAAGATACCTCATTGTTATTGAGAATGTGTATTCTTGATCCATTTGAGGCATCCCACGCACATGGCAGCCACACTTTTCCTGCTTAGCTTTGTGATCTGATTCCTTCTTGCCTCCAACGACCAAGGAGTTGCACATTGTTTGAACAGTTTGTCCCTTTGATCACTCTCTGACCTCGTCTAACCGGCACATCAAAACTAAAGGAGAGTCATTTCATGGAGTATTAGGTATTGAAAACTTTTTCTGGGAACCAGGTGTTCCAGTATTTATTCAGTGCTGATTGCTACTTCTGTTCTTTGTATTTCAACACTGGCCAACCTTATTGTTGTTTCTTAAGGTTATCACTTGGGCCTGGCCAAGTGGCCATGCATCCTGCCCTAGGTGGTGCAGGTTAAAATTATGAAGTTACTTGCTTTTGACTTCTCTAAAGTTCATCTCTCTTAGAAGATGTGAATTCATCTCCCTTAGGTCCTTGCTTTAACCCAAGACCTTACTTAGAAGGGGACTACTTGTTCTGTGTCGGGCCTAGCCTAATCTTCCCAGATTGGTTGTGGAGATGTGTGTCCCTATAACCGAAATGCAGATACTGTCTAATTCTGATTCAATGACTTTTGACAAGATCCTTGATCTCATTAGCCATGCCTAACTTATGGTACTGATCTTTTCGTCACAAAGCAACAATTTTACCGTTGCGTCAAAGTTTCCCTTCAACAAAACACATCAGGTCACTCTTGTGCTTCTTGTAATCATATGTTTTGGGGATTAAGGTACCTAAGATTTTATCAAAGGCAGAAGTTTTCGTATCTTCAATCTAACTGCTACCTCTCCCTTGTCTTCAATTGTTCAGGCTGCAAAAGAATTTGAAACTGAACTGAAGAAGGATCCTGAAGATTCTGAAAGCTCGAAATCTGCAAATGACGAAGATGAGAGAAAAGAACTCGAGACATCGGGCTCAAAAGACGGTCGATGATTGTTGTTACTTATTTCGGTTTTGATGTTTTATATTGCAACAGAAATGAGACTCGAGCTATGTCATGGAAAATATATATCTATATTTTTCTAATTTTTCTTTTTAATTCTTTAGTACTTGACTAAAGAGAGAATAAGAGCAAGTCCTCCGCCCTTCGTCTACAGGCACCCCTCCCTTTTCCACCTGTGCCTTGAACGCACAAAGTTCTTTGTTCTATAACAAATTTTATTAAAACTATTTCACATTAACATTTTATGTGAACCAAATAGACACTTGATCTCACTCAGGTCACAAGCCAAATAAAATTGGGATATTTTCTCAGGTATAGTTCTATCTTCACCATGCTTCTTCATAACTCATTGTGCATATCTCCATTAAGATAGGTTGAATTGTCATTCCCAACATGGAGAACCAAACATGAAAGTAGGGCTGGAATTTTTTACAAAATTCCCGACCCTTCCCGACTCCCAACCCGTTCCCATCCCGAATTTTTCCCGACCCTAATCTTTCCCGACCCGTGTGGTCGGGATTTTCCCGACCCGACCCAAATTCGGGAAAAGAATCGGGTACAAAAGTTCTACCCGACGGGATTCCCGACCCGACCCGAATATATTAATAATAATTTTTTATTCAACTTTTTTTAAAAAATAATATAGAAAATTAAACACAGAATGACAGAAGTATGATTTTAAAAAACACAAAAAAGAAAGAAAAGTAAAGTAAGTAAAATAGTAAACAGTAAAGTAGGGTTATTAGTTGTTTACGACTTTACGCATCTCAAATTATCAAATCTAATTCACTCCTCATTCACTTCACGCCACACGCAACACGCCGTTCGGCCTTCGCCAGTTCGCCCTACTCCGTTTGCCGTCCGCCCTTCTCCCTTCGCCGTTCGCCATTCGCCATTCGCCTTTCATCGTTCACCCTTCACCCTCACGGGTCTCGCCCTACGCCCTTCACCCTTCGCCGTTCGCCGACTTATTCCACTGGAACCCTAGCCCACGCCCACACCGCCACACGCCCACACCTCCTTTTCGATCCGCTGCTTCTGCCTGTCCATTCGAGAGCTCTCTTATCTCTTCCATTTCTCTGCGTGTTCGGCTACAGCGTCCCTAACAACAGTTCAAGCCGCGCTGCCTCCTCCGTTCCCATATCGGGTCTTCACAGCTGACGTTTCCCTCCGGACCCTCCCTCTCTTTGTCTGTGCTCTACTGGCCAGTAAGCCAAGGCAGCAAAGAGCTACATTGATCTATAAAGGTATTTGCCAAAACTCATGATGGTTATCAGGTTATGTATTTGAACCCCTTTTTGGTTATGTATCTGGAACTAGAAATGTTTAAGCCAAAGTGAAGGTAGGCATAGAAGTGGATGTTATTGTAGAAGATATTATGAAACGTCATGCATTAGTAGAGTTATACCAAGCTGTTGCGGCTACGGAGTCAACAACGGCGCATAAGAAAAAAAATTACTTTGATACAAATTGGACATTCAATTTTTGATGGAACCCGTCTTCCTGAGACCATTAACATCTTTGGAATAATTTTACTAGTTATCACAGTTCCTTGTTGTCTGAAAAATGTTCAAATACTACCCGCCATTTAAGTTCCTTTTCATCTGTCTTTTTGTCCATTTTGTTTCCCATATGAAGATCATAAATGGACAAATTTTGGATTCTCTTGTTTCTTTTTATATTGGAGTCTGATCATTTTAATGTTTTTAGTTTTATGTGGTTAAAATGTATTCTTGGTAACCTTTCTTCCTTTAAAATGAATCCAAGATATAGTGAATAGGAATGTAATTTCTAGTTGTTCATTGTGATATGTCCAATAAGTATAAATGGATCCTAGGGCAATTTTTGCTTATAGTTATCAGATTGCCTGTGGATTTTGGTCCTAGATCATGTTGAATTTTGTATGGTTATGGTAGTTTATGGAAATATCCTGGTCAATTTTTTTTTGTTATTGTATGACTAGTGTTCAAGTTACTAGCATGAGTATTATTGTAATAACTTATGTTTGATGTTATTGTATTTCTATTTTTCTTAAATCTTGCTCACCTAGCATTCTCTTTTTAGTAATATTTGAATGTTTCTAACTATGCAGCTATATAATTCTGAACGATATTCATATTATTGTTATATTGTAGCCGTTCATAAGTTCATTCATGGATGCATCTAGCGGAAGTGGTAGCTCTCCTTCCATCACTCAACCTCACACAGTATCTCCATCCAAAGCATCAATCATTCATGAGGAAGTAGTAGATATTGGAGGCAAAAGGAAAAAAGTAGCGGATGTATGGTCACACGCCAAGAAAATTATAAGGAGAAATGACAAAAATGAGGTCACTGCTGTTGTTGCTATTTGCAATTATTGCAAAACTGAAGTTCCTGCCCATAGCAAAACACATGGGAATAATGGCATTGATGGGCATGTGAAGAAATGCAAAAAGAATCCTCATAATGCGGTGAAGTCAGGTTCTTCTCAACCAATCTTAACACAGTCGTCCATGAATAATGCTTTGACACCCCACATCTTTTGCCAAAAAAAGCTTGAAGATAAGGTTCTTGCATTTGTTGTTAAAGATGAGATGTCATTTAGGGTAGTGGAAGGGGCAGGGTTTGTAGAGATGATGAAGGAAGCTCAACCTCGATTCAAGATTCCCAACAGAAAGAAAATTGCATCTCTTGTATGGGATTTATATGCACTGGAGATGGCTAAGATAAAGAGTGTCATTGGTGATCAAAGGGTAAGTATCACGACTGATACTTGGACCTCAATTCAGAATATCAATTACATGGTAATCACAGCTCATTTCCTGGACAATGATTGGAAGTTGCATAAGCGAATAATAAATTTCACCAAGATTACCTCTCACAAAGGAGATGACATTGGCAAAGTTTTAGAAACGTGCTTGAGCGATTGGGGGATAGATAAAGTTTTCACTATCACAGTTGATAATGCTAGCACAAATGATAAAGCGGTGGAGTACATGGGAAAAAGGCTAAAGGAAATGGGCACTCTATTATTTGATGGTAAATACTTGCATTTGAGATGTTGTTGCCATATTATAAATTTAATTGTCAAGAGTGGGTTGAAGTTTCTTAATGAGTCAGTTGAGTCCATTAGAAACTGTGTGAAATATATTCACTCTTCTGGGGCACGGTTGGATCAATTTAGAGAGTGTGCTATCCTATTGAAGATGGATAAAATGTCAACTGTTCCAATGGATGTGCCTACGAGATGGAATTCCACCTATACAATGCTTTTTGTTGCATACAAGTTTAAAAAAGTGTTTGGTAGGATGGCAGAGAATGTTCAATTTGTTGAATATTTTGAAGAGGTAGATGGTTTGGAGAAGAAAAAGAGAGTGGGGCCTCCTATGGAAAAAGATTGGGAGAAGGCACAAGTCTTTGTGAATTTTCTCAAGAGGTTTCATGATACTACATTACAACTTAGTGCTACCAAGAAAACTACGTCACCCTTGATTTGGGAGGAAATAGTTGCAATGAGGATGATCATTGATGAGACAATACTTGACACTACTGATCCTTCATTACAAGAAGTTGCTAAGAGAATGGAGAGTAAGTTCAATAAGTATTGGGGAAATCTTGAGAAGGTGAACAAGCTTGTTTTCCTAGGTCACATTCTAGATCCTCGTTATAAACTTCAAATGATTGGGATCCATTTGGGAGATATGAAATTGGATGCTAGTAAAATACATTCCTTTGTTGACAGTTTAAAGAATTGTCTAATGGAGTTGTATCATGCATATAAAGGGAATTCACCTTTGGATCATATTAATGGGATTGATGATGGCGATGTAGATAAAGATTTGATGGAAATGTATAAGAATGATCCCATTAAACTAAACTATCATCTGAAAATGGCTCAACTAAGAAAAGCTCAAAAACAAGCAGAAATAACCAATGAGGTGGACAAGTACTTCTCGGATCCTTTTGTGAAATGGAGCTCAAACTTCGATATTTTAGAATGGTGGAAAGGAAATACAACGACATTTCCAGTGTTGTCTAAGATTGCCAAGGATATTTTTTCAATCCCTTCATCTACTGTTGCTAGTGAGAATGCTTTTAGCCTTGGGAGGAGGGTTGTAGATCCATTTAGGGCATCATTGCATCCCAAAATGGTGGAGGCACTAGTGTGCACTAGTGATTGGCTTAGAGGTGAAGAAATTAACTTATACAAGGAGCCGACAGAAGATGAATTCAACTTTTATAAGGATTGTGAAGAAGTGGTCACAAGTAAGTTAATATTTAACTTGTTTATCTTGGTATATACTATAGAATATAGATTATGCTTATATGATATTTGTTGTTTGTAGGTACCGTCATTGCTTAATTGTGGATGCTCCTGCTTACCAGATAAAGGCAGATATTGAAGAATATGAATATCATCAACACTAGTGTTTTGTGAATGATGATCTTTAAGACATCTACTTAGTTGCATTTATGAACATTTGTATCTTTTTATTTCTGACGGTTGCAGTGTTGTCATAAAACTTATGTTGTTTGCTTGTAGTTATTCTTATTTTGGAGGTTTATCTATTTGTTTATTTTTGATTTATCTATTTGTCTTGGACTTCATTGGACCAATGATCTCTTGAGAGCCATGATACAAGTAAGTGGTAAATTTTTATTTTTTTTTCCTTTCTGTACCTTGAAGGATCTGACCAGCATCGTGGATGGTTTCAGAGCTCTTTATTAACCAGTATTGCAGCAACAGGTATCTAGTTTCATTTTAGAATTCTGTTTGCTTTAGACACACTTCAATCTGCATGGTGCTAATGTTGAAAAAAATTCTTTGTGTTAAATCAGCAGTTGCCAACCAAGACTAATCCATGTAGTTTGAAACACAGTTGATTATTTTAACACATGAAAGAATTTAATACATCATTTTGGAAAAAGGTTCAAACTAAGAATCTATTCATCGATGCTTATTAATTGCAGCTTGAATAGCATATGATTGTCTGTTTACTTGATTATGGTTATGACAAAAATAATTAAACCATTAGAATTTGCACTAAGCATGATTCAATATTAATTCAGAATTTCTTTCTTCTGGATTTGTTGATTTGTACAACCTAATATTATCTTAACATCCACATGCCCATAGCAACCTAATAAGTTTATTCATTTTATCTGTGCTTTTTGCAGGAATTGCTCCTTACTCATGTGTTGTTACACATGGGTTTGTACTTGATGAAAAGGGTATGAAAATGAGCAAATCTCTTGGTAACGTTGTTGATCCTGATGTTGTAATTAGTGGAAGGAAAAACACAAAGGTTTGTTCAAATATACTTGCTTCTAAATTCTTTCAATCATGCCTGGTGTTTGATGCTTAATTTGTTATGTTAGGATCAACCGGGTTATGGAGCTGACGTTCTTCGTCTTTGGGTTTCAAGTGTTGACTACACTGGAGATGTGTTGATTGGCCCTCAAATTCTCCACCAAATGTCTGATATGTATAGGAAACTACGTGGAACATTGCGGTTTCTATTGTCAAATCTGCATGATTGGAATGTATGCCATCTGTTTTATTTGTTTCATTCTTTCTGCATGATGTGTGTTAAAGGCAAAAATGATTACTTCAGCTTTCTGCATTATGCTACTATTGTTTTTTAAACCTATAAATAGGTGTTATAGCATAAACGATAACGATCTAGTGAGATTGGCATTGGAATGCTTTCGAACTTCTCAACGTACATATCAAGAACTTCAAATGCTTGACAAGTATTTTCACTGTTCTATTGTGTATATGGTTAGATAGTCTCAAAATACTGCTGTATAATAAAAATATTTGAACATTCGGGATATCATCTCCCTACCCGACGGGTTCCCGAACATTCGGGATCCCGAACATTCGGGTCCCGACACTTGTCGGGTACGGGATCGGGAGAAAAATTGATTCCCAATTTTTTATCGGGACGGGAATTGGGTAAGATGGTTACGGGGCGGGTCCCTACCCGATTCCACCCCTACATGAAAGTAAAAGTTTACTCCAACACAAGAAAGAGAAGCCATGGTTGCTTCATTCTGAGGGCCATTTCAATTGTGACAAGAATGACCATGGGCCTGAAAAAATGACACTAAAAATAAACAGTGAAACAATATTCATTTTAAGCCAGTTGAAGTAGTTTATTGGAGTATAATTATTGCTCATGGCAAAGACTTCGATCTCAAGGCCAAGTTATCAGACTTTGATGCTTCAAAAAAGTTCATGATAAAGCTGCAACTGAATTCAGCAGGCATCTAGATCCCTGCATGGAGGTGGCTTGCATTCCCCAAGTAAGGTAAGGTTTCCTCCTTCTGGTCCGCTCCTTGTACGGTTGGGATTTTGCGTTCCGACCTGCACAAAATCATAATGCACAATCAAGGAAGGCAGTGAGTGAAAATTAACTGTCGCTGAGCACTTACCGGAGGTTTTTCACCTCTTCTCAACATCTCAACGATCTCAACAACTCGTTTCGGCGTAACATCCTCCTGGAGTAAAATTACAGAATTAAAATTTATCATCGATTCACCCAATGCAAATCACCAAATCATCCTACAATAACATATTGCAATCAAGATAGATGTCTTACAATTGACCTCAAATCTTGATTGAGACACTAACTCATCACTTATGTTTTACACAAAGTAACAACATTGAGATTCTAGTCTTGGATGTAAAGATCTTGATTGAAGAAAAGAGTTCCATAAAGAAGATAAAAAAGAATTGACAGATCTGGGGAATGTTGGCATTTTGCATGTTTTTTAATATTTTGGGTCAGTAATATATGGCAACTTTATCAATCAACTTTTTAGAAAAATTGTAATTTAATCAAGTTGATCTAACTCAAAATTGCAATGAAATGCATCTATAATGTAGTGGGCTACAGATGAAGTAAAAAAAATGAAGCCAAAGAAAAGAAGTGATATATAGCCCCATTCATCAGTGAATAAAATTTGAACATTGTCCTAAATTACATCTTAGGAGAATAGAGAAAACTGACATAGTAGATGAAGCCAAAGAAAAGAAGTGATATATAGCCCCATTCATCAGTGAATAAAATTTGAACATTGTCGTAAATTATATCTTAGGAGAATAGAGAAAACTGACATAGTAGTTATATGTGTATCCCTCCGAGCCATTGCTGTAGTCAGCTACGGTGATCATAGGTGCATTGACACAACAACCCTGTTGTGGTGGACAAATGCCATTAGCAATGGAATATTAAATCTGAAAACTATCAAATATAGCACCTCAGTCAATACTTCAATTGCCAGAAGAAATTAAATACAATAGCATTTGGTAACACTAACCATACACTCCATTTCACCAACTGAAAACATTCCATCCTTTGTTACTTCTGTGAATATGAATTATATCTTGTTCAAAACCATGAACACTAATTCTTTAGAGTGATGGAAATGGTCTTTAAATACTCACCATTGCGTTTTACCCCCAAGTGCTTTAGCAAAGCCTCTTCAATTTCTCGAGATCCCCGTATCATACAAGGTGTTGTTCCACAAACCAAGAGGTGATACTTACCAACCTGAACACCAGTAGTTAAATAGTTGCCAGAAGAAATAAGAGCACAGTTGTACACAGAAATAGATGATGAAATTGATAGCATGGAACAGGATAAAACATTTGACGAAACTAGTAGGGTCATACCTTTGTCCGATTGAACATTGAATAGAATGTAGCAACTTCATAGACACGTATGGGAGCAACTTCTATAACCTTTGCCACCTAAAATAGAAAAAATTGGAAGTAGATGAAAAAAATGGTGTGATACTTGTGAATAATAATAATAATAATAATAATAATAAATACAAAGAGTTATTTTCAACCGTTGGCAATAAATGGATAAACCATACAAGCAAATAATAATTTGAAGAACCTGTAATTGACCACCTTTGATCAAAATTAAAATATTAGTAATCATTTTCTCAAGTTGTTAAAATAATCATTGTACAAAGGTTATCCAAATAATCATTACAAGCATACATATCCTCCAAGATAAGGCAGTCCATCTTAGTAGGAAATTTAAATCTTAGGTTCTTGCACAGCATTCATTCTGTTTGGTCAATCCTTCCAGATTAACATAATATTTATGATATACACATGTATCATGTGTGGATATATATAGGTTAATATGTTAATTGCTATGATATTTTTATTGTTATGTTCAACTTAAACCTTAAACTACAATTTTTATTGTTATTCTCAATATAAAAATATTGCTTGAAAACTCATTTTTGATTATTTTTTTATCAATATTATTTTCCATTTTACAGTTTTAAACTGAACCAAAGTAAATTTTTTATTTTTGTTTCAATATGAAATATTTCAATTTGATTATAATTTTTCTCTCCAATCAGATAAACCCAGCCATGCCCACCCATAGATGTAGTTCTTGATTCAAGAATTCTAATAAATCTTATGCAGTTATGCCTAAAATTTACTCTTTTCCTTTGTCAATCTTGACGAGCAAAAAACCGGTGTTACCCTTTATTTCCCAAAGCTTAGTCCTCAATCTCCAAAAGGATGAAAAATAAGAAAGCAACTGGTTACTTGTAGGACCATAAAACCATCAATAAGAACTTCACAAGTATAAAACTGCTTTAGGAACCAGTATACAGGTGAGTTTGGGAGAGCTTTGCCAAAGTGCTTTAAGGCTTCGAAGTACTTTGAGGTTCAAATAAGGTGTCTGGTAAGAATATGATCATTTTTTTTTCTCCAATGCACAACCTACTCAAATCCATTTTTACAATATAGGTAAGGAGCACTAGTACAGCCCCTTCCCCAAAGTTAATTCTTAATTTGCTGCTAAAATCAATACAGTGTAAGAGATGACATATGAAGTCCTGTAACAATAGGGGGCAAGAGAAAAAAAAAAGGTGGTGTCAAGCAGTTATATACACACACCAATGTAAATTATAAGGCAGAGAAACTCGAACTTGGTCGTTTAAGAGAAATGAAAGATATAGACCTGTAACAATAAGGCAAGCAAAAAAACCCAACCATTGATGTATACACACATGCATACATACTTACATACTCACGTGCGTGCTCACACACACATGCATTCACAATCATAAAAAAATGGCAACAATCAGTCAATGTAAATTGCGGACAAACACCAATGTAACTTATAAGGCACAGAAACTCTAATTTGATCTTTTAAGATAAGTGAAAACATAGTCCTGACATTGTGCCTCATAAACCGAAGGGAAGGTGTGTGTGTGTATATGCATATGTATATGTGTGTCTGTGTGTATGTATTCAAAAAAAAATGTCAACAATCAGTCATGTAGATGAAAATGAGCAGACAAAAGACAATAAACAAACAATAACAAGAGAAAGCTATTTTATTCCTGCAACCAGAGCAAGATAATGATGACTCTTCCAAACAAAAAAAATAATGACTGAACACAATAGGAAAATTCAGGAATTTAGAGATGGAGAATTAATAAGACAAGAGTCTTAAATTACAAAGCAAGTTTTGCATTAGTGGTCAACATCTGTGTTCAAATTCTTGATATCACTCAATCAATTCAGTTGTTGTGGAAACACAACCATACTAAAAATAAAAGAAAAAACAGTAGCAAGAAAGGAACTTTGACGGTAAGACCCAACCAGTTATAAGTACCTAATTGCTATCATGAGGAAGAGGTTAAGACTTAATGTCCTTAGCAAAAGAAGAATTTCAAGTTCAGTTATATGAATTCACAGTCTTCAATTTCATATTTATAGTTGTATAGGTCATATTCTTTCTGTGATAGACCACTTGTCCATTAGTCAGCATGCCATCATTAGGTTAAAGCTTGTGGATGAACAACAATTGTAGATAAATAACTCCTTAAACAGAGTAAAACTAAGTAGAAGCTAACATACAGCATTCATTGCAGAAACGGGTAGCCATCCACCATGTTGTTGCTGTGCAAGATCCAATAAAGGAATAACAGCAGATTGCTTGTAATTTGAAGGATAATGGGACATTATCTCCTTGACCTAGAGATGCACAAAATAAGAAGCATATTAAAACAAAGAAAAATAGTATCCATCTGTCAGAATAAACAAATCATGCTGGATTTAAAAAAACAGTGATTGTACAGTCTGTATGCTAACAACATTTATGTACGTCAGGTTCAAATTTGTCCGCTCAAGATGCCATATATAAGAGCAAAGGATCAATATGCATAGTTACAGAAGCTTCCGTGAGCATTTGTCAATCTTGTGATTATGATGTAACAATAATGGAATTATTCCCGGGTGTATTATCCACTGGGCATTGACTGTTAAACAGAATTCCCGAAGCAACTCAGAATAAAAAATCATCCACAAAATTTCTATGAAGAAATTACAACATAAAACACTGAATGATGAGGGAGAATTTAGACACGCATTGTCAAAGGGTTGAGACATTGTAGAGCAGAGATAGATCCCTATCTTTTGAGAAGGTCACAATGGTGTGATTCACTTACAAAGCCGACAAGAGCTCAACAGGTTCAAGTATGAAGATCAGTATACAAAAACGACTGTCATCAAACAGGTGAACTATGCATAAAGAGAAGAACAAATATCTATAAGATTAGCATTTCCTGATAGAATCTGAAGTTTGAGAAGTAATAAGATCGATGCTGGCTAAAGAGGAAGTTCCTACAAAAACAATGCTACTTTTATTTCATCCTGCTCCAGAAGACTAAATGATTCACAATCTAGAGAAATGCTAGGAAATTAAAAGAAGGAAAAAGAGATTAACTAACAAATTCAAATCACAACAAAAATATCCAAAACAACACTGAACAAGAGAAAATTGAAAATAATCAGAACAACATCTTAATCACGATCGCATCAGATTCGGCGTCATTCACAGCGTCTCACAAGACGCAAACAACAATTGGATTCAAATGTCATACCCTCTCCATATTCGCGGCAGTAAATTCCCATGGTGCGTCGGGCTTGTTATCCGGCGAATCAATGTGCTGAAAACAAAATGCAAATTCGAAGCTTTAGCAGTTCCAAGCCTAATCCGAAAACCTAGCAAAAAAAAAAAAAGAGAGAGATCGCATATCTATGTAATAGATCCCGCGATTTCTAAAGACTCACATAGTTCAGGGCTGTGGAGAAGGATCTTGCGGCAGTAGAAGCGGGCGAAGAAAGCTGGAAGAAATCCAAGACATTAGGGATCCACAAAGAGCTCACGAGACAAAATCGAAGAAGGCAAACCCTACCGCCAGCGACGGACGCAGCACCCGGCGAATCTCCAAGAGGCGTTTGGCCGCCAGACGCGAGAACATGACGGGCGATCGGCGCAGAAGGGTTCGCAGCGATGCCACAAATCAGAGCTAGATCTCCAAAAGGGCTCGCGTCCTATGTTATTATTGTCGACGCAGTCTAATAAATCATCGGTTCAGATCAAATCGACTAAACTGATTTAACTAAAGTTGAATCAATTAATTTTTTTAACTAATCTAATGAACTTTTTTTAAAAAAATTAATAAATTAAATTAATAAAATATCAATTAATTTAATTTTCAGCGTCCAAATTTTCAATTTTTATATATTTATATCTGATTTTAATTTTCTATTCGATTATTTTAAAATTCTAACTTTTAAATTTAGTTGGTTTGGTGAGTTAATTTAATTTAATTAAATTTTTACTTACTCGTACATAAAATAGAGTAGTATTACATAGGTGATGAGTACAAAACAAGTAACATCTATTTATATATTAGTTAGAGTAAATTTTATATGATTAGATATATGTCAGTAAATCATGAGAGTACTTTATCTTAGCACAACAATCTTTGTATAATGAAGGTCAGGTAGGGTTATAAATAAGTTGAGTCGAGTCAAGGTTTGAGGTATTTCAAACTTATTTGATAAGATAATCAAGTCGAGCCGAGCCAAACTTAAAATGAACCAAACTTTTGAAATGAGTGTTCAAGCTTGGCTTGGTTTATTTTTTATGAGTTTGAGCTTGTTTGAACCTTGACTTGAGCTTGGTTCGTTTAGATGTTATCAAGCTCTCAATTCAAGCTTGGCTTAAACTTGGTTCAAGCTTGGCTTAAGCTTAGTTCGAACTTGGTTCGTTTAGATGTTATCAAGCTCTCAATTTAAGCTTATTTGATTGTTTAAAACTTTTAATTGTTTGATTGGTTATTGAACTTGATAATTTAAATTTATTTATTTATTTATTTTATTATTAATTTAGCATATTGAAAAGAGTTTTATTAATGAATATGGTTCATGAACGTTGTTCACGAACGTTAACGAGCTGAACACATATGTGTTCAAACTTGTTTGTTTAGCTTAATGAGCTGTTCAAGTTTGCTTGTTTAATTAATCTTATGTATATTGAACGAACATAAACAAACTCTTACCAAATCGAACACCAAACTTGTTTACAAACGCTTGGTCATTTACAACCCTAAGGTTAGGCATCCGATGGGCTATTTTATATCTATTGAAAATTGACACAACCACTCATATAGTTATTAATTGTATTAATTAATTCGTAGGGGGAAAACCACGATTGTGTTAGTGAAGCATAACTAGTTGGTGCAGACTTGGGTTGGGCCAAAATGCACTATGCCACACTATTAATTATAGTTGATGCATAAATATATATAAGCAAATATATTTTTTTTCAAAACTAATATTTCTTCAATTATTAAAATGTGTTTTTTGTTATTGTTTGTGGTTACAAAAAAATGTTTAATTAAATAGTTTCTTTCTTCTCTACTTCATAATTACAGTCATTCATGTTTAAAACGTAAATAATATTTTTAAACATAACTAATACAAGTTTCAAGTTTGCAAGCTGATGAACTTGGAAATTGAACTCCAAGCAAAAAAAAAAAGAAAAAGAAAAAACAATCTTCTCTTTTGGATGAACACAACTTAATTAATAAATTAATCTCCATTCCTTTTGAAAGCTTCCTCAAATACATTCAATCCTTCGATTGCAATCTTCTCGCTTCACATTCTTTCATTATCCTTAGCCTTGTGCAAGAAGAGACAAACATCCTACAAGCACCAAATCATAATATTAACAAAGTGTATTTATTAAAAAAAATTATCGCAAAAAAAAGGAAAAAAAAAATACTTACTCCCATGGAACATCACCAACTAACATCAAGTCTCTATCTTTATCTTCGTAAGTAATGGTGTACTCATTTTCTCTTTCTTTCTTTGATACCTCTCCTAAGAAACATAAAGATTTCAATCATTAAGTATTGAATATTTCTTGTGGATTGCATTTTCATTCTTGATGTCAAATAAATTAGATGCATAATTAATTATGTGTATTACTCACCTAAAGAAAAATATTTGAACATATTGTTCAAGGCCTCTTTGAGTTCCTTGTAACTCTTATACATTTTGAGATCTATCTTTCTCAAGTAAGGAACCCCATCCATGCTTACTTTCACGTACAAGCCCATCGTTTGCCCGTCCTCCTTTAGTTGAAACGAGCCCGAGTTGTTTCTACGATAAGCTTGTATCGGTGGCCATCCAATTACTTGTGCCCTATCATGATTACTTAAGTATAAGTGAGTCATTTTCAAATCACTAAGCTTTGTTGACACTTACTTTGCTCTTGGTGTTTCTTGACTACTTTCGCTATTGGAGACCCCTTCAAAGGATTTGTTCTTCGCAAGACTTTCATTTTCACATTTGGCTCGTTTACTACCCCTTGTGGCACTCGATTTCTCTGATATATCACCGGTGCCAGGCAACCCAAGCCTTAGCTCAGTATCTCGAAGGTTGTAGTCATTCAAGGCACACTCCATGGCAATTGCAATTGTTCTACCTCTCTTTGGCTATATATATATATATAGCACCTAATGTTCAATGACAAGTAGATGGGTCAATAACAATTAGGCTTGTATGGTGGATGAATGACATCGATGGCCGCTATGCTGATCGAGTACCCTACCTTCCGATCGAGATCAAGTGATTGAGATTCCATCTTCAGTCGACCGATGGCAGCCCATGTGTTTGGCCAGAGACATAGGCATGTGGCTGAGGAAGCCAACCCAGTTCATTGATTCATGTATTGATTAATGCATAAAGTAGCACATGAGATGTTAGGGTCTGGTCTGCTGGCCTAACACAATAATAATTGCTCAGGCTTTAGAAATGTCGAATTGAATTAAACTAAGTTTAGTCGAAAGTTTTCGTAACATGGTTTCGGAGAATCTCGATGATGTTTAAGGATGATGTCGACTTGTGTTAAAGGTGGTGATATAATTAGGAGGTTAGGTAGTAGAAATGAGGCCCCATTTGCTAGTTGGATTCCCATCAGTGTGGTGGCTTATTGAGTAAGAGGAAACATCTTTGGTTGACATGAGAATCTATGAAATTCTTAAGGGGTTTCAAACAGGGTAGGGCAGGGCACATGATGGAGGCACTAGAATTCAGAATGGTTCAGCACCTACAGCATTGGGATTTCCAGTTCATAGAGGCACTGTGAGAATTTGAAGCCCTTTTAATGTTTGGAAAACTTTGTACTGTTTTTTGGACTCTCATATGTTTTTCTAGTGTGGCAAAGTAACAAGCACATCAAAACCAAGCACACTTGGATCATTTCCACAAAAGTTAAAAAGGAACCGACACAAGCAAGTGAGAACAAACAAGGGGCAGTGCAAGCTACCCTAGGCATGGTACATATTTTTGTAAAAAGTCATGCATTGACCTCAACACCCCCAAACGGTTAGCCTCACAACTATCTACCTATAAAAAGATAACTTAACAAATTGAACAGGTAACTATATAAGAGGGGTTTTCTACCGATTTTATCAAAAATCAACCCTTATCTATTTATACAAATATACCTTGTGATGAACTCTGCAAGACAGTGCACAGTTAGATTACACAATTAACAAGCATATACAGCCCTACAATGGAGGAAAAGCTATAGAGGTTGGCTATTAGGCGCACTACTACGAGTGCTTCCAGATTTCTCTAGTGAGCGAACCACCATCTTCAATAAAATAATAATAATAATAATAATAATAATAATAATAATAATAATAATAATAATAATAATAATAAGAAGCTGTGTGATGGACGTGACAAACAAAATAAGAGAGGACTATGGGACATGGGGGGAGAAGGAAATGAAAACTAGACAAATTGCAGAGAAAGAGAATTAGTAAATTAGTTCACATGATAGACTGGAAAAAGGTACAAAATTAAAAACTCATGAATTCTGCACTTCGCTTGTAGTAATCTGCCTCTGGTGATAAATAGTCGGAAAAAAAAATCAAAGAGAATTTCTTCCTACGGCACATTCATCACTTGAATAGTCTGCAATGTATCTGACAGTGCAATGATCAAATCACCAGGTTGGATCATTCCTCTGGCCTTGAGCAAAGAAAAAGTGCGACTTAGATTGTTCTCCATGTCGTACGAGAAACTAAGACGAAATGGAATCAGACCCCACTGAAGATTCAGTCGTCGTCTAACTGATGCTGAAGGTGTAAATGCAAACACTGGACAATCAGGACGACACCGTGAAATCAGTGAGGCCATTTCGCCATTCCTTGTAAAGAGGAAGAGTGCATCAACTCCCAAGTTGTTAGCTGCAAATCACAATCAACGAAATCAACAAAATTAACCCAAGAACAATCTTAAACACAAAACTCGTTAAAAGAGGTAAACTGACTGTCTTTGAATAAATATTAGATATCTAAGTTGGATCTTTCCTACCATAATCTTGTATGAGTTTAGAATTTTAAACTCGCAAGCTAATTTGTACATAATTGTAGCAAAAGGGGATTATGCTCACCCAAGTACCTCTCATAGCTCGTCCCTAGGTTATGTGAAGGGAGGTAAATCATAGAAACAGCTTATAGCCGACTGTTAAACTAATTTATACATAATTATAGCAAAAGATAATTACGCTCACCCAGGCACCCCTCACTGCCCATCCCAGGAAAATTAATATTCAAGTCTCTTCCATCATCCGATAGTCATTTTAGAATTTCTCACATTCTAATTTAGCATAAATTTTAAATTTTAGACCCAAAACTTGATATTAAAACTACTATGTAGTAACGGATTTTCATGTGTTCTGCTGAAGCAAAACAAAACCAAAAAAAAGTCTCAAGGAGCAATCCACATAATCTAACAAAATGTTCCATTTGTCCGCCTAAGTACCCTTTGTATAACCAAGTATGATTTTACACTCAAGTATGATATTCACCGAGGAATTATATAATATAACTCTTGTCTCTTAATTGAACATAGGGTGAAACAAAAGTCAAATGCCAATAGGGTTGTGAACCAAATCAAGGTACAAAACGGTAATTGATAGATGGGCAACCCACTATATAACGCTGAGGCAATAGTCAAGGACCTACGCAGTCAATATCAAATAATATATCAAAGATTGATATCAACAGAAAAACTCACTTACACATGTATCTAACATAATGAATTAATCAATTAATTAAAATAAATTTATAGTGAACAGTCACAATTGTTAAACAAAGACATAACAGAAACAAAACACGTCATACTTCACATCGCAATAAAAAAAGGATAGTACATCACAAAACATTTAAATGCATAGCAATATGTATCCAATCAAACAAATTATAAATAGACATAAAACTCATTAATCAATTAGGGCATTATGAATTCAGATAATTAAGGCTTTATTTAAGTGAACCATTTTTTGTTAATCAACTCACATAGGCCACTTGGTCTGCCCATGTGAATCTCTAGGCTACCTAGACAAATCATCTGAGTCATTTTTTTAATAGCCACTTAAAGGGAACCGCTTCATCACTATAACAAAGCAGCCCCCCCTTTTATTTCAGTCTTAGTGGCTCCCTATACCACCTTTTAGAACTATAAACTACATAAAATAAAAAAAAATTAATAAAATTAATAACGAGTTTATCGTACTCCAGTAGATGCATGAATAAATATCCAAGAAATAAAATTGAGATGGCTACTGAAGTCGAGATGAAAAGAAATAGGCAAATTGAAAGTGAAAATGATTACCCATTGTGACAGCTGAACTACATATATTCTCTGAAACTTTATCACAAAACGAAGATGAAATATCTGGAAGGTCAATCCCCTCACGTTGCTTCTCTTCTCTCCACCATCTTTCAATGCGCAGGCTTACACTTCTAAGCACAGTTAATGCCTTATCTGGATACTGGCCCATAGCTGACTCACCTGAGAGCATCAGAGCATCTGCCCTCTGTTTAACTGCCTCTGACACATCAGCAACTTCAGCTCTAGTTGGTGTTGGATACTCGATCATAGATTCCAGAAGCTGAGAAGCTACAATTACAGGTTTGTTAAGCTGACGGCACAACTTAACAATTTTTTGCTGAGCTGAAGGGACTTCTTCTAGAGGAATTTGAGAACCCATGTCTCCTCTGGCTATCATTGTTCCATCTGACGCACTGATGATCTCTTCTAGATTTTTCAACGAATCAAAACTCTCAATCTTGGCGATCACCGCAATTTCACTGAAATATGCAGTATAAGCTATCACATAAGGATGTATTATTGTTTTATAACAGAGCTATATCGATATAGATTATGCTTCAAGTTAACATTTATCAAAACAATGCACACCTGATACACTCCCAAAATATACTTAGTTGGTTTTGCTTCAAGATTGATCTTTCTAGTACAATTCTCTTCCTCACTTACAGTGCTCATCCTCCATGATACACAGAGACAAGGAAACTAGATACTAGTGAATATGCACTAATATTAATGCTATGAAAAATGAACATGTGCCACTTGCATCATACTTATGCACACAATATTACTCAAGACAAGAAATTGACAGACTACGAAGCCATGCTTCATTAGAAAGATTAACATTTTAAAATTCTCATTCACCCTTGACATGAAAATGCTCTAACCACTGGGAGTGGAGTTTTCTATCCATGAAGATTTCCTATTTGACAATTCGATGGTCCATGCATTGGCACAAATTTGCTCAGCAGATCTACCGATTTGGCATTTATCCTCTCTATTATTTTCATAAAAAAAATGAATGGAGACTCATATTTGATACTGCATTAACCTCTCTTTCTTCCAACTTTTCAATATTTTTTAGTACCAGAATCATTAAACCAACAAGGTATTCAGTTATGGAAGTCTGGAAAAGCGTTCTCAATGTAGATTAATGTAAATCCTTTAACCTGTAAAGTTTCACCAATGTTAAAAATAATGATCATCAAAGGCATCAATCATTGTAACTTATACTGAACCACTGAAACTTAAATGGAACAATTTGTTTTTCATAAAGAAAAGATACAATTGTGCAATTTACAAATATGTACCAGAAATCTAAGTGAGTTGTAGTTGGAGCAAAACCGGTTGATGATAATGATGAGGTGTAAGAACCTAGGTGAAACTTATATCACAGGATTTTAACACAAACATGAAGACAAATAAATAAATCATAGGAGGGGGGTTGAGTTGCACAAGTGAATTTTAGTTGAGGAATACGGAAGAAACAAGCATGTACAAATGTTCTCAATCACATTTGCTAATCTATAATGAGCCATAAGCTCCAAGTCTTGGATCCAAGGGCAAAGCCTAAACGCTTTTTTGATCATCTATATAGTTTAAAAAGATTAGCTAGTAGCACTTGGTCTAAAGAAGAATAAAAAGAAATACATTTTTGAAAAACTAAAAAGCAAAGAATGTAAAGAAAGAGGAAAAGGGCAAAAATTCCTATTTACTTGTCATGACATCTTGCAGCTATATAGCTCTTGAGATGATTTATGACATCTGCAGACTTGACAAAGGAAACTGCAATGAAGTCCACACCCTCAGATATTGCACTGTCAATATCAAGCCAATCCTGCACATAGCCATGCCATCAACACGAGGATGCAGATTAGTAATGAATTTTGACAGAGGTAATTCAGTAGTTAATTTTTGTTGCCAGTATATCACCTATCTTTGTATCAGTATTTTCACTTATCTAGATCTGATTACAAACAAAAATATCAGCTAAACTCTGAAGATGGTTTTGCTTTTCTTGTCCCAGTTATAAGGAAATATTGTGCCACAACATTTCGTCACTGACCAATTGCATGACATCATTTAAAAATATGATTTACTCTAACACTACTACAAAGATTAATATCTGTTTTCATAAATCATAAGATTGCTACAAATTTAAATGCTTCAGGTCTTATGCAAAAGAACAACAAACTTAGATGATCCAATGATGATGTTGAAAAGGCAACCTTTTATGTGCTTTTTGCAGTCTCAGAAAAGAGAATATCTTCCACTAAGGTTAATTGTGGTTTTCATGACTGTTTTTGATAATCACTACTCATTTTGCTCATCTAATCAATAAAGGAATTACTTAAGACAATTGTAAGATTCAAATGAACATCAAAATGAAAGCTTGAGAACAAATAGATCAGGTGATGTTTTTCCTTTTTAAACATACTCTAAAATTTAATTTGCAATTTAAGAACCCTTTCTTAACCTGTAAGAGCATAATGCATATACTCACAAATGAAGTTTAAGAACCTTTTCTAAACTTGTAAGAGCATAATGCATATCCTGATAATTGGAGTTATAAAATTCCACAAGTAAGCAAATTGAGTGGACACCTACAATGAGATGCACAAACCTTAGAAGAAATTGTAGGAAGCATTGCATTACGTTCTTGGACCAGTCTTCCATTCCTCCGAAAAGTAAGACTAGCACGTGGCAACAACAATCCAGGATCATTGCACCGGCATTTTACATCTGGACCAATCTTTTCAATCACCTCAAACCTAACCATTCCTCCATCCACAAGAAGTTCATCGCCAACACTAACATCTGCATTAGGAGCATGTAGACATGAGAGACCAAATGATATAATGGCCTCCACTTATCAAAAGGGGAAACAAAGAAATAGTCTTCAACCTTCAGCAAAGCCATCATAATTCACAGTGATGGTCCTTTCTGGAAGTGGTGCATCAAAAGCTCTTACACTAAATGTCCAAATCTCTCCGTCCTGTATAAGATAGAATGTTTACTAGGTTAGTGTCACATGAGTCCAACTTAACCAATTTAGTCCTTATGGATTTTCAACATGGAAAAAAATCAGATTAGAAAATCATTTTGATTTTATTCAGATCACTAATTACTTGAGAGTTGAGACCATATAGTTATTTTTTGGATAATAAGAATGATGAACTGGCTTACAGTTTGATACTTATTTTGCATTATGTACTGGTTGAATCAACAAATTGAAAGGAACCTAAGCCTTGGTTTGAAATAAATGCAAGGATGAAACATAGATTAACAATTCGGCTTGAAATTCTTTTGCACGTTTCTGGATTAATAACTCTGCTTGACAGGTTTGTACATGGATTGATGATGCATAGGAACGCTGCATCTCATTCCATGCAAGGTGATGGCACAGATTAAAAATATTGTATTGCATGGCTAGGACCATCCATTAGTTCCACCTACATGGGACAAACTCGATGATACACAAAATGCACACGTCAGATGATGTCTTTTTGCATGTCCATCTGATCCACATGATACTAAGAAGAATAAACACGTTGCAAATTCAGTTACTTATGAGCCCATATGAGGTCTGGAATTTTGATAAGAAAATTTTTTAGACAAGCACTTCGTTTATATCAATGGATATCCTTGATGCAGATCTTGTGAACCTTTTTCATGCAAAATATTAAGGATGATACAATGACAAATCAGTCATTTTTTCCTTCATTCTTTACCAATGACTGCAAATTAGACCCCTACTCCTCCAGTTTTCATCTATCCCCAAAAGATAAAATTCTTCAACTCATCACGTTGCTGAATTGACTCTATTTAGATTTGCAAGCATGTTTAAAAGTCTACATGCTTATTAGACCAATTGTTGACTAATAAACTAGTACACTTTTCTTGAGTAAAGGATTGAACATAATGACAATAGGGAATAACAGGCATATGAAATTGAACCCCCTAAATATGGAAAACATTTACAAAGCTTCATGATGCTCATTTCTTGCATTATCCAAATGCGGGAGTGGAACAAAGGAGAAAATTATGAACATAAACCTTACCTCGGCCTTGACAGAGGCGGCTCCATCGAGATCACCCATGTGGATCTCACTCCCCTCGGTGTCCACCATCACAGCCACGGCGAACCCCTTCTCCTCGTTGAGGCGGCGGATCTTTCGGATGACCTGGCGGTGCCACTCGCGGGTGCCGTAGCACATGTTCACCCTGGCCACATTCATTCCTCCGACGGCGAGCGCCTCGATCTGGTCAGCGGAGCAGGTGGCGGGGCCGATGGTGCAGACCAGCTTGACCCGCCTCGTGCTCCGGAACCCGTTCTCCCTGAGCTCCGCCTCGGTGATGGCGTCGACATCGATGGATGCGGGGCCTCCGTGGGAGGGGACGAGGCCCAGATCAGGAAGGTAGGAGGTGGCGGCGGAGGCGCGAAGGGAGAGGGGACGATGTCGGGAGCAGCGGAGCGAGGGGAGTGGGAAAATCGCAGGCTTGGCGGAGGAGATCGTCGGGAGAGAAGGGGAGCGAGCGGGAGTGGAGAGGAGGTGCAAGGTCTGCGCCGCCATGTCGATTGCTTGCTTGGCCAACTCGAGGAGTAGAGAGGGGAAGCACGCCCATAATTTTGCACGCCCGATCTGACGGTCTTTATCATCTCCATCTATGATCGAACGGTTTGCAAGAGCCTGGACATCTACGTGGCCACTGGCTGGGGACGTAGAAAGAGTCAAACCGAAGCGCTTTGACCGGGTGGTGCCTTACCAGGAATGTAGGGTTTAATTTGGAATTTAGAAATCATGAGGGAGTAAAATGATATCCTCAAGACAATGAGGCCATAACTGATAATATTGAAGTTTATTCAAATTTATACAACTGTTCACCAAATCATAATTGGTAAAATTACGATATTATGTAGAATCAATTTAGGATCCAAATTAGATCGTAGAATCGTACAATCCTATTAATTTTTTTTAAAATTTTATAATACATAATTAATAATTAGAAAAAATACTTTAAAAATTCATTTATAATTAGTTTTGTATATATATATATATATATATATATATATATATATATATATATATATATATATATATGCAATCATTTATACTCAACATCTGAGATTACATTATTATGTGTATAAATTTAAATTAACTTGTAATTTAATGTTAGTATATTAATAATATTTATATTTTTATATCATAAAATGAGAGAATATAAAATTTCTATTAACATAATAATAATAATAATAATAATAATAATAATAATAATAATAATAATAATAACGTATTTAATGTCAAAAATATTTCCTTATTTTATAAGATAATTCAATTTAAAGGCTAACAAATATCAAAAATATTTCCTTGGTTTATAAGATAATTTAATTTAAAGGCCAACAAAATACCTAACAGAAGCTATTGAATCCTTTGGTTCAAATATGAATGCCGGAAATAATCTTCTAAAGACTGGTTGATATCATATAATACTAGACAATAGACATCCAAAAACTCATCATTTTGGAAAAAAAATGACAGAATATTATTGATAAAAAACAACTCAAAAATAATTAAATATATATTTAAATAATTTAAAATCCTAATAAGATAAAAAAAATAATAAAAAAGATAAAATCTTCTAGACATCTGAAAAGGATTTAAATGATATTTTTTGGGTTTGAAATAGGGTGGTTAAGATAAATTTTGAAATTTATTAAAAATTTCTGAACGAGTTTTGATTTGATATATTATAGGCCCCGTGGTTCAATCCAAGTCAAAAGTTATGACCTCTCAAAGCTTCCATCGATTTTACTCCGATCCTGTTCTGATCCTACTGATTCTGTTCCGATCCTACGATAAAAATCGATTTTAAGTTTCCGGATCGTACGATCCTACGATTCGGATCACATTTTTGCAAACTATGGACCAAACTATATATATTATTATTCTAACCCTTTAGATTTATATTATATTTTAAATATATTAACATAATAAAACAAGAATAGAATGTATAAAATGTTATTTTATCTATAAATAAATAAGAGTGCTGAACTTATTTACTTTATATATATTTATTTTATTTTACAAATATATCATCTTAAAACTTAATATTTTGCATAAATATGATTCTAATTGATAATATTATATTAAATTTTAAAACAAATTAAATATATTTGAAATCTGATCGTTTAATGACAGTGACCAATTATATGATTTCATTTAATTTTTAAAAAATAAAAGTTATTTATTTTGACATTTGAATGTACATGTAATATTTTTTAAATAAAATGTAAAAGTAAGGAAAGATAATATATATATTATTTAAAAAAAATTGCATTATTACGGTATCTCTTTACTTCAAAAGTATTTTTTTTTTTTTTTGATAATTTAGATATCTAAGACAGAGGAAAATGTCCTATAATAAATCTTGAGATTCAAATCATGAGTGCTTGGAAACTACTTAAGCATTTTGTCATATTGTAGCATGGCCCAGAGGCAAATACCCCTCCTCTTATATGTCATGGTTATTACATGAGATAATTCCACATGTATGGAATTGAAGGAAATGAAAACTTTAAAGTATTTATTCGGCATGCATAAGAACCCCTTGCTAAACCAATGTGCTACTATGAACCCTCAAGAACAAACCCTAGCATTGATAGCCTTTGAAGTCATATGTTAACATCTATTCAAAAAGAAGTCTGATTACAGATGTGCCATATTGGATTATACATGAAAATTATAAGACAATTTAAACGGAAAAAAAGAGAAAAAAAAACTAAAATTAAGAAGCTAATTGTCGACATTAGGATCGAGATGTAGTATCTTTTGACCAGGATTAGTACTGACAACATCAGCAAATAATAAATCACTGTTCTCAACAGCAAATTAAACATGAAAAAGTAATTAAGTCATTTACTTTCTTCTCCATCTGCAAGCTAAGGATCTGAAGATATCCAATGCTAATTAGTTTCACTTGGTTAAATCATGAAAAACACATAAAAAATCAGATTAGATTTTGTTAATTAATCAGAATGAAAAAGGAGCATAAATACTCACATATTAATTTTCAGGCATTTTGTTCTTCAACTTCTTGGCCATGCATGCCAACAAATGAAGGAGTGAGGCTGGCACAGCATGACCTAGCAACGATCAAACCTTCAGAAACTAAACCCGACCGACAAGTCGATTTATGTCGTGGTGATTCAGAGCTAGATCATGCTGGCAGCTTCACTCGTTCCCCAGGACATTTTTAATCTGCTTGTGGAACTCTTGAGGACAGGAAAAGGAGATATAGAGAAACATACATCTAAAGATTGAGGGAGAGGGAGAGAGAGTTAATTGCTTGAGGGAACAAGGAGCACATGAGAATCTAGGTCAGGACCAATATTATAAACTGAAAATAATTGCAGAAAAATCATGAAAGAAACCTTGACCTATTGAAAGAGAAAAAAAGAGAGGTTAAAATCTTTTTGGGAGAAACAAGAAAAGGAAGTAAAGATCAAATCAAAGTATAGAAGAACCTCTCAAAACTTGAACAACATGCATCAGGATGCAACTTGCCAAACCTGTAGATGAAGAAGACTTCCCAACTAAAGGCACAAAACATGAAATTACCAAAAGATGGATAGATAGAAAGAAAGAAAGAAAGAAAGAAAGAAAGGTAAAGCAGTAGGAGTATGTGACGCATGACCCACACACAAGTAGTAGGGACCTATAGAAGGGGAAGAAAGAATGATAATGTAAGGAATAAAATAATATATCTTGAGGAAGCTAAGACAAAGACAATAGTAAATATGAAACAAAGAGAGGTTAAAGATAGAAGGATCTAGAATGAATTTATAGTTGATGTTCTTATCCTCAAAGATATTCGTCCTATTTGGAGCTAGTTCAATAAGAACCATTCAATGCTCAACATCTGAAACATGGTTTAAGAACACTTTAGGTTTGCAGTGCTACATGGCTGATTAGGGTTTAGGGTCAGGTTGTACTTCATATAGAGTGGCATGCATTCAGCTGCTGCAAGGCATTAGATGTTAACTATTGAACACATTCCTGTCAAAATGACACAAAATTTACAGTAATCTTCATGGTTAAAGTTGCCCTAGATTCTAGCTGTTAAGGTTCTTACTGCTGTTGCATGCCTAAACTCATGCTCATGAGCGACATGATTTAGTGTCAATTCCCCATGCAAAGATGGTAAACCCTAGACCATGTGTTTGCAAAACCCTAGAAGTAAAAGTTGAGCTAGTTTGTGGTCCATGCATGTGCCCATTCAATTCCATGCAATTAATTGTTTGTGGTCCAGTACTTGTCCCCCCACTCAATATTAATTACTGAGCAATGCTGCTGCAGAAAAGAATAGGGCATTAATTAACATCTCATGTAAACATTGCTAGACCTCTATGATAGCTAGGGAGGTTCTATGTATGGGACAACTAATGTGTCATCTTGCTAGCCAAATGGAATATTGGATCATGGTCATTTGGTCTTATCATTGTATTAGTTTATGTAATCGATGCCCCGGGTATGACCACCCACACATGCTCATTGTGAAACCCTAAGTTCGCGAATGGTCGCTTGGTTGATTATATTAGATGTTCTTGAAATGCATGTGTCGATATTTGATTGGTCGGATAAGGTAATGTTCATTAGATTCAACTTGATTGGGAATGCATTTGATTGATAAAATGACAACATGAATACACGAAATGAGATATGTTAGGTGATACGGGATGTTAAAGGCGGACTTAGTTATGACGTGATAGTTAAAGTCAAGGTAATGTGACGATCAAGGTCAAGGGGAGATGACAGCCAGCGTGTCACTCTCCATGAAATTTTATTATTTGCCCAGTACTGCTAAGGCCTTTGGTGGGAGGACGCCTGCCTATGAGCCGGTCGGACTTAGAGAACCTAGCGTCCAATTTGTGCATAAAGACACCTATCATATATCCGAGTAGTCTATATTTGACCGAGTTTAAGGGATATCTAACTTATCACAGATCCGATCGGTCATAAGTCCGACCGAAATAAGGAGACCCAAATTCCCACTTACAACAAGTCTTACAGCATATGACCGGTCGACCTTATGAGTTTTTTCACATGCCAGTCCTCTTTTATATAGCCAGTTGGTAATAACTCCGTTCAAATTTACACAACTCAACATGCTCATCTCTCACACATACAGAAGAGATGTTTTCCTTATAAATTCTGTCGGATTTCAAGATCTCAAGTTCCCGTTGTTGGATCGATACACACGTGAGAAGGGGGGGAGGTGAATAACGTGATTTTTAAAAACTCGTTTTCTTGTTTTGAAATCAAAGTATGCGCAGCGGAAAAACTAAAAAGAACAACACAAGAAAACACAGGTGGTTTTACTTGGTTCAAAGCTTTCAGCGACTCTTACTCCAAGACCCAGGTCCCGTTGACCTATCGATGGGTAATCCACTAAAAACCTCTTATGATACCTCCGGAAGAGAGAATCGAGTACAAAGATGATCAAAGAAGTGCAACAAACTGCACTTCCTGTTTGTAGAATTTAAGTACAATAAAAATTTTACCGACACTTAGGGAATTAAGTAGCTTGTTTGTGTGTCAATGTCGGTCTGTTGGCCATGATCAGAAGTCCTTAGAGCAATTGTTAGGCGCAGCAGCTTCGTAGCAGAGTCGTAGCAGGAGGCCGGAGTAGTAGGATGCTCAAATGGATGCGTAGTAGCTCGTATATGTGTTCTGTATTGAAACTTCCTCGAGACTGCCTTATATAGGACATTGAGGGTGCCTTCCATACTCATTGAAGGAGCCTCCAACTTGAGAAAGTTGATCCCGAACAGTCCGACCTCTATCTGCGACTTAGTCCAAATTTCATCCTGCGGAAGGCACCTTCCATGGCTATGGAGGCACCTTCGATGAATAGTACGAAGGCGCCTTCAACTACTTGAAGGCGCCTTCGGACACTGTTCATTTGAAGGTAAATTTGCTCCTTTGTCCTATAAAACAATGTAAGTCCAATAAACCAAGTAATAACCCATAAGACAAATGTTAGTACAATAATAATGAGCAGTAGTAATTAGTTCTTGTCTTCTCAGGACTAGAAACTAGTCAATGTCTCAGATTAAGGATCCGAAATAGACCTAAACTAGATCAACGCCTACTGTCCCCTTAATCAGGACGCGTTCTCACTTAGTCACTCTCCTCCAATGACTTACCTTTACTTACTAGTTTACCAAATATCCGATCAGCCTGTCGACCTATCTAGATTTCCTGCTAGATATCCGGTCAGCTTGTCAACCTATCTAGACTTCTCGCCAGATATTCGATCGGCCCGTCGACCTATCTGGACTTCCCGCCAGATATTCGATCGGTCCGTCTACCTATCTGGACTTCTCACCAGATATCCGGTCAGCCCGTCGACCTATCTGCACACTTGGTAAAGTGGTTAGATTACAATTATACCTAACTTAACTTATTTGTTATTTATCAAAACCTGAGTTAGATCGTTGATGAAAACGGTACCAATAATCTGCTCTTTTTTTTTATGCAATGATAACCTGAGTTAAGTTAGGAAAAAAGATATGCAAAATAAGCATGAAAAAATGATTTTTAAGAGAAACAACAAGTTTGAGACAATTGGTTTTGTTCTCTTAATCATTTTTTAGGGTTAAGCTATTTTGATTTTCTTGATTTTTTTTTATTTGCTAACTTGATCCCTAACCCTCTCCCTTTGATATTCATAAAAAAAAACATGAGTAAAACAATGCTAAGTAAAGTAATGGGGGAAAGTGGTGAAATTTTGACAACATCAAAAAAATTTCAGAATTATTAGGTGAGTTTAAAGAAAACTTGTTCAAACTAATCGAAAAATGAAGTTTGCAAAACACTTGTAATAATTTCTTTTTAACAAAAAAAGAAAATTGAAAGGAAAGCTTTTGAAGAGTTATACTAAGTTTTGAAAGCTAACCTTTACACAGCTAACTTTAAAGGTAAATAGCTGTTAAGAAACTTTCAGAATCATTTTCAAGATCTATCAACTTTTTAAAATACTTTGGACAAGAATTTTGAGCTTAGAAAATATTTGTAAGATGCTTTTAAAATATGAATAAGTTTTAAGGAAATTTTAAAATAAGTTATGCAAGAATGAAACTTTTTAAAAATTTTCAAGGATGAAACTTTTAGAAGACTAAGTTTTGCAAGAATGGAACTTTTTCAAAAACTATTCAAAAATATCTTTTAAAGTTGGTTTAAAAGTAGTTTACAAAAATTGAAAAAAAAATTAAAATAAATTTTCAAAACATATGATTTGATAAGTATCAGAATTTTTTAAAACATGTGATTTTTCAAAATGTGTTAAGAATGATTTTCAAAGTAAGCATTTTGAAAAAGAGTTTTTTTTTTAAAACATCTTTTCAAAGGATGTAAAAAAAATATTTTGAAAGTCAATTTTAGATATTCTTCCCATGAACCTAATATTATTTAAAAATAATCCGATCAACTAGAAATTGTCCTTAAGTGTCTAACCGTTAGTTACTAACTAACTATTAGAGGATAGCAATGTTCACTTGGTTAGTCAGGTTAAGTGATTGTTTGACTAAAAGTGGATTACTTAACTTGGTCACTGTTTTGTTTGGTATTTTACGCCCAGACTTGTGTTGATGCACTGATATAAGCATCTTAAGTCCAGGGAAAGGACTTACGCATCTCACACCATTCTAAGTTTTGGAATACATAATCAAGGGAGTCCTAATGTGTTTGTGAGATGTTCAAGTCCTAAATCTAAAGGAACATGCTTTCTATGGATTTGATCTAGATTAAGACTAAAATTGATTTTGAAAAGCTAAGGAAATGGAAATTTTTAGAAAAATATAGGTAAGGGGTTTTCCTTAATCATTTGAAAACTATTTTTATAGTCCTATTCTATAGAACATATTCCTAGTTGTCGATGTAAATTGCTAAAGTCACTTTCAGGGAGAGGTTTGGTAAATATGTCAGCTAAGTTGGACTTAGACTCAATGTAATTGAGTTCAATGTCGCCTTTAGCTACATGATCCCTGATAAAGTGATGTCTAGTTTTGATGTGTTTGGTTCTTGAATAATGCACTGGATTTTTTGTTAAGTTAATTGAGCTAATATTGCCAATTAATATTTTTATATTGTTAAAGTTTAAGTTAAAATCTTTTAGGGTGTGCATCATCCATAATAATTATGCAACATATTCTCCTATTGCTATATATTCTGCCTCAGTAGTAGATAAGGCAGTACATTGTTGCTTTCTACTAAACCAGCTGACAAGTGATGGTCCAAGTAATTGACATTCACCACTTGTACTCTTTTTATCTAGTTTGCAACTAGCACAGTCTGAGTTAGAGTAACCTATTAGTTCAAAATTAGTTGTTCTTGGATACCAAATTTCTACGTTTGGTGTTCCTTTTAGATATCTAAAAATTCTTTTTACATTAGTTAAGTGAGATTCCTTAGCACATGTTTGGTATCTAGAACACATACTAACTGCAAATAAAATATCAGGTCAACTTGTAGTTAAGTATATGAGGCTGCCTATGACACTCCTATAGTATTTTAGGTCTACAGGTTTTCCATTTGGATCATTATCTAAGGTTGTGTTAGTTGCCATTGGTGTTTTTATTTCTTTGGCATTTTCTATTCCAACTTTTTTAAGTAATTCTTTGCTATATTTTTATTGATAAACATAATTTCCTTCACAAGTTTATTTAATCTGTAACTCTAAAAAGTAAGTTAATTTACCTACTAAGCTCATTTTAAATTTTTGTTCCATTAAGGTTATAAATTCTTGTAAAAATTCTGAATTGGTTGAACCAAAGATTATATCGTCTACATATACTTGGGCTATAAAGATATCTTGTTTGATTGATTTTACAAATAGTGTTGGATCAATTTTTCCTTGGTTGAATCCTTTGGAAATTAGGTAGGAGGTCAACTTCTCATACCAGGCCCTAGGTGCTTGTTTAAGACTATATAAGGCTTTCTTAAGTTTAAAGTGTAACGCACCACCCTACCTCCCTACTAGTCTGTGAGGGTGGAGCGCTACTGGACTACTAACTTATCTTAACTAATGTTGCTCACATGAAATTATCTATGCTTAAAACTCTCAAAACTCAAAGCATACAATATGTAACAGCGGAAAACATACTACTCAAGCATACGTTCACAACTAAAACTATACATCAATCTGAACATGCTAGAAACTATATATATAAATCTACACAAGCATGCAACATTGATACAACTCAGATAATAAACCAATGTGCATAGCAATTAAAAGAAAGAGTTCTAAACATGAAATATCCAATGCAAATCTAACAACATGAAAAAATGGTTCCAATATTCTGAATACAAAGTCTTAATGAATTATTAAACTAAATCTCAAGGCTTCCATAGTCCAAACATCACATATCCATCCACACCTCCTTGTCGCCTTCCTTCGCTATAGCTTTTCCTTTCCTTTATCTGCAGTAAGAGGAAATGCAACTTAAGCAAAATTGCTTAGTAAGCGCTATCTAACTCACAAAACTCGAATATGCATGTGAATAGGAAGAAATCTAAAAACTGAATACTTTAAGAGAAATACTACACATGCTCAATCTAATAGCAAAGGAAATAAACATACTGAAATGCTAAACATGTAAAGCTGCTCATGCTCATCTAACAACATGCTAGCATAAAAGGAAACTAAACTTGTTGATTTTTATGCTTATGTGAAACTTATTTCACTTGTTTAAAATCTTATACTTTTATACTTCAAAATAATAATCTTTTAGGCCCAGCTTAGTACCATTGCGCGCTCCCTAATAGAAACTGAGGTAGCGAGCCACCAGTCCTACGAGGGTAAAGACCTTGGTCTTACCAGGGCCGAGACCTCGGAAACGGTCACCTGGATTTGTTTAATGACAACCTCGGAAGTCGGGTACTAGCCTCTTTAAGTAAAATACTTGTTCTTGTTAATACTTCTAATAGAAGAATGCTTCTTTTAAAACTGAAATGTTTAAACAAATTCTAACATTGAAATGCTTAAACAAAAATCTGCATTCGAAGCTTTAACAAAAATATGCATACAAAGCTTAACAGAAGAAAACTGCATACTATGCTAATCAAAATTCTGCATACTATGCTAATCAAAATTCTACATTCTTTGCTAACAAAATTCTGCATACTATGCTAATTAAAATTCTGCATACTAAGCTAACAAAATTCTGTTGGTTAAAGGATTAATGACAACAGGGCTGTTCTTGCCCCTGGAAACACAAGGAACCAAAGGCTACACATAACCATTCAAAACTAGAACTTGTTGAAGCTATCTGTAGTGCCACGGCAAGGAAGTAAAAGGAACTAAAATACCACCCATAGCCATTCAAAACTAAACAATTTACTCATTTCCAAATCTAAATAAACTAAATTTAGTTTTATGGCAGCAAGCTTCAAGATAAACCGAACTAGGCAGTGAGGCTATTCGTGCCCTTTGCAGCAATAAAAGTCTAAACTAAGATGCTAATTGGAAAACAGCAAGGGTCCAAACGGCACAAACCAACCTGCACAGCAAACCCCAAGGGAAGTTGCTCATGCCCTCTTCACAGTACAACCCGAAATACCCATTAAGGTCACAAACAGAAAAAGATAACTCAATTTCTGCAATACTAATTACAAAGCCTGAAGAAAAATAACCTTCATGCTTAACCTATAACAATTTTTTTCCTTTCCTTGTTCCCTTTTGAAACTCACGGCAAAAACCTCAAAAGCCACACACTTTACAGCAAACAAAGAATGAAATTACAATTCAAGAACTACTCTTACTGCAAGTGAGAAACACTTACATCGTTCTTGGACTTACTACCGAACAAAACGGCTTCTAGGGCTTCGGAGGACTCGAGATTTCAGCTCTTCCTCGTGCCCCCGAGCTCTCCTCGATGAGAGGATCTTGAGACTGCAAAGGAAACTTTGGATTGATCCTTGGCCGGCCGCCGGAGACAAAAACCCTAGCTTCCTTCGGTTCCGCCCGAGCTGCCATCGCACGCGAGAAAGAGATGGGGAAGAGGTTTAGGTCACGGCCACAAATATTACCTATTCCTCTCTTAACTTATCCCTTTTAATACCTAACTATTTCTGTTATTATCTACTACTTAAATGATTTCCGCTCCTTCTCTAATCAGCACGACCTTGCTGGGTTCTTGGTCATCATGCTTCGCTTAAGACTCAGGTTGGGTCGGAGGTCACGGGTTCGAACCTCGGCCGAACCTCTTTTTTTTTTTGAAACTTCTTTCTTTTGGTAAAAATACCAAACGAACTCCAAAAATTACATAAAAATACTCTAAAAATTCCTAAAAATCTCTAGAATATTTCTAAAGCATTTCTAAATATTTTAAATTACTATTAGGACTCGAAATGAGGAAATTTAGGTTGTTACAATTTCCTATACCTTATAAAAAGTTCGTTCTCGAACTTAGAATAATTTTGGATATTTCTGTCTCATATTGTCCTCATGCTCCCAAGTAGCTTCCTCGTGCTTCTAGTTCTGCCAGATGACCTTCACTAGTGGTACCTCTTTGTTCCTTAGTCTCTTAACTTCTCTGTCCACTATCTGTGTAGGTTTGCTTTCATAGCTAAGATCCTCCTGGATCTTCACTGACTGTGGCTGAATCACTTGGCTAGGGTCGTGGAGGTACTTCTTTAGCATAGAGACATGAAATACATTATGTATTGCTGACATGTCTTGTGGTAAGTCCAGCTTGTAAGCTACTTTCTCAATCCTTTCTGTGATCAGGTAGGGTCCTACGTGTTGGTGCGGTTAGCACTAACGATTTAACCCAGGTTTTGATGAATGACAAATCAGGTTAAGTTAGTTTGTTGTTGTCTAACACTCTGATCGTGTAACGACCCGCCTCCTACTGACTAGGCTGCGAGGCCGATCGTTACGTAATGCTGTGCTAAATTACTATTGCGAAAATCTGGATTTATTAAAATTTGACTAAACTGACTACTGTAAAATCTGAACTTAATATTCTAGGTGTACCTAGGAGTTGTACACATGCTAGGGAAGGTAATCTATGCCTCTTGGATGACCTGCTAGCTGTAATCAGGCATTTCAATCGACCTATGGATCGATTGGGCTGTCGGATCGATCCAGTGATCGATCCAGCTTGGCACTGACACGGAAGAAGACTCCGGAGCGATGTCGCTCGATCGGCTCAGCTTCTTGTATGTCTTGTCTCGGTCGCTCCGATAGCGTATTCATCGATGGATTCGAGATAGGATTCCTCTTGTCGGTTCCGCGGAGGGATTTGGTTGCCTTCTGGCATTTGGATGGGGATTCAACTGGATCGGTCAGCTGACCGATCCAATGGCACAACTCAGCTCTGATCGATCCGTAGATCGATCGGAGTTTCTGATTTCGCACTGGAACTCTGATTTCAGCACTAGTTCATGCCAAAACCTCACACAACAATTATACAATGCATGGAAAACATTCTAATATCCTCTAACTAGCATTCTAACATGACATAGTGCAAGGTTTATTAGTTCATAGCATTTAAACCACTAGAAATGCATAAAAGTGTCTTAAGAAAAGAAACTAAGTTCTTAATTTGCTAAACTTCCTAAGGATCTTCATTCCAGGTTCCTGCCACACACACCATCTCTGCATTGACCTCCAGCTTCCTCTGCTAATTCATTTTCCCTTTACCTTTATCTGCAGTATAAGGAAAAAGTATCTGTAAGCTTTAAGCTTAGTAAGAAACCATCTACCTCACAAAAACATGCAACGATGCAATCATGTTTTTAAAGAATGCTATTTAAAAACATGCACTGGATTTGTTAAAGCATGGCATACTGAAGTTACATGGCATAAACACTTAAACATGGCATGCATAATAAAATCTAAGCATGGAGCTATCTCATGGTATCAACTGTTGGGGTTGCAAGGTTGCAAACATAGTCCTATATTGAAAACACATGGAAAAGATCATGGGTTTATAAGAGAAAAGATATCTCTATTGGCATGAGGCCTTTTGGGTAGAGCCCAAGAGCAAAACCATGAGGGCTTAGGCCCAAAGTGGACAATATCATGTCATTGTGGAGATATCTAAATTCTTTTCGATCCTACAATTGGTATCAGAGCCCGGACTGCTAGAAGGTTTAACCGCCGACTGTGCACAAGAGCTATGGTCTGATTGAGTCATGTGGGTACAATATTGACCTCGAACAAAGAAAGTGGGGGCTCCTATGTTCGGATCAAGAGGACCATACACCAGGCAGGAAGTCCTAGTTGCGACTAGGCAATGAAGGCCTAGTAGGTCGGGTGGACCGAGGGGCAGGAAGACCTGGTGGGTCGAGGATCGGACGTGGGAAGCCTATTGTCCTTTGTTTGAGGGGGGGGATTGTTGGGGTTGCAAGGTTGCAAACATAGTCCCATATTGAAAACACATGGAAAAGATCATGGGTTTATAAGAGAAAAGATATCTCCATTGGCATGAGGCCTTTTGGGTAGAGCCCAAGAGCAAAACCATGAGGGCTTAGGCCCAAAGTGGACAATATCATGTCATTGTGGAGATATCTAAATTCTTTTCGATCCTACAATTGGTTCCGTTGTCGGGACCCGAACCCGGGTCTCTCTGGTGAGAGCCGAGTATCCTAATTGTTGGTGCAACCTTAGGTCAAGGTTGACCTGGTTGACCTGACTCGAGTTGTATTTTGATGTTTGACGAGAATAGAAAAGTTCTATTCTGATGTTTGACTAGAATAGAAAAGTTGTATTCTGATGTTTGACAGAATACAAACTTGGTAGATTGTGGGTGCAATCTTTGGTCAAGGTTGACCAGACATCTGGTGAAAAGTCCAAGTATGGAGACTTGACACGGAAAAGTCCAAGCAGGGAGCTTGGCACGGGAAAAGCCCAAGTATGGAGACTTGGCACGGTAAAGTCCAAGTATGGAGACTTGGCACGGAAAAGTCCAAGCAGGGAGCTTGGCACGGGAGAAGTCCAAGTATGGAAGCTTGGCATGGGAAGTCGGAGAGAGCTCGGTAGCTCGGTAGCTCGGCAGCTCGTTCTCCGGACTAGGTCAGAGAGGGCTCGGTAGCTCGTTCTCTGGACCGGATGGAGTCGGAGAGGGCTCGGTAGCTCGGTAGCTCAGTAGCTCGGCAGCTCGCTCTCCAGACTAGGTCAGAGAGGGCTCGGTAGCTCGTTCTCTGGACCGGATGGAGTCGGAGAGGGCTCGGTAGCTCGTTCTCCGGACGAAGTCGGAGAGAGCTCGGTAGCTCGGTAGCTCGTAGCTTGGCAGCTCGTAGCTTGGCAGCTCGTTCTCCGGACTAGGTCAGAGAGGGCTCGGTAGCTCGTTCTCAGGACCAGGTAGGGTTTAGGGCTGGAAGCTCTAAACCTGGATCAGTCTGGTGACCGATCAGTAATCATACAGAAGTGAAGAAGATCGGAGAAGAAAGAGGGGGATCGGTCTGTGGACCGATCCACCTGAGTCCTGATCGGTCTACAGACCGATCAGCACCATCCCAGATCGATCAGGATGTGTCCTGATCGGTCCAGAGAGCCATGGATCGGTCTGCTGACCGATCCACAGCGATGTCGCGTGTATTCTGCTGTTTTTCTGCAACTTCTGATTTCTCTAAACTAACGATCTTCTGTGAGCTTTTTGAGTTACAGGTTGCAGGTATCATGACGATGCTTGAATTCAAATTAAGGTCTATTAGAGGAATAAGACAAAATGGTTTTTCTACTGAGCTTGACTGCAAATGGTGCATTTGAAGCATCAACGGATACTGGCGATCTGGGTATGTTCTGGCTGCAATCAGCTTGACTCCTTGGCATTGGTTCGAGCTCAGAAGACACCAGTGAAGACCATGGATGGTATTGGTGTGAGTTCAGAGGACCAGATGAGGAGGAAGAGTGATTGGCGACGCCTGAGTTGACTGCAGTGATTCGATACAGGTTGCAGCGATTCTATGCAGCTTGCAGTGATTCGATGTAGGCAAACGCAGTGAAGAAAGCAGAGAAATAAGAGGGAGGAAGAAGAGAGGTTGGAGTAGTGTTTTTGCATTGCAAACTTTCTATCATTGATTAAGCAAGAGTGCCGTGTGGAGCTCTTGGCTGAGGATCCGCTTCTTTAAGCTCTGCTTTCATTGTGGCTGTAAGTTAATTGTGCATTCATTGTAGCCACCAAACTCTGTAAGTCTTGTGCTTCATTTAAATCCTTTTGAGACTTTGTGGAGAGGTTTCTCCACTGAGAAGGAGAAATACTTAGCCGGAATCTGTCCGGGGGTTGATCTACCGAAAGATCAAGGGATCGTCCACCTTACGGACACGCCGAGGAGTAGGGGCAAGTTATCCCCGAACCTCGTACATCATTGTGTTAGTGGTGTTTTATTTTCTTCCTTGTATTAGTTTGTTTTTGCTTATTTCCGCTGTGCTAACAAAGTTCTGGAAGAAAATTTGTGTAAGTTTGTGAAGAGGCTATTCACACCCCCCCTCTCTAGCCATCCGAAGGTCCTAACATCAACTACGTGAACTAAACTGAAACTGAAACTAAAACTGAGCTAAAACTATATTCACATAACTAGATTACGAATTTGAAAGCTATTATCATAATAAGTGAAAATAGTAATCATGCTGCTGTTTGGGCCCGACAACTGTACTTGCTGTGCGCGCATCCCTAGCTAGACCCGGGTTTGCAAGTCCCGCATTTAGTAGGGTTTACTAGGTTATCTAAACCTAGGGACCGACTATGGGAGCCCAGCCCAATGGATATCTAATCCTGTACAGTGCCACTAAAAATAAAATACTGAATATAGCTACTAATTGTTTATTTTGCTGTTTCTAGGTTATCTGAACCTAGAGCTAGGTTATCTACACTTGCGGAGCCCACCCATTGGACCGTAGTCCCATGTAAGCTGAAACTAGACTAATATACTGATTTAAATGCTACTAATGCATTTAACTGAGCTGTTAAAAATATCTGAGGTAATATTTAGCTACACTAATCATTTTGTCGAACACTTGGTGTGCTCCAACTGTCCCCTCTAATAGGGAGACCACCTCTAGGCACCTGACAACGTCTAGAGCCTCCAACTGAAGGAGAACAACGTGTCTGGCCCATTAGAGGTGCTCAACTAGATCCCTAATCTGCGAGGAGGGTTTAAACACACCCTGAGTGTCGAAAAATCTGCATATAGCTAAACTAAAGGCATGCAATCAAACGAAAGCTGCTTATACTGCAGGTGAGGGGTTTCTTACCTCGTGCGCTAGTTTTCTTACGAATCTAGTCGCTAGTTTTCCGGTGAGGACGATCTTCTCGACGATCCTCTCGTGTCTACGTGTTCTTCTCGCGGAGGGGAACGTCCTCGTGTCGGAGTCGTCGCCGGAAGGTGCTCCTAGAGCCCTTAGGGAAGGAACCCTAGGTTGTTCTTGTGGTTGGCGCCGAGAGAAGGAGAGGAGAAGGAGGGTCGGCGGAATTAGGTTTGAGGGAGAGGAAAGCCACGATCCAAAAATACATCTCTTCACTTAATTATTTCTTATTTATATTAAGTGATCTAATTTGCCCCAACTCCAACTTAAATAAAATTGATTCCCTTTCCTTTCAGCACGGCCCTGCTGGGTTCACCGGTTACTAAGGCCAACTAAAAGTTATCGGATCCGAGAGGTTCCGGGTTCGATTCCCGCCTAAGCTATTTTGCGGTTCTAATTATTTTTGCTGCTTCTGCTACTCGGAAAATTTCGGAAAAATATCTAAAAATTCTAGAAAAATCATAGAATATTTATAATGCAGTTTCGAGAATTTTCGGGCGTTACAATCCCCCATACCTTATAAAAAGTTCATCCTCGAACTTAGAATAATTACAGGTATTTCTAGCTTCCATCTCCCAAGTTGCCTCTTCTGTGGCTGTGCCAAATAACTTTGAGTAATGGTACTTCCTTGTTCATAATTTCTTAACTGCTCGGTCTATTATCGAATAGGCCGACTATCATCATTGAGGTCTTGGCGGATCTGTGGGGCTCAATCACGGTGACATCTGGGTATGCTTCTTGAGATAGAGACATGAAATACGTTGTGGACAACCGACATTTCTGGGGTAGCTCTAGCTCATATGCTACCTTGCCCACTCTTCTGCGATAAGGTATGGTCCCACATATCGGGACTTAGCTTGCTCTTCTTCCCAAAGCATTACTCCTTCATGGGAGCTACTCTAAGGAACAGAATTCCATTGAACACTCTAAGGGTCTGCTGTATCGGCATAGCTCTTACAGCGGCTCTCTATCCTCTGGCGGATCTGCTGTATAGTTGTTGTGGTATCTGCTACTAGATCTGTCTGAAGCTCTAGTTCTTTCTGTTCACTACTCTCATACCAGCAGATTGGAGATCTACACCTCCGCCCGTAGAGAGCCTCGTAAGGTGCCATACCGATAGTGGGCTGATAGCTGTTGTTGTATGCAAACTCTGCTAAGCTCAGATATTTGCACCAACTTCCCTTGAAGTCTAGGGCACATGCTCAGAGCATATCTTCGAGTACCTGATTTACTCACTCCGTCTGACCATCTGTCTGAGGATGGAAAGCTGTGCTAAATTTTAACTTCGTGCCCAAAACTGTTTGTACACACTCCCAGAAGTGTGATGTGAACCTACTGTCTCTGTCTGAAATAATGGTTCGTGGGGCTCCATGCAGCCTGACGATCTCCTTGAGATACAACTGAGCTAACTGCTCCATGGAATAGGATATTCTGATAGCTAGGAAGTGGGCTGATTTAGTCAACCTGTCGACTATTACCCAGATGGTGTCGAAACCATTCATGGTTCTGGGTAGTCCCACTATAAAATCCATAGAAATGTCTTCCCACTTCCATTCTGGAATCTGAATGGGCTGCAAAACTCCTCCTGGTCTATGATGTTCTGCCTTAACCCTCTGACAGGTTAGGCAGGTGCTGACATATCGAGCGATGCTCCTCTTCATCCCAGGCCACCAAAAACGTTTCTTCAAGTCTTGGTACATTTTGGTGGAGCCGGGATGTATCGCATAGGGAGTCTTGTGAGCCTCATCTAGGATTTTTCTCTGTAGTTCCTCCTGATCTGGAACACATAGCCTGTCACCGAAATACAACACCCCACTATCTGATATTCTGAACTCTCCACCTTCTGATTCTGCTATACCTTGCTTGATTCTCTGAATTTCAGGATCCTGCTCCTGAGCTGTTTGGATGTCCCCAAGCAAGGTAGACTCTAATGTCATAGTAGAGAGCTGTCCGACTATGAGTTCGAGACCGAAATCTGAGATCTCCTTTTGTAGGGGCGGTGACATGACTGCTAGAGATAATAGGGTAGCGCTGGACTTCCTGCTAAGGGCGTCTGCTACCCTATTTGCTTTTCCAGTTACTCACAGCTTCTATTTTACTGGGGTCTACCATGATACCATCCTTTGAGATGATATGACCCAGGAAGGACACCTGATCTAGCCAAAATTCACATTTCGTGAACTTGGCGTACAACTGATTCTGCCGAAGGGTCTGCAATACTGTCCTCAGGTGCTCTGCATGTTCTTCCTGAGTTCTGGAATAGATAAGGATGTCGTCGATGAACACGATAACAAACTTATCTAAATATTCCCTGAATACCCTGTTCATGAGGTCCATGAAAGTAGCTGGAGCATTTGTCACACCAAAGGGCATGACTACGAACTCATAATGTCCGTATCTGGTCCTGAATGCTGTCTTGGGTATATCCCCTTCTTTAACCTTCACCTGAAGATAACCTGATCTGAGGTCTATTTTAGAGAACACTGCTGCTCCCTTTAGCTGATCGAACAGGTCATCTATTCTGGGAAGAGGATACCTGTTCTTGATTGTGACTTGGTTCAGTGCCCGGTAATCTATACACAGGCGCATGCTTCCGTCCTTCTTCTTCACGAACAATATAGGCGCTCCCCATGGTGAGTGACTAGGGCGTATGAAGCCTTTGTCAAGTAGCTCCCGTAATTGCTCATGAAGTTCCTTCAGTTCGGCTAGAGCCATGCGGTAGGGTGCTTTGCCGGGAATGAGCTCTATCTCAAATTCAATCTCCCTATCTAGTGCTAATCCTGGTAACTCTTCAGGGAAGACTGCTGGGTAGTCACTTACGACTCGAACCTCTGCTAGCTGTTGGTCCTTGTCCTGACTGGTTCTGACTACGTGTGCTAAAAATCCCGTACACCCTGAATCCATTAATCTCTGTGCCTTCATAGCTGAGAGAAACCTCTTGGCCTTTCTTTTGGGTTCTCCGACGAATTCGAACTGTGCTTCTGCTTCAGGTTGGAATATGACTTTCTGCTTACGGCACTCGATGGAAGCACCGTATCTGATCAAGAAGTCCATTCCAAAAATGATGTCGTAGTCAGTCATATTTAGCACGATCAGATCACAGAAGAGTTCTCTGTCTGCTATAATGACTGACACTGCTCTGAGCCAGTGTGTGGATGTCATAATTTCTCCTGAAGGTAATGTCGTCAGAAACTGACTACTGAGTACCTCTGGAGGTATTGCTAACTTGTTTGCGAATGCCCTGGCTATATAAGAATGGGTTGCCCCAGTATCGAATAAGACAGTTGCTATTTGCTGAAAAATACTAATCTGACCTGTAACAACTGTCGAGGCATTTGCTACGTCCTCTCTGGTGAGTGAGTAGATCCTCGCATTGGTCATAGCTGGAGGGGCTTCTAATCTGCCCTGGCTGATGTGTGGACCATCTAGAGCGGCTGCATCGATCTGTTGTCTTTGGTGGCCCCGTCTTGAATCGGTGTGGTGAGGAAGGCGGTCTTGTTTGGGCCTGCTTAGCCATGTGCCCTTCTTGTCCACATTCAAAGTATCCTCGTGCCCTTACGACAAACTCAGGATGGAATTTCCCACAAGTAGCACACTTTGGATAACTGGGCTGACTAGTCCTCCTTTTGGGTAACTCCCGGTTTGCGCTTGTTCTTGGGGTTCCCTTTCGATTAGAGCCATGAGAGTGGCCTGCCGCTGGGTACAGGCCTCCTTGACCCTTAGGTTACGAGGGATTTGCTTCTGCTGCTTTAGTAGTGCTCGGTGGTCAGAGCTGCCGACTAGTTCTTCGGTGGTTTGCGGCCTGTGGATGCCGCGACCACGTTCATTGCTATTTCCGACCTCGGCATCTTGAGCATCAACCGGACTCGTTTTTTTCTATCGACTAGTTCGGGCATAGGCGAGCCAAACTGTTGAATTTCTTCACGGCTTCCTCCTTTGAAAGGTTGCCTTGACGAAACTCGTGAACTTCGTCGTAGTGGCGGTTCGTAACCGCATGTGAAAGAATTCCTCAAAGAACTCCTTCTCGAAGTCAGCCCATAACATCTGGTTCACTGGGCGCTTCGCTCTGATTCTCTCCCACCACATGCGTGCATCCCCTGTCAGGCAGAAGGAGGCACACTTCACCTTCTCGTGTTCTGGCCAGTCCAGAAGCTCCATCGTACTCTCCAGTGTTTTGAACCAGGCTTGTGCATCCCATGGTTCACTAGTGCCTGAGAAGTTCTCTGGCTTGACTCTCTGCCACTGTATCAGATAAGCTTCTCTCCTTGCCTCTGCTGCTGGGGCTGCTAGTGCTGGTGCTGCAGGCTGGACTGGTGGAACCTCTAAGACCACTGGAGTCGTCAGATTTGGTTCCGGGGTGACTGTGGGGGTATTCTGCTGGTTAGCCTTTAAGGTGGCTATTTCCTGTTGCTGTTCAGCTAGCTGCTGCTGTAACTGAGCCACTAACGCTGTAAGGTCTGGGGAGGCACTGAACTGCCTGCCTCATACTGGGGCTCAGTAGCTGGTGTCCTTCTAGCTGGGTGTCCTCGTGCCATTACTAAAGACATAGAGGACATACATAACTAAAGCATTCATGTTTGTAGAATTTCTACTATCATGTTTAGCTAGCTACTATAAACATGTTAAAGCTATCATATGTAAGCATGCTATAATTATCCATAAACATGAAAGCAAGACATAATTAAAGTAGAGGTATTCTTACTTGGAAGCTGCAGGTTCAATGCGGATGTGTGTGTAGGAAGTATGGAACACTGCTCTGATACCACTCTGTAACGACCCGCCTCCTACTGATTAGGCTGCGAGGCCGATCGTTACGTAATGCTGTGCTAAATTACTATTGCAGAAATCTGGATTTATTAAAATTTGACTAAACTGACTACTGTAAAATCTGAACTTAATATTCTAGGTGTACCTAGGAGTTGTACACATGCTAGGGAAGGTAATCTATGCCTCTTGGATGACCTGCTAGCTGTAATCAGGCATTTCAATCGACCCATGGATCGATTGGGCTGTCGGATCGATCCAATGATCGATCCAGCTTGACACTGGCACGGAAGAAGACTCTGGATCGGTCAACTGACCGATCAGCAAGCCATCTCGCTGCTGTATGCGGCTGGATCGGTCCACCGACCGATCAGCAAGCCATCTCGCTGCTGTATGCGGCTGGATCGGTCCACCGACCGATCCAGGAGTGCACTGATCGGTCGGTAGACCGATCCAGTGGCTCACTGATCAGTCGGCTGACCGATCAGTGAGTTGTTGCACCTTCTGTTCGCATTTGGATCGGTCGGCTGACCGATCCATAAACTCTCTGTTCGCGACTGGATCGGTCAGACAACTCAGCTCTGATCGATCCGTAGATCGATCGGAGTTTCTGATTTCACACTGGAACTCTGATTTCAGCACTAGTTCGTGCCAAAACCTCACACAACAATTATACAATGCATGAAAAACATTCTAATATCCACTAACTAGTATTCTAACATGACATAGTGCAAGGTTTATTAGTTCATAGCATTTAAACCACTAGAAATGCATAAAAGTGTCTTAAGAAAAGAAACTAAGTTCTTAATTTGCTAAACTTCCTAAGGATCTTCATTCCAGGTTCCTGCCACACACACCATCTCTGCATTGACCTCCAGCTTCCTCTGCTAATCCATTTTCCCTTTACCTTTATCTGCAGTATAAGGAAAAAGTATCTGTAAGCTTTAAGCTTAGTAAGAAACCATCTACCTCACAAAAACATGCAACGATGCAATCATGTTTTTAAAGAATGCTATTTAAAAACATGCACTGGATTTGTTAAAGCATGGCATACTGAAGTTACATGGCATAAACACTGAAACATGGCATGCATAATAAAATCTAAGCATAGAGCTATCTCATGGTATCAACTAGGTGAACTAAACTGAAGCTAAAACTAAAACTGAGCTAAAACTATATTCACATAACTAGATTACGAATTTGAAAACTATTATCATAATAAGTGAAAATAGTAATCATGCTGCTGTTTGGGCTCGACAATTGTACTTGCTGTGCGTGCATCCCTAGCTAGACCCGGGTTTGCAAGTCCCGCATTTAGTAGGGTTTACTAGGTTATCTAAACCTAGGGACCGACTATGGGAGCCCAGCCCAATGGATATCTAATCCTGTACAGTGTCACTAAAAATAAAATACTGAATATAGCTACTAATTATTTATTTTGCTGTTTCTAGGTTATCTGAACCTAGAGCTAGGTTATCTAAACCTAGAGGCGACTGTGGGAGCCCACCCATTGGACCGTAGTCCCATGTAAGCTGAAACTAGACTAATATACTGATTTAAATGCTACTAATGCATTTAACTGAGCTGTTAAAAATATCTGAGGTAATATTTAGCTACACTAATCATTTTGTCGAACACTTGGTGTGCTCCAACTGTCCCCTCTAATAGGGAGACCACCTCTAGGCACCCGACGACGTCTAGAGCCTCCAACTGAAGGAGAACAACGTGTCTGGCCCATCTAGAGGTGCTCAACTAGATCCCTAATATGCGAGGAGAGTTTAAACATACCCTGAGTGCCGAAAAATCTGCATATAGCTAAATTAAAGGCATGCAATCAAACGAAAGCTACTTATACTGCAGGTGAGGGGTTTCTTACCTCGTGCGCTAGTTTTCTTACGAATAAAGTCGCTAGTTTTCCGATGAGGACGATCTTCTCGACGATCCTCTCGCGTCTACGTGTTCTTCTCGCGGAGGGGAACGTCCTCGTGTCGGAGTCATCGCCGGAAGGTGCTCCTAGAGCCCTTAGGGAAGGAACACTAGGTTGTTCTTGTGGTTGGCGCCGAGAGAAGGAGAGGAGAAGGAGGGTCGGCGAAATTAGGTTTGAGGGAGAGGAAAGCCACGATCCAAAAATACATCTCTTCACTTAATTATTTCTTATTTATATTAAGTGATCTAATTCGCCCCAATTCCAACTTAAATAAAATTGATTCCCTTTCCTTTCAGCACGGCCCTGCTGGGTTCACCGGTTACTAAGGCCAACTAAAAGTTATAAGATCCGAGAGGTTCCGGGTTCGATTCCTGCCTAAGCTATTTTGCGGTTCTAATTATTTTTGCTGCTTCCGCTACTCGAAAATTTCAGAAAAATATCTAAAAATTCCAGAAAAATCATAAAATATTTATAATGCAGTTTCGAGAATTTTCGGGCGTTACAGATCGAGTGTGCAGGAGAAGTCCAGACAGGTTGACGGGCTGACCGGATGTCTGGCACGAAGCCCAGCTAGGTCGACGGGCTGACCGGATAGCTGGCACGAAGTCCAAGCGGGTCGACAGGCTGACCAGACGCTTAGGCACGAAGTCCAGCTAGGTCGACGGGCTGACCGGATAGTTGGCACGAAGTCCAGACGGGTCGACGGGCTGACCGGACGTCTGACAGATAAGTAAGGTAAGTCAATGGAGGGGAGTGACCGAGAGGACGCGTTCTCGGGAAGGGAACATTAGGCGTCGATCCGGCTTAGATCCATTTCGGATATCTAAGTCGAGATCGTGACTAGATTCCGGTCTCGGAAAGACGGAATCTAAGTCATACTCTTTTTGCTGATTCATACTCAATTTGCCTATCTATAAAACTGTGCTAACAATCTGTGTTGCAGAGTATATTTACCTCGGACTAACCTTTTCTTGCAGGAGAAGGACTTTCTGGAGAAGAGGGGTCCGGGCGCCCGGAGGTGAATTTTATCCAAACCGAGTCGTCGCCACATGGAGTTTGCTGATTAGACCTGCCACGTCGCACCAGGGCGCCCGGAAGGGATCCAGGCGCCCGGAGCAGCATATAAAAGAAGCCCCAGGGGTGGAGCTTTAGAATCATCACATAACTCTTAGACTGCTTGCTCTGCTGCTCTGCGCTCCAACGACGCTAACGAAGCTCCGACAACGCGCCCTTGTCCTTGTGGTTTTCTTTCTGTCGGTATAGCTTTGTTTTAATTTTCATTAGCATTTCTTGTACTGTCTTTGTAATCATTATTTCGAATTGCTAGTGAATTACCCAACGAAAGTACTCACGGAGTACGGGCATTCGAGTAGGAGTCATCACAGGCTCCGAACGAAGTAAAAATTACTGTGTCTATTGTTTTTAAATTCCGCTGCGCTTAACTCTTTTTAACGCTGTTTTTTCGAATCGATATTCACCCCCCCTCTATCGACGTTTCACGATCCAACATGTGGTATCAGAGCAGGTACCGCTCTGATTTGGTGCAACCACCAATCAGACAGGGGGTGAAAAATTAACCTTTATTTTTGTTTTGTTTTTTTTTAACGCTTAATTCCAATCTGGTATTATTACCTGTTTTTGAATTTTTTTTTGCAATTAAATCTAAATTGGTGCAACACCAATTTAGATACATCTATTATTTTTTCCCGCACTACTAATCCAAGACCAAGTCTTGGGATTTTTTTTTTCGTTGTTTACTTGTGTGCAGGATGTCTCAACTAGAAGGCTTCAGCACAGTACGTCCTCCCCTATTCAACGGGGATGACTTCTCGTACTGGAAGAAAAGAATGGAGGTGTACCTAAAGACGGATTATGATCAATGGTTCAGCGTTATAAAAGCCTACCGAGCTCCAACCGACAACTCTGGAAATCCACTAGACACGGAACAGTGGACTCCGGACATGAGGAAAAAGGCGTCGACGGAAAACAAAGCAATCAATACGCTACACTGCGGCCTAACACGAGAAGAGCTAAACCGGGTCGGACCGCATCAGAATGCTAAAGAATTATGGGATAAATTGATCGAGCTGCACGAAGGAACGAGCGACGCAAAGGTAACAAAAAGAGATTTACTTTTAAATAAAATATTTAATATAAAAATGCAGAAAGGGGAAACGACAAGTCAACTGCACGCGAGGATCAAGGACATCCTCAACGGACTCCACACGATAGGTCACCAGATGGAAAACAGAGATTTAATCAGGTACGCACTAAATGCTTTTCCACGTAATAGTTTGTGGGCATCGATCGTAGATGCCTACAAAATTTCAAAAAATTTATCTAAATTAAAGTTTGACGAGTTTTTTTGTGAATTAGAACTGCATGAACAAACTAATGCTGGAGCCGAGAAAGGTGTTGCTTTATTTGCTGGCGCATCCAAAGAAAAGAAGAGCAAGTCTGAATCTGAAGAAGATTCCGATCAAGATTCCGAAGACGAAGAATACCTGGTGAACTTGGTAAGAAAAATGTTCACCAGGAGAAAAAGGAGCTTCAGCAAGAAGGACCTTCAAAAGATTAGTTCTCCCGCAGAACAAAAGAACGTGACTTGCTTCGGATGCAATAAAAAGGGGCACTACAAGAGCGAATGCCCAAGACTGAAGTTCGACAAACCGAAGCCGACCAAAAAGAAGGCCCTCAAAGCAACATGGGATGACTCCTCGGACGAATCGGAGGTAGAAGAGCAGAAACACCAGAGCCACCTCGCGCTGATGGCCCACGAAGCTGAAACAGAAGACAAATCGGGAGATGAGTCGGAAGACGGGTCCGAACTCGAATCGAGCCACGAGTCCGTAGTCGTTTCCGAAGGCCCGGATAAGGTATATTTTAATTTAAATAATTTTTTTTAAAATTATTTCCTGCTTAAATAGTAAATTAGTTAAAATAGAAAATCAAAACAAATCACTCCTTGAGGAAAATCAAGACCTCAAGGAACAAATCAAAAATTCAAATTCAACTCAAGATCTAACACTTGAGGAGAATTCATCATTAAAATAAGAAATTAATAAGTTAAAAGAAATGCTAGAAAAATTCACTACAAGATCAAAAAATCTAGACTTAATCCTGAATAATCAAAAGGCGTACTATAATAAAACCGGACTCGGATACAAGACGAACTCAAATAAAACTTTTAAATCATTAATAACTCAATACAAATCAACTAATCAAGCTTGGGTTTCGAAAGCGTATTTGACCACGCAAGTAGGACTTAATCAATATTATATACCCAAAGAAAAAATATATTATATAAACTCGAATAAATCAAATCAAAAACCAAAATATAAACCTAAATCAAAAAATTTAAAATTTAAACATTTTACTCAACAAAATATAAATTATTACCAAGTTAATTATAACTATAAAAGAAATAGACACAAACCTAAAACGAAAATTTAAATAAAGGGCAAATAATTCAAGGGGAGGCTCCAGAATAGCTGGCACCTCCAAAACTAACTTACCCGGCAGGGTAATTAGGATCAGTTAAAAAGGGACCCAGTTTACCTTGAATCACGGTACGGGTGAAGTTTTTGGATGATAGTACGTTAGGGAAGCTTGGGCATCGCATGTCTAGAAAGATATGGCTTTGATCTGGTGCATTTGGCCAAGTGGAACTGACCGAAGCTACCCTTAAACAGAACCTAACTAGTTAGACCAAGGTCTAGTACTAAGCTCCGTGGATAGGACTATTCGGAAAACCTCGAAAGGTTGGTTACTTCTAATGACGTCCAAGTGACTCACCAAGCTTAGAAGTTTATCCGAAAAATGCCCATTTGTTGAGACCAAAGCTAAACCTGAATCTAACACAAGTTAAACCAAACTCTATAATTAAATCTAATTCATCTCACAAAATTATATGATACCCTGATTGATAATCTAGATCGGGTGAGATGATTAAGGATTAAATTAATTAATTTTCAAATTAAATTAAAATTAATTAAAATTAAATTTCGAATTTCAAATTAAAATTAAATTTCAAACTTCAAATTAAGTTAAAATTAATAAAAATTAAATTAACTTTAAAAAATATTTTAAAAATATTTTAACTTTAAAAATTATTTAAAAAAAAATTATTTTAACTTTAAAAATTATTTTAAAAATTAAATTATTTTAAAAATTATTTTAACTTTAAAAATTATTTTAACTTTAAAAATTAAATTATTTTAAAAATTATTTTAAAAATTAAATTAACTTTAAAAATTATTTTAAAAATTGAATTAACTTTAAAAATTATTTTAACTTTAAAAATTATTTTAAATTTAATTAACTTTAAAAATTATTTTAAAATTAAATTAACTTTAAAAATTATTTTAAAAATTATTTTAACTTTAAAAATTATTTTTTTAAAAAAAATTATTTTAACTTTAAAAATTATTTTAAATTATTTTAACTTTAAAAATTATTTTAAAATTAGATTAACTTTAAAAATTATTTTAAAATTAAATTAACATTAAAAATTATTTTAAAATTAAATTAACTTTAAAAATTATTTTAAAAATTGAATTAACTTTAAAAATTATTTTAACTTTAAATATTATTTTAAAATTAAATTAACTTTAAAAATTATTTTAAAATTAAATTAACTTTAAAAATTATTTTAAAAATTAAATTAACTTTAAAAATTATTTTAAAAAAAAATTAACTTTAAATTTATAATCTTAAGAGACTAACCTTAATTTCTACTCATTGTAGGAAACCAAGTGGATTTTGGACAATGGTTGCTCCAAACACATGACTGGAGATCACACAAAGTTCACTCAACTCACTTACAAAAGCTTAGGAACAGTTGCCTTTGGAAACAACGACAAACTCAAGGTAATTGGGATAGGTAATATTGAATTAAAAATAGATTTCATAATTACAAATGTTCTACTTGTCGAGAATTTTAAATACAATCTCCTGAGTATAAGTCAATTGTGTGATACTAGGTATAAGGTTAAATTTCTATCCACAGAGTGTTTAATCAAACGTCTAGACAATCCTACTATAAGCCTAAAAGGTTTTAGAAAAGACAACATCTATGTTATCAACTTAACCACCTCTTCAATTAAGTGTTATTTAACACAAAAAGAAGAAACTTGGTTATGGCATAGGAGAATATCTCACACCAACTTTAGAAATATAAGCAAATTAAATGGACTAGTGAGAGGCTTACCAAAATTACCTAACCTAGATTCAACCATATGTAATGCTTGTCAACAAGGTAAACAAACAAAATCCACTCACAAACCAACCAATCAGCCACAAATCGACTCAATATTAGAACTTCTATATTTAGACCTTTTTTACTCCCATGGAGTCAAATCCATAAATGGAAACTTATACTGTTTAGTAATAATAGATGATTATTCTAGGTTTACTTGGGTAAAATTCTTAAAACATAAAGATGAAACTTTTGAAATCTTTACAAACTTTTTCAAACAAATTGAAAACGAAAAAGATCTTAAAATTAAAAGAATTAGGAGTGACAACGGGGGAGAATTTAAAAATCATAATTTTAACAAGTTCTGCCTTGAGAATGGCTACCATCACGAATTTTCGTGTCCTAAAACCCCCCAACAAAATGAAATTGTAGAAAGAAAAAATAGAACTTTACTGGAAGCCTCTAGAACTATGTTAAATGAATATAACTTACCTAAATATTTTTGGGCAGAAGCTGTTAGAACAGCCTGCTATGTGCAAAATAGAACAACATTAAATAAAAGACATAATAAAACCTTCTTTGAAATATTTTATAACAAACAACCCAACATAAAATATTTTAAAGTATTTGGGTGTCCAGCCTACATCTTAAATACTAGAGAACACTTAGGAAAATTTACATCTAAAGTAGAAAATGGAATTTTTGTAGGATATTCTCTAAACAGTAGGGGTTACAGAATATATAATAAAATTACGTTAAAAATCGAGGAAACCACAAATGTAAAATTTGAAGAAACCCAAGGATAAACTCAACTTCAACCTATTGAAAATAATAATCCTGAAGAAACCAATCAATCCCTAGATCATGAAAAAGATGAACACACTCAAGTAAATCAACCACCTAGAACTATAAGAATCAACCCTAACCATCCAACTGATCAAATAATTGGTGATCCAGACCTAACGTTTCAGACCAGATCATCCTTTAGGAACCCAAGTCAAATTTCCCTGATTTCAAAAATTGAACCCTACTTGATCCAGATTGGATCATCACTATGCAAGAGGAACTAGCTCAATTTGAGCGTAATGAAGTTTGGGATCTAGTACCACCACCTAAAGATAAGAAAATAATAGAAACAAAATGGGTATTCAGAAACAAATTAAGTGAAACTGGGGAAATTACTAGGAATAAGGCTAGGCTAGTTGCCAAAGGGTTCAGTCAAGTTGAAGGACTTGACTACGATGAAACCTATGCCCCAGTAGCCAGATTAGAATCCATTAGAATGTTACTAAGTTATGCAGCCCATAAGGGATTCAAACTATATCAAATGGATGTTAAGTCAGCTTTTCTCAATGGACTGATAAAAGAAGAAGTTTATGTAGGTCAGCCTCCTGGGTTTGAAGATCTAGAACACCCTGATTATGTCTTTAAGTTAAAGAAAGCATTATATGGACTTAAACAAGCACCCAGGGCATGGTATGAAAGGCTAACATCTTACTTAACATCCAAAGGATTCAACCAAGGTCAAATTGACCCAACTTTGTTTGTTAAATTACTAAATAACGACATATTTATAGCACAAATATATGTAGATGATATAATATTTGGTTCAACTAACTCAGACTTTTTAGAAGAATTTATCAACCTAATGGAACAAGAATTTGAAATGAGCTTAGTAGGAAAATTGACCTATTTTCTAGGTTTACAAATTAAACAAACAAATGAAGAAAATTACATTTATCAACATAAATACACTAAAGAATTACTTAAAAAATTCGGAATGGAAAATACAAAAGAAATAAAAACACCTATGGCAGTAAACACAATCTTAGACAATGACCTAAATGGAAAACCAGTAGATCTAAAGTATTATAGAAGTGCAATAGGTAGTCTACTTTACTTAACTACAAGCCGACCTGATATCTTATTTGCAGTTAGTATGTGTGCCAGATACCAAACCTATGCTAAAGAATCCCATTTGACTCAAGTCAAAAGAATTTTTAGATATCTTAAGGGAACAACAAATGTAGGAATTTTGTATCCTAGGACCAATAACTTTGAATTAATAGGATATTCTGACTCAGATTATGCTGGATGCAAATTAGACTGCAAAAGCACAAGTGGTGGATGCCAACTACTAGGCCCATCACTTGTCAGCTGGTTTAGTAGAAAGCAACACTGTATTGCACTATCTACAACTGAGTCAGAATACATAGCTATAGGAGAATGTGTAGCCCAATTATTATGGATGATGCACACCTTAAAAGATTTCAACTTAAAAATCACAAATGTAAAAGTTTTAATTGACAATATTAGCTCAATCAATTTAACAAAAAATCCAGTGCATCATTCAAGAACCAAACACATTGAAATCAGGCACCACTTTATCAGGGATCATGTTACTAAGGGTGACATTGAGCTCAAATACATTGAGTCCAAGTCAAACTTAGCTGACATATTTACTAAACCACTCCCTGAAAGTGAATTTAGTAATTTACGTAGAAAACTAGGAATGTGCCTAATAGACTAGGAGTTTCGAATTTCAAAAATATTTTCAAACTGATTGTTCTCAAATTATAGGTTAAACATGTATCATTTTCAAAACTTTCCTATTTTTAGATTTTTAAAAATATTTTTAGCCTTAGCCTAGTTCAAAATCCTTAGAAAGCATGTACCCATAGGACTATTTTTTGAGCATCTCACCAAAACCCTAGGCTTACTTTGCTTGTGTTTGACGAACATAGAAAGGGGTGAGATGTATAGGCCACTTGCCTAAGACTTAAGATGCTTATTTCAGTGCATCGATATAAGTCTGGGCGTTAAATACAAAATATACATTAATCAAGTTAAGGTTGACCTTAACTTGACTAACCAAGTGAAAGCTGCTATCTTTTGATAGTCAGTCAGTAACTACCTGGTTAGACATTTGAATTCATGTCAGGTTCAGGGGGAGAAATAAAACTAATTCAATTTTTCAAATTGAATTTTAAACTTAGTTTTGAAAATCAAAGTTTAAAAATCAATCTTTAAAATCAACTTGTTTAAAATTGTGAAATTTTTACTTAGTCTTTGAAAACTGATATTTTCAAGTATTTTAAACCATGGTTTTGAAACTCGTACTTTTAAACTTTCAAAATTTGATTTTGGAAAAAGAATTTTACAAAATTATTATGAAAACTCCTTCGTTTTAAAAATTATGTTAAAATGGAATCTTACTTTACCAAAATTAGTTTTACAAAACTCCTTTGAAAACTAAAAGTACAGTTCAAAATCATTTTTCAATTTAACTTTAATGTCCCTTTGAAAATTATCCTGAATCTAGTTCTGAAAAATTAGGTTAAACTTAATTTTGATAATTTGATTTGCAAAAACTTAGTGTTGAAAATTACCTTTTTGAAAGTGATGTTTGCAAAACTTAAGTTCACAAACTAAACTTCTCAAAATCATTTTCCTTAATTTTGAAAATTGAATCTTTTACAAACTTAGTATTGAAAAATAAATTTCAATCAGTTTTGAAAAATAGATTTTTCAAACTTAGTTTTGGAATTTTGATTTTGAAAACTTATATTTGAAAAGCGTTTCAAAGTTCAAACCTGTTTTGAAAAGTTAAAACTTGATCTTGAAATTTAGAACTTATACACTTATGTTTGAAAATTAGACTATCTAAACTTAGCTATTTTTCTAAAAGCTAAAAGATAATACTTTAAACAAGTTTTCAAAAGTTTAAACTCCCCTAGGTTAACTTGACATTGTTTTCTACTTTGTCTGATGTATGTATTTATACTTACTTGACATTAGTTCTTTTGATGAATGGCAAAGGGGGAGGATTAGGTGGTTAAGTTAGCTAAACCAAACTGAAAATACAAACTGACTTAAAAATCCACATAAATGCATGTTGTTACTTGTTCTTTTCTTGTATATGTTTTCACTAACTTAACCAGGTTGTCATTCCATCAAAAAGGGGGAGATTGTTGGTGTGGTTAGCACTAACGATTTAACCCAGGTTTTGATGAATGACAAATCATGTTAAGTTAGTTTGTTGTTGTCTAACACTCTGATCGAGTGTGCAGGAGAAGTCCAGACAGGTCGACGGCCTGACCGGATGTCTGGCACGAAGCCCAGCTAGGTCGACGGGTTGACTGGATAGCTGGCACGAAGTCCAAGCGGGTCGACGGGCTGACCGGACGCTTAGGCACGAAGTCCAGCTAGGTCAGTGATATCGGATTATCACGAAGTCGACGGTCGACGGAGTATCAAGGGGGAAAGTAAGGGTCAGTAAGTTGCGAGGACGCGTTCCCGGGAAGGGAACATTAGGCGTCGATCTGGCTTAGATCCATTTCGGATATCTAAGTCGAGATCGTGACTAGATTCCGGTCTCGGAAAGACGGAATCTAAGTCATATTCTTTTGCTGATTCATACTCAATTTGTGTATCTATAAAACTGTGCTAACAATCTGTGTTGCAGGGTATATTTGCCTCGGACTAACCTTTTCTTGCAGGAGAAGGACTTCCTGAAAAAAAAGGGGTCCGGGCGCCCAGAGGGGATCCAGGCGCCCGGAAGGGATCCGGGCGCCCGGAGGTGAATTTTATCCAAACCGAGTCGTCGCCACATGGAGTTTGCTGATTAGACCTGCCACGTTGCACCAGGGCGCCCGGAAGGGATCCAGACGCTCAAAGCAGCATATAAAAGAAGCCCCAGGGGTGGAGCTTCAGAATCATCTCAGAACTCTTAGAATGCTTGCTCTGCTGCTCTGCGCTCTAACGACGCTAACGAAGCTCCGACAACGCGCCCTTGTCCTTGTGGTTTTCTTTCTGTCGGTATAGCTTTGTTTTAATTTTCATTAGCATTTCTTGTACTATCTTTGTAATCATTATTTCGAATTGCTAATGAATTGCCCAACGAAAGTACTCACGGAGTACGGGCCTTCGAGTAGGAGTCGTCACAGGCTCCGAACGAAGTAAAAATTACTATGTCTATTGTTTTTAAATTCCGCTGCGCTTAACTCTTTTTAACGCTATTTTTTCGAATCGATATTCACCCCCCCCCCCCCTCTATCGACGTTTCACGATCCAACACTACGTAGCGGGGACTTAACTTGCCCTTCTTGCCAAATCTCATCACTCCCTTCATCAGAGCAACTTTGAGAAAGACTGAATCCCCTACTTGGAATTCAAGTGGCATGCAGCGTACATCAGCATAACTTTTCTGTCTACTCTGGGCTGTCTCAATTCTCTGTCTGATCTTCTGGATAGCCTGTGTGGTTTCTTCTATCATCTCGGTCTTCCTGCCCAATTCTGATTCCATCTCTTTTCTTTCTCCAGCCTCCAACCAACATATAGGTGATCTACACTTTCGGCCATACAGTGCCTCATAAGGTGCCATCTTGATAGTGGCCTGGTAGCTATTGTTGTAGGCGAATTCAGCTAAGTACAGATACTTGCACCAACTGCCTTTAAAATTTAATGCACAAGCCCTGAGCATGTCTTCTAAAATTTGATTTACTCGTTCCGTCCGCCCATCAGTCTGGGGGTGGAAGACTGTGCTAAACTTGAGTTTGGTGCCTAGTGCATTCTGAACACACTCCCAAAAATGAGAGGTGAAACGCCCATCCCTATCAGAAACAATCAACTTCAGAACTCCATAAAGTCTGATCACTTCCTTAACATATAACTGTGCCAACTGCTCTATAGAGTGGGACACCTTGATGGCTAGAAAGTGGGCAGACTTGGTCAATCTGTCCACTATCACCCATATCGCATCATATCCATTAGTGGTTCTTGGAAGACCTGTTATAAAGTCCATGGATATTTCTTCCCACTTCCACTCTGGTATTGGGAGAGGCTGTAGGACTCCTCCTGGTCTCTGGTGTTCTGCTTTGACTCTCTGGCATGTCAGGCAGGTACTGACATATTTTGCTACATCTCTCTTGAGTCCAGACCACCAGAATCTCTGCTTCAAATCTTGATACATCTTGGTGGAACCAGGATGCATGGAGTACGGTGTACTATGAGCTTCTTCTAGAATCTTCTTTCTCAATTCCTCATCATTGGGAACACAAAGATGACTCCTCTGATAAAGGATTCCACTGTATGATACTCGAAACTCTGAATTTTCTTCTTTTTGTATCCCTTGCTTGATTTTCTGGATATCTGGATCTTCACTTTGCTTTCTCTGTATATCCTCAAGCAAGGTTGACTCTAAGGTCAATGCAGAGAGTTGCCCATAAATAATTTTGACTCCAAAATCTAACAATTCCTTCTGTAGTGGCAGTGCTAATGATGACAAGTACATCAGAGTTGCACTGGACTTTCGACTTAGTGCATCCGCCACTTTGTTAGCTTTACCTGGGTGGTAGAGGATTTCACAGTCATAATCTTTAACCAACTCTAGCCACCTGCGCTGTCTCATGTTTAAATCTTTCTGGGTAAAGAAATACTTCAAACTCTGATGGTCAGTGAAGATTCTGCACTGGACTCCATACAAATAATATCGCCAGAGTTTTAGTGCAAAGATCACAGCTGCCAGCTCAAGATCATGAGTGGGGTAGTTCTTCTCATAATCCTTGAGTTGTCTGGAAGCATAAGCTATAACCTTCCCTTCTTGCATGAGAACAACTCCAAGGTCCATCTTGGAAGCATCATTGTAGATGTCAAAACTGTTGTCACTCTCTGGAACAGTCAGAATAGGAGCACTGGTCAATCTCTTCTTCAATGCTTGGACACTTTGCTCACATTTGTCTGACCATTCAAACTTCTTGTTCTTCCTAGTGAGGGATGTTAGTGGAGAGGCTATCCTGGAAAAGTCCTCCACGAATTTCCTGTAATACCTAGCTAAACCAAGGAAGCTTCTGATCTCCCTGACGTTCTTGGGTCTACTCAAGTTGTTGACCGCTTCTATTTTGGCCGGATCCACCTGAATACCTTCTTTAGAAATGATGTGACCTAGAAACGCCATCTGCTCCAACCAGAACTCGCACTTCGAGAATTTAGCATAAAACTGCTTTTGCTAAAGGGTCTGCAGTACTATTCTCAAGTGCGTGTCATGCTCCTCTGGGGTTCTTTGAATAGATCAGAATGTCGTTGATGAACACGATGACAAACTTGTCAAGGTATTCTCTGAACACTCTGTTCATTAAGTCCATGAAGACCGCAGGTGCATTAGTCACTCCAAAAGGCATGACTACAAACTCGTAGTGTCCATATCTGGTCCTGAAAGCTGTTCTGGGTATATCACTTTCTTTCACATTCAACTGATGGTACCCAGAGCACAGATCTATCTTAGAGAACACTGTTGCCCCTTTAACTGATCAAATAGATCATCTATTCTGGGAAGAGGGTACTTGTTCTTAATTGTTACTTTGTTCAGCGCTCTATAATCTATGCACATCTGCATAGATCCATCTTTCTTCTTGACGAACAACACCGGAGCTCCCCATGGTGAATGACTGGGACGGATGAAGCCTTTGTCAAGCAGCTCCTGGAGTTGTTCTTGTATCTCTTTCAGTTCTGCTGGAGACATTCGGTACGGAGCTTTTGAAATTGGACCGGTACCAGGAACCAACTCAATTTTAAACTCCACTTCTCTGTTGGGAGGTAGTCTAGGTAGCTCTTCTGGGAATACCTCTGGATACTTACAGACTACCCGAACATCTTCCTGCTTGGGTCTTTCTTGTTCTTCTGCATTCACAATGTATGCAAGAAAACCAGTACACCCTTTTGCTAACATCTGGTGAGCTGTGAGGGAAGAGAGGAATTTCTGGGTCTTCCTCTTTGGCACTCCCGTGAACTCAAAGGATGGTTCACCTTCTGGGCTAAAAATCACTTTCCTTCGGTGGCAGTCCACCGAAGCACTGCACTTGCTGAGGAAATCCATACCTAGAATGACATCGAAATCTTGCATCGCAAGGACTACTAGATCAACATATAGCTCTCGATCTGAAATTCTGACTGGTACAACCCGAAGCCACTAGTTGGACTCCATGACTTCCCCAGAAGGTAGGGTCGTTAAAAACTTAGAGTTCATGCTCTCTGTAGGCATATGAAATTCTTTGGCAAAGAGTACTGATATAAAAGAATTGGGTCGCCCCAGTATCAAATAATGCAGTAGCTAAATGTTGAAAAATAACTACTTGACCTGTTACGACCGTAGAGGCACTAGCAGCCTCCTCTTTAGTGAGGGAGAATACTCTGGCACTGGCTGAAACTGGTGGGGCTTCCAACCTTCCTTGACTGAGCTGAGGTCCATCCAGAGTTGCAGGCATGTAATGTAACTGAGGCTTGTTCCCGTATCGCGCTGCCTGTTGCTAAGGTGCTTTGAGCTTGTTAGGACATGCCTTCGCTAGATGTCCTTCTTAACCACACGAATAACATCCAGTCATACCCAAAAGACAGGCTCCTGGATGTAGTCTTCCACATTTGGGATAGGGAGGGAGTTTGGCCTGCTTATCTGGTTGACCTCCCTTTTGGCTACCTCTTGTATTCCATCATTTCCTCTTGTTATCTTTGCCCTTCTAGTGTTGCTTACTTGCCTGAGGTTTCTGACTCCCTGCTGTCTTGTCCTCTATCTTGACCGTCTTGAATTGCATTTGTTGTGCCTTGATATTGTCCAGATAGTGCTCAGCGACTAATGCCCTGCTGACCAGCTCTTCACCAGTCTGTGGTCGGTGAGTTCCACTACTCACGTTGAGTGCTATTTCTGGCCTCAGCATTCGAAGCATTAGTCCGACTCGTTCTTTCTCTGTACCTACTGTTGGAGCAATCCCAATGGTTCGTGGGACCATGTGTTTTGGTGTTTGGGCAAAGGGTTTAAGTTAGGTTTACCCTTGTTATTTGATATGTGTACTTGAGTTGTGCAGGACTGTAGGTGACACATGTGACTCAGGTTGACAGCTTCGGGTCCGTTGAAGGATGGAGCATCCGAGGGACCATGGACAAGGCAGCAAGGACAATGGCCGAGGGAAGAGACTTCGAGGCATACGCGAAGGATGACATTGGAGACAAGCCGCGAGCTTGAATGCATCCGAGGGACGAGAGCCAAAGGAAGTAGGCTTGAAGGCAAGAGGTCAAGGCTGCAAAGAAGAGTCAAATGAGTCGTGAGGGTACGAGTGCATGAGAGATTGTACTCGGAGTAAAATCCTAGTTTTAGGGTTTTACTGTAGCGGCACTATAGCAGTTACTGTAGCGCACTGTAGCAGTTACTGTAGCGTACTATAGCAATCGACTGGTGTATGGACCAGTCGACTGATGCACTGTAGCAGATAGCCGTTGAGAGAGCCGTTGGGCTGGCATCAGTCGACTGGTGCAAGGACCAGTCGACTAGTAATGGGTAAATCAGGTTCTGATTTGTTCCAAGCTCTATAAGAAGGAGCTTGGTATGGCCGGCCAAGGTGACGAAATTAGACTTGGTTAAAGCCTAATTAGTAGTCACAAGAGTTCTCAAGTGCTTGTGTAATCCAAGAGGTCTTGGTGAGTTTGTGGTGAGATTTCTCCACCCACAAGGAGCGACTTGAGATAGTCGGAGTTTGCCGGGGGCTAATCCACTGACGGATAGGGATCGTCCACCTCAAGGACAAGCTGTGGAGTAGGAGCCCTAATCTCCGAACCACGTTAAACGAACGTGTTAGCGGTTTGCTTGCTCTTTCTTATAGGGTTTAGCTTTCTACTTGTTTGTATTAGTTTGTATTTCCGTTGCACACTAACAAGTGTAGGGTGAAAGCTAGTATTTGGGGGTGCCGTCTATCCAACCCCCCTTCAAGCCGGCCACCGATCCTCCAACAAGTGGTATCAGAGCGAGGACGCTCTCGGTTGGACTAACCGCCAAGGAAGCACAAGATGGCCGGGTTTATTGTCCCTCCAAAATTTGAAGGAGGAAGCCTTGGGGACATCATGTATTGGATGATGAGGATGGAGGTTTTCTTCAATACGGATTGGGACATAATGATGGTGGTCAAAGAGCCATTCAAAGTCCCAAAGGACAAGAAAGGAAAGAAGCTCCGAACACGACATTGGACGGAAGAGCAAACCTCACGATCAGAGGCAAACTCAAAGGTAATAGCAATTTTAATTGATTTATTGCCTCCTAATGTGATAAGTGATGTAGGTAAATATGAGAACACCCATGATTTGTGGAGCAAGGTGAAGATGGTTCTACGGGAAGAACCTAAACCTACACAAGAAGAAGAAGAATCCAAGGAGATGGGTTTAATTGCTCAAGTTGAGGACGAGCAAACGGAAGTTGAGCCATGCTCAACATCCGAGGAGGAGAAGGAAGATGTAGCATCATCGACATCCTCAAGGGTTGAAGAAGAATCCAAGACGGATGAAGAAGAGATCTTGGAGGTCAACCTAGTGAGTACCTCCACCGAAGCAAAGTCAAAAGATCACATCGTGTGCTTCGGGTGCAATGAAAAGGGACACTACAAGAGTAGATGTCCTATGGGTAATAAAGAGGTATCTCCTAAACTCAATTCAATTCATTTTGAATCTAATTTGAGTTGTAGGAAGAAGAAGGAGAAGAAGTACATTAGATGCTTCACTTGTGGTGAAATGGGTCACTACCACACCAAATGCCCAAGGAAGGGAGAGCTAAAGAAATTGGCGCATTTGAAGATATGGGAGAAGAAGAAGAGGAGCTCAAGTCAAGGGGGAGCTTCAAGGGTAAGGGAGGTATACCCTGATTTGAAATGCAATGCAAATTCTTATGTTCCCATGCATGCTAGGAAAAATAATGATTATCATTATATAGCAATGAAAAATTTTGGATTTAGATATCATGATCGGAATAGGGTAAATGTGGATCATAACCCTAGGAAATCTATGCATGATAAATTTAGAAATGGTAGACCTAAGGAGACCCAAGGCATTAATCCCAAGAAGGGGAGACATATGCCTAGAAAGGGTAGGTCTAGGAATGTCCAAGGTGGACATGTTGACTCTAGGGTTAGGAACCTAGAAAGGGAGAATCAAGCTTTGAAAGCAAAGCTTGATGGTTTAGAGAAATTCCTTAAGAGATTCACTATTGGATCTAAGGGATTAAGTATGGTGTTGGGTAGCCAAAAACCCAACAATGATAGATCGGGCTTGGGATACCGATCTAGTCCCTCCAAGGTCAAAAGGAGACCATGTGCTAAGGTGGCACATGATAAGGGCAAGGGAGAGTCATCCAAGGCCAATAAAAAGAAATATGCTAGGGTTGCATATGATTATGGCAAGGATGATGTGTCCAAGGTCAAGAAGATAAGGAGATCTTCTAAGGGACATCATTGTGGTTTGGTCACAATAGATGAGTCACCTAGGGAGGTGGCTAAGGTTAAGAGCTCTAGGGGGAGCTCAAAGAGTCAAATTGGGACCCATGGCCAATGGATCTCAGGTGGCTTTTACTTGGGAGTCTAGAGGAGCCATGGAGTGTGTCAAATGGTTTAGAGACGGACTTGAGTCTCAAACCTGGGGATTTGGCACACATGGATTGTGTTTCATGCAAGAAATATGACATTGAGGGCCATATTGCATGATAATTGGTTATGGATGTATAGATGCCATATAAACCAATGCTAGGGATGCATTGTGGGTTGGTATGGGTAAATACATCAAGAGGAAGCCAAAACTAGGACTTTAGATCAAGGTTCAATTGAACCATTTAGCTAGTTTTGGATTTTGTTTCAATCTTGGGATTGGTGACAGATATATTTTTTAATATATTTTTCCCAAGTAGACAAGGGTACAATAGACCTCTCCACAAAATTTGAGAATTTTTGGAGGTCTAGGGAATTTCTGGTGCATTTCTGAAGGTGGCTTGAAAAGGTTGATTTTTTCAGAAATAGGGTACCAGTCGACTGGTACAGATACTAGTCGACTGGTAACAATGTTTTTGAGCACAGAATGGTTCTGTAAGCTCATTTTGACGAGGGCAGTCGACTGGTACCGACACCAGTCGACTGGTAACAGTAGATTTCGACCACAGAATGCTTCTGTAAGGTTCTGTCGAAGGGGGCAGTCGACTGGCACTTGGGGCAGTCGACTGATACCAGTCTGAAATTGTTTTCATCATTGGTTTGTGACCATGTCAACTCGCTTAGATGTATGGGATCCAAGGGGGATTAATACATGAGTTTAGGGTCAGTTTGGATGATAAATTTTCAACAATTGGGATATTGTTGGCGAACTTTTTGGATGTTAGGCAAAGGGGGAGAAGTAAGGTTTAGTTGGGAAAACCTTTGGTGCCTTTGCATAGGGGGAGCCTTGTGATAGGTTCTTAAAAAGCCTTGTGATAAAATCCTAGCTCAACGGGGAGCTTAGGTGTAGTGGGAGCCTTGTGATAGGTTCCAATGCATGTTTGCATTTTGTTTCGGCGGTTGCCAAGTGTGTAGCCTTGGCAATGTAAGTCCATTCGGCGGTGTAAGTCCAAGTGTGTAGCCTTGGCAACGTAAGTCCATTTGTATTAGCATGTTTATTTGCTATTTGTTTTCCCTAACTTAAACGTATTGCCAAACACCAAAAAGGGGGAGATTGTTGGAGCAATCCCAATGGTTCGTGGGACCATGTGTTTTGGTGTTTGGGCAAAGGGTTTAAGTTAGGTTTACCCTTGTTATTTGATATGTGTACTTGAGTTGTGCAGGACTGCAGGTGACAGCTTCGGGTCCGTTGAAGGATGGAGCATCCGAGGGACCATGGACAAGGCAGCAAGGACAATGGCCGAGGGAAGAGACTTCGAGGCATACGCGAAGGATGGCATTGGAGACAAGCCGCGAGCTTTGATGCATCCGAGGGACGAGAGCCAAAGGAAGTAGGCTTGAAGGCAAGAGGTCAAGGCTGCAAAGAAGAGTCAAATGAGTCGTGAGGGTACGAGTGCATGAGAGATTGTACTCGAAGTAAAATCCTAGTTTTAGGGTTTTACTGTAGCGGCACTATAGCAGTTACTGTAGCGTACTGTAGCAGTTACTGTAGCGTACTGTAGCAGTCGACTGGTGTATGGACCAGTCGACTGATGCACTGTAGCAGATAGCCGTTGAGAGAGCCGTTGGGCTGGCATCAGTCGACTGGTGCAAGGACCAGTCGACTGGTAACGGGCAAATCAGGTTCTGATTTGTTCCAAGCTCTATAAGAAGGAGCTTGCTATGGCCGGCAAAGGTGACGAAATTAGACTTGGTTAAAGCCTAATTAGTAGTCACAAGAGTTCTCAAGTGCTTGTGTAATCCAAGAGGTCTTGGTGAGTTTGTGGTGAGATTTCTCCACCCACAAGGAGCGACTTGAGATAGTCGGAGTTTGCCGGGGGCTAATCCACCGACGGATAGGGATCGTCCACCTCAAGGACAAGCTGTGGAGTAGGAGCCCTAATCTCCGAACCACGTTAAACGAACGTGTTAGCGGTTTGCTTGCTCTTTCTTATAGGGTTTAGCTTTCTACTTGTTTGTATTAGTTTGTATTTCCGTTGCGCACTAACAAGTGTAGGGTGAAAGCGAGTATTTGGGGGTGCCGTCTATCCAACCCCCCTTCAAGCCGGCCACCGATCCTCCAACACCTACTAGCTCTGGGCAGAGACGAGCTAGTCTGTTGAATCTCTTTACTGCTTCTTCCACTGACAGGTCACCTTGTCTAAATTCTATAAACTCCTTATAATGTTTATTGGTGATCTGTTGGTGGAAGAATTCTTCGTAAAACTCTGTCTCAAAGTCAACCTAGCTCATCTGATAGACTGCTCTCTTGCTCTTAACTCTCTCCCACCACATACGAGCATCTCCAGATAGGCAGAAAGAGGCACACTTGACATTCTCAACTTCTGGCCAGTCAAGAAGCTCCATGGTGCTCTCCAGTGTCTTAAACCAAGCCTGAGCATCCCAGGGCTCAGTCGTGTCTGAGAAACTTTCTGGCTTTAGCTTCAGCCACTGTATCAGGTATGCTTCTTGTCTTCTAGGTGTCGTGGGGACTTCCAGGGCGGCTGGTGGAACCTCAGTCACCACTGGAGTCTCCACATTGATAGTTGGAGGAGTGAGAGGGACTGGCTGCCGATTAGCCAACAGATTGACGATCACTTGTTGCTGCTCTACCACTTGTCTCTGGAGTTAAGCAACAACCTCAGAGAGATCAGGTTCTGTTGTTCTGGGTTCTTCGTTCTCCTGAGCACGGTCCTCAGTACGAGCGGTACGGGGACGTCCTCTTCTTGACATCTAGTTATGCAGAAAGAGGAAAAACCTAAAATCATCCCTATTCTTTCAAGACATATATATAAAAACATAGAAAAACAAAACAAGAACTTTTATCTCACTTAAGCACATATAAGCAAATATTTCTAAGGATTTCTCTATACCACAAATAATAAGGAAAATCATACTAAGTAAAATTTTTAAATACTTTCTTACTCGAAGACGGCAAGGCTGGTGCTGATGTGTGATGCTGGAGAATAGGGACTGCTCTGATACCAACTTGTAACGCTCCACCCTACCTCCCTACTAGTCTGTGAGGGTGGAGCGCTACTGGACTACTAACTTATCTTAACTAATGTTGCTCACATGAAATTATCTATGCTTAAAACTCTCAAAACTCCAAGCATACAATATGTAACAGCGGAAAACATACTACTCAAGCATACGTTCACAACTAAAACTATACATCAATCTGAACATGCAAGAAACTATATATATAAATCTACACAAGCATGCAACAATGATACAACTCAGATAATAAACCAATGTGCATAGCAATTAAAAGAAAGAGTTCTAAATATGAAATATCCAATGCAAATCTAACAACATGAAAGAATGGTTCCAATATTCTGAATACAAAGTCTTAATGAATTATTAAACTAAATCCCAAGGCTTCCATAGTCCAAACATCACACATCCATCCGCACCTCCTTGTCGCCTTCCTTCGCTATAGCTTTTCCTTTCCTTTATCTGCATTAAGAGAAAATGCAACTATAAGCAAAATTGCTTAGTAAGCGCTATCTAACTCACAAAACTCGAATATGCATGTGAATAGGAAGAAATCTAAAAATTGAATACTTTAAGAGAAATACTACACATGCTCAATCTAATAGCAAAGGAAATAAACATACTAAAATGCTAAACATGTAAAGCTGCTCATGCTCATCTAACAACATGCTAGCATAAAAGGAAACTAAACTTGCTGATTTTTATGCTTATGTAAAACTTATTTCACTTGTTTAAAATCTTATACTTTTATACTTCAAAATAATAATCTTTTGGGCCCAGGCTTAGTACTATTGCGCGCTCCCTAATAGAAACTGAGGTAACGAGCCACCAGTCCTATGAGGGTAAAGACCTTGGTCTTACCAGGGCCGAGACCTCGGAAACGGTCACCTAGATTTGTTTAACGACAACCTCGGAAGTCGGGTACTAGCCTCTTTAAGTAAAATACTTGTTCTTGTTAATACTTCTAATAGAAGAATGCTTCTTTTAAAACTGAAATGTTTAAACAAATTCTAACATTGAAATGCTTAAACAAAAATCTGCATTCGAAGCTTTAACAAAAATCTGCATACAAAGCTTAACAGAAGAAAACTGCATACTATGCTAATCAAAATTCTGCATTCTTTGCTAACAAAATTCTGCATACTATGCTAATCAAAATTCTGCATTCTTTGCTAACAAAATTCTGCATACTATGCTAATCAAAATTCTGCATTCTTTGCTAACAAAATTCTGCTGGTTAAAGGATTAATGACAACAGGGCTGTTCTTGCCCGTGGAAACACAAGGGACCAAAGGTTACACATAACCATTCAAAACTAGAACTTGTTGAAGCTATCTGTAGTGCCACGGCAAGGAAGTAAAGGAACTAAAATACCACCCATAGACATTCAAAACTAAACAATTTACTCATTTCCAAATCTAAATAAATTAAATTTAATTTTATGGCAGCAAGCTTCAAGATAAACCGAACTAGGCAGTGAGGCTACTCGTGCCCTTTGCAGCAATAAAAGTCTAAACTAAGATGCTAATTGGAAAATAGCAAGGGTCCAAACGGCACAAGCCAACCTGCACAGCAAACCCCAAGGGAAGCTGCTCATGCCCTCTTCACAGTACAACCCGAAATACCTATTAAGGTCACAAACAGAAAAGGATAACTCAATTTCTACAATACTAATTACAAAGTCTGAAGAAAAATAACCTTCATGCTTAACCTATAACAATTTTTTTCCTTTCCTTGTTCCCTTTTGAAACTCACGGCAAAAACCTCAAAAGCCACACACTTTACAGCAAACAAAGAATGAAATTACGATTCAAGAACTACTCTTACTATAGGTGAGAAACACTTACATCGTTCTTGGACTTACTACCGAACAAAACGGCTTCTAGGGCTTCGGAGGACTCGAGATTTTAGCTCTTCCTCATGCCCCCGAGCTCTCCTCGACGAGAGGATCTTGAGACTATAAAGGAAACTTTGGATTGATCCTTGGCCGGCCGTCGGAGACAAAAACCCTAGCTTCCTTTGGTTCCACCCGAGCTGCCGTCGCACGCGAGAAAGAGATGAGGAAGAGGTTTAGGTCACGACCACAAATATTACCTATTCCTCTCTTAACTTATCCCTTTTAATACCTAACTATTTCTGTTATTATCAACCACTTAAATTATTTCCGCTCCTCTCTAATCAGCACGACCTTGCTGGGTTCTTGGTCATCACGCTTCGCTTAAGACTTGGGTTGGGTCGGAGGTCACGGGTTCGAACCTCCGCCGAACCTCTTTATTTTTTGAAACTTCTTTATTTTGGTAAAAATACCAACTTGTAACGCGCCACCCTACCTCCCTACTAGTCTGTGAGGGTGGAGTGCTACTGGAATACTAACTTATCTTAACTAATATTGCTCACATGAAATTATCTATGCTTAAAACTCTCAAAACTCAAAGCATACAATATGTAACAGCGGAAAACATACTACTCAAGCATACGTTCACAACTAAAACTATACATCAATCTGAACATGCTAGAAACTATATATATAAATCTACACAAGCATGCAACAATGATACAACTCAGATAATAAACCAATGTGCATAGCAATTAAAAGAAAGAGTTCTAAACATGAAATATCCAATGCAAATCTAACAACATGAAAGAATGGTTCCAATATTCTGAATACAAACACTACAAGAAAACAGGGCTTCAGAAACAGATTTTTAAAACAGAATTAAAATCCGTTTTAAATTATAGTCAATCAAAAACGAATTTAATACGGAATTACTAATCTATTATATTTAAATAAAATATAATATATAAAAAAAATTTTGAGACGGAATTTAAAACAAACTCAATACGAATTTATAAAATAAATATTTATAAACAAAAATATATACAGATTTGAAATAGAATTTAATACGAAATTTTGTTTGTCAACAAATCCGTTTATATATTTTTAAACGGAAATAAATTCTGTTTTTAATTTATATAAATAATAAAGAAATGTATTAAATTATTATTATTTTATTTTATTTTATTTTTACAAAACCCCTAAATATTGCTTACATATTCTCGTTGTCTTCCCTCGCGACATCCCTTCCTCGCCGATTCTGCTTTCTTCTTCTCCTCTTATCTCGCCGACTCCTGCTTACCTATTCTCTTTGTTCTCGTTCGCAACTGCTTTCTCGCTGCTCGTATCTCACCGGCTTCTCTCCTTGCCGACTTCGTCTGTTGCTCTCTCTCAAAAAAGGTAATCCCTAATTTCTTTTTCTTATCTCGCCGCTTTCTTCTTCTCGCCGACTTCATCTGTTGCTCTCCATCTTTTGTATGTATTTATGTTCACTAATGATTTACAGATTTCCTCTTTTAAAACTTCTATCTCTTTCTTAAGAAAATCAATTTCCAGATTTTTGTCTTGCAAAGATAACTCGATTTCTATGAATTCAATTCTGAGTAGCTCTATCTCAACTAGCAATGTTTCCTTTTTCTCCATTATGTTCCAAGCCAAAAATATTTCTCTGCTTGGAAGGTTGACTCTTTATATTTGAATTACTGCATTTCTCTTATGAAGTTTTTTTGCACTGCTTCCTCTTATGAAGTCTTTTTGCAATGCTTCCTCATAGTCCAGCGGCGGATTTATAATTTTTCTGAAAGTGTTTCGAACTAGTTCATGCTTACTTTGTTAAAAGAGGCACTATGAACAATGATAGGTAGTAGGTAATTCTGGAAGAATATCTTCTTCCAAAGTCGGATTGCAGATTTATATTCTTTCAAAATCTCTAGCATTTTTCATTTCTTCTTTCCTCTCTCGTTTTGTTTGTTTGTTATTTTGGGGGAAGAATTTGTTTAGTATATGCATGCTTCATACATTCAGTGAGTTGAAGCAGTTCGATCCAAGTTGCTGTCGAGTGTCGTCAAAGCCTTGCTGATATCTTATTGGAGGTTTTCTAAATTGCCAAATTTTAGTATGTGGATCAGTGGATGTGAATTTGTCTCCTTCCCTTTTTGCAGCAACTACGCCCTCCTCCTTCCTCACTCCGCACTCCGCAACAAGCAAGGAACCTGTATCAAATTCAGGTAACCCTAAACTTTTTTTTCTATTCCACAAAAAAGATGGGGATGTGACCGCTTACATTGCCCGACGAGGTAGCCTCCCGAGCGTGTGACCACCGCATCGCTGCCTTGCGAGGCAACGATGTGGAAGCCTCACGAGGCAGCGCTAGGCAGAGACGTAGTCGCTCGTGAAGTAGTCGTTGCCTTGCAAGGCAGCGAGATAGCCACCTCGCGAGGCTTCCATTTGAGGCATTGCCCACGTTCATTATTTTCAAAGATAGGAAGCCATTTGACCTCTCTGTAAGATATATCTATAATATTTTTAGTCTTTTGTGTTTCTGCCTTTTTCCTAGATGGAGGTGCAAGAGCATGTTTATCCTATTGTAAATGTTATTTGTTATTTGCCATAAATTGTAATAGTAGCACACATGTTTGACTAAGATGCATCCTTTTGTAGTGTTAAGGAAGGAGCTATGGCTGCTAACCCACTTATGGAACACATTAAAGCTGCATTGATAGTGAACCAATAGCTTATCAAGTAAGATTTCTAAGACCAATTTGATCTACTTGTTTAGCGTCCTGCTTGTTGGCTTTGCCTTTTAAGTTTAGTAGATTTTTTTTATGGTTATACTTATCTTTTGATAGTTTCTTGCTTGATTTTAAACAGTTCTAGATAGGTTTTCTTTGTAAGTTATCAGATTCAGGAATTTGATAGAGTGAGTTACTGCAGCAGAGAGCAGTAAAGTTTATATGTAACAAAGGTATGACCTTCTGTTGTGCACCGAGAGTCCAATTTGCCTAGCAATATTGAGCATTGTTACATTAAAATTTTCAAAATTTTGAAGGTTGTGCCAGTTTGCTCTGTTGTCTTTCACCTTGTTTATGCATTTTGATTTGTTGTATCAACAATACTGGTAAATGACATCATCCCATGACCCATATCAAAAATTGTTATGTGGGTATTAAATATATTAATTTCTCTACCTTGAGAAACTTGACTAAACTCAATTACTGTCATTTATGTTATCAGTTTGTTTTCAACAATGAAGTTTTTAGTTGTGAGTTGAACGTCTCATACTTGAAGATCACATATTATGAGGAAAAGCATGTACACTTATAGTTCTAAGTAACTTTTGTAATTGGAGTAGTCCTTTTATGTATTAGATGGTTCAAAAATCTTTTTTTAAATATCTGTCTAGATTTAAGTTGGTTTATTAGTTCAAGCTATATTTTGAACAAAGTTCTTATCGATTTTCTAAGGGAAGGATAATCCAATCACCATAGATACAACATATAATAATTGTTTTCGTTACTTAATATGTGGCCCTCCCAAACCTAAAATCCTGGATCCGCCCCTCCTCATAATAATCAAAAACCTTTGAAGTTTTCACCACATGTATGAACTCGATCATGTTAAAACAATATTAGAAACCTTACTATATATACTGGAGCATGGAGATTATAATATTGCTTATACCATGTGGATCGAGGAGCAAAATAAGCAGTATCATGTGAAAACACTCGTTAACATCCATGCAGTTCATACACAACCTAAGCTAATATTGCATCCTGAATAAGATTATTTGATTTTGATCTTCGTTTTGAACAAAGTGTAATACGATTATTTGGTTCGTAGTGTACTATTGTTTTTGGCAATTTTCTGCAAAGAGTTAAACTTGATTCTGTATTTGATCTTATTGATAAATTGATTCAATTTTTGGCTTTATACCTTTTACTGTTGTTTACTGCTGTTAATAGTGAATATAGATTTTTTCTATCATGAGTTTTTGCTGTACTATTGTTCACAAATGTTTCACTATTGCCTTTAATTATATTGGTTACCGTATAGTTCAAGTGCATGTGCTTATTAGTGTGCATATGTTCTTTGCTATTTGTGTACAACTATGAGAACATCTAATATATGCTTGTGCAAGATGAGATGTTGCATTTGCCTTTGTATATTGCAAATTGTGTTTACTGCAGAAATTGTCTCAAGATGGGATGTTACTGCAGAAGCTACAGAAATCGTACTGCAGAAATTGTGCAAGATATTAGATGCACAATATCTTGCAGAAATGTACATCTCATCTTTGCAGAAATCGTACTGCAGAAATTGGACAAGATATTAGATGCACAATATCTTGCAGAAATGTACATCTCATCTTTGCAGAAATTGTTACTACAGAAATTGTGCAAGATATTAGATGCACAATATCTTGCAGAAATGTACATATCATCTTTGCAGAAATTGTTACTACAGAAATTGTGCAAGATATTAGATGCAGCTTGTGCAAGATGAGATGTTACTGCAGAAATTATGTTACTACTATTGTCTTTGCTGAATTCTGATATTGTTACTGCAGAAATTGTGTTTACATTCTGTTACTGCTATTGCTAATGTTGTTTGTATTATTGCTAGTGTTTACTGCTATTGCTAATCTTGTAGAAATGTTGTTTGCATAGTGTAATATGTACTGCATAATGTTGTTCACTGTAGAAATTTATTGTTCACTCCTATTGTCTTAGCTAAATTTTACAGAAATTTTATTTATTAAATTTTAATTGTTAAGCCTAATCCCTAGCCCAATTTGGCCAAATTGCAAGCTCTTCCTGACTCGATCTCCTTCAGTCAACTACTTTTCTAATCGAGGAGCAATTTAGTTTAAAGGACTAGTAGACTTTTGTATTTGAATTTTTTTTTTGGTGCCCATTTAGCCCGTTCAATTGGGTTTGAGTGGTTTAAATGAGCATGAACTTGTTTGTACGAAATGGTAGATTGTGCATCACAAGTATAGGATGGATTTGCAATTGCAGAAGCAGGTGCAGCTGTTTCATGCCTGTTTGACTTAATCTGATAGATATTGTGATTTTATTGGGCATTGCATTGTTAGAGCATGACTCATGCACTTCCAGACATTTTATTTGTGAAAGATTGAATTGATTATTCTAGAGATTCAACTTGTCTGTGTGAAGCATGTGCTAGATTCATCAACAACTATTTCCAGCTATCACTTGTCTCTATACTTGTTGAATCCTAATATCTGCTTCCTTCACAACTAAATATGTATACAAGCATCCTCCTGGTGTTATCTGACTATTGTATGCCATTCCATTTACTGGCAACAGACCTGTACCTCTAAGTACTTTTCCTGTTGTCATTTTTCTCAACTGTTGTGGCAGGTAGGTTCCTTTCTCTCAAAATGCAAATTGTGATGGCCGGTATGGTTGTCCTTGTATCCTTTTGAACTCCTTTGAGTTTGTATGTTTCGACTAATATGACTCTTGTTGCCACTATATACTTTGCCCAGAAACAAAGCCAAGTTTGACACTCTTTTTAAGGTTGTCACTGTTTTTGTTACATTTGTTGTTGTTTATTGAATTTGACTGCTGTTGTTGTTTACTGTGTTGTTTATTAAATTTTATTTTGTTTACAAAAATTTGTCACATTTGTTATTTTCTACAAAAATTTTATTTGCATAGTGTAATCTGTACTACATAGTGTTTATTGCTGTTCACTGCAGAAATTTGTTGTTCACTTCAGAAATTTTGTATACTTAATTTTATTTGTTGTTTACTATAATTATCTTTTGTTGAACTTTTTCTTGTATTTTCTTTTGCTGAATTTTTTATTTATGTGATGCAGGATGTCAAATAGAGGGACAAAAGATATTGGTTCCAGCAAAGGAAGATCAAGGGGGAGAGGTCGACAAAGAGAAGAAAAACTTATGGAGGAAGGTAGACAAAGAGAAGAAAATCTCAAGGAGATCGTTCATAAGATGATTCAAGAGGCGGGATATACAAATCATTTGTATCCAGGAGGATCTGGTCCCCGTGAGCGTCGTGATAAACGAAATAAAAATTAGATTTAATTAGATAATATGAATATTTGGATGATGTGATATTTTTGGATTAAACATTAATTATTTCAAATATTTTTAATTTATTTGAAATGTGTGATTATTTCTGCTAAAATAATAAGTAGATGAGAAAAAAATATAATATAATAAAAAATTATTGATAAATTTAAATATGAATTTTGTAAATAAATTTATAAACAAATTAAAATTATTTTTGATATGTTATTTGAGACAGATTAATAACAAATTTAAAACAAAATTAGAGATGAAATTTATATACGAATTTATAAACATATTGTAAACAGATTTATAAACAAATTACAATTATATTTAATATATAATTTGTGACAGATTAATGACAGATTTAAAACAAAATTATAAACGAATGTTATATACGGATTTATAAACAAGATTGTAAATGGATTATAAACAGATTAAAATTATATGTGTTATATAATTTGAGACAGACTAATAACGGATTTAAAACAAAATTAGAAACGGAATTTGTTTTCAAAAATAATTTCATTTGGTCAAATTAAAAACAGATATATAAACGATTTTTCAATCCGTTTATGAAATTAGAGACAGAATAGTTCCGTCTCAAAATTAGCTACGGGGCTTTCAATAACGGAATGTTGAGACGGAATATTCCGTTTTAAATATTGTTTAGAGACAGAAAAATGGCCTTCAGAAACGAAATATTTCGTCTCTAAAGCCCTGTTTTCTTGTAGTGAAAGTCTTAATGAATTATTAAACTAAATCCCAAGGCTTCCATAGTCCAAACATCACACATCCATCCGCACCTCCTTGTCGCCTTCCTTTGCTATAGCTCTTCCTTTCCTTTATCTGCAGTAAGAGGAAATGCAACTATAAGCAAAATTACTTAGTAAGTGCTATCTAACTCACAAAACCCGAATATGCATGTGAATAGGAAGAAATCTAAAAACTGAATACTTTAAGAGAAATACTACACATGCTCAATCTAACAGCAAAGGAAATAAACATACTGAAATGCTAAACATGTAAAGCTGCTCATGCTCATCTAACAACATGCTAGCATAAAAGGAAACTAAACTTGCTGATTTTTATGCTTATGTGAAACTTATTTCACTTGTTTAAAATCTTATACTTTTATACTTCAAAATAATAATCTTTTGGGCTCAGGTTTAGTACCATTGCGCGCTCCCTAATAGAAACTGAGGTAGCGAGCCACCAGTCCTATGAGGGTAAAGACCTTGGTCTTACCAGGGCCGAGACCTTGGAAACGGTCACCTGGATTTGTTTAACGACAACCTCGGAAGTCGGGTACTAGCCTCTTTAAGTAAAATACTTGTTCTTGTTAATACTTCTAATAGAAGAATGCTTCTTTTAAAACTGAAATGTTTAAACAAATTCTAACATTGAAATGCTTAAACAAAAATCTGCATTCGAAGCTTTAACAAAAATCTGCATACAAAGCTTAACAGAAGAAAACTGCATACTATGCTAATCAAAATTCTGCATTCTTTGCTAACAAAATTCTGCATACTATGCTAATCAAAATTCTGCATTCTTTGCTAACAAAATTCTGCATACTATGCTTATCAAAATTCTGCATTCTTTGCTAACAAAATTCTGCTGGTTAAAGGATTAATGACAACAGGGCTGTTCTTGCCCGTGGAAACACAAGGGACCAAAGGTTACACATAACCATTCAAAACTAGAACTTGTTGAAGCTATCTGTAGTGCCACGACAAGGAAGTAAAAGGAACTAAAATACCACCCATAGTCATTCAAAACTAAACAATTTACTCATTTCCAAATCTAAATAAATTAAATTTAATTTTATGGCAGCAAGCTTCAAGATAAATCGAATTAGGCAGTGAGGCTACTCGTGCCCTTTGCAGCAATAAAAGTCTAAACTAAGATGCTAATTGGAAAATAGCAAGGGTCCAAACGGCACAAGCCAACCTGCACAGCAAACCCCAAGGGAAGCTGCTCATGCCCTCTTCACAGTACAACCCGAAATACCTATTAAGGTCACAAACAGAAAAGGATAACTCAATTTCTACAATACTAATTACAAAGTCTGAAGAAAAATAACCTTCATGCTTAACCTATAACAATTTTTTTCCTTTCCTTGTTCCCTTTTGAAACTCACGGCAAAAACCTCAAAAGCCACACACTTTACAGCAAACAAAGAATGAAATTACGATTCAAGAACTACTCTTACTATAGGTGAGAAACACTTACATCGTTCTTGGACTTACTACCGAACAAAACGGCTTCTAGGGCTTCGGAGGACTCGAGATTTTAGCTCTTCCTCATGCCCCTGAGCTCTCCTCGACGAGAGGATCTTGAGACTATAAAGGAAACTTCGGATTGATCCTTGGCCAGCCGTCGGAGACAAAAACCCTAGCTTCCTTTGGTTCCACCCGAGCTGCCGTCGCACGCGAGAAAGAGATGAGGAAGAGGTTTAGGTCACGACCACAAATATTACCTATTCCTCTCTTAACTTATCCCTTTTAATACCTAACTATTTCTGTTATTATCTACCACTTAAATTATTTCCGCTCCTTCTCTAATCAGCACGGCCCTGCTGGGTTCTTGGTCATCACGCTTCGCTTAAGACTTGGGTTGGGTCGGAGGTCATGGGTTCGAACCTCGGCCGAACCTCTTTATTTTTTGAAACTTCTTTATTTTGGTAAAAATACCAACTTGTAACGCGCCACCCTACCTCCCTACTAGTCTGTGAGGGTGGAGTGCTACTGGATTACTAACTTATCTTAACTAATGTTGCTCACATGAAATTATCTATGCTTAAAACTCTCAAAACTCCAAGCATACAATATGTAACAGCGGAAAACATACTACTCAAGCATACGTTCACAACTAAAACTATACATCAATCTGAACATGCTAGAAACTATATATATAAATCTACACAAGCATGCAACAATGATACAACTCAGATAATAAACCAATGTGCATAGCAATTAAAAGAAAGAGTTCTAAACATGAAATATCCAATGCAAATCTAACAACATGAAAGAATGGTTCCAATATTCTGAATACAAAGTCTTAATGAATTATTAAACTAAATCCCAAGGCTTCCATAGTCCAAACATCACACATCCATCCGCACCTCCTTGTCGCCTTCCTTTGCTATAGCTCTTCCTTTCCTTTATCTGCAGTAAGAGGAAATGCAACTATAAGCAAAATTGCTTAGTAAGTGCTATCTAACTCACAAAACCCGAATATGCATGTGAATAGGAAGAAATCTAAAAACTGAATACTTTAAGAGAAATACTACACATGCTCAATCTAATAGCAAAGGAAATAAACATACTGAAATGCTAAACATGTAAAGCTGCTCATGCTCATCTAACAACATGCTAGCATAAAAGGAAACTAAACTTGCTGTTTTTTATGCTTATGTGAAACTTATTTCACTTGTTTAAAATCTTATACTTTTATACTTCAAAATAATAATCTTTTGGGCTCAGGTTTAGTACCATTGCGTGCTCCCTAATAGAAACTGAGGTAGCGAGCCACCAGTCCTATGAGGGTAAAGACCTTGGTCTTACCAGGGCCGAGACCTTGGAAACGGTCACCTGGATTTGTTTAACGACAACCTCGGAAGTCGGGTACTAGCCTCTTTAAGTAAAATACTTGTTCTTGTTAATACTTCTAATAGAAGAATGCTTCTTTTAAAACTGAAATGTTTAAACAAATTCTAACATTGAAATGCTTAAACAAAAATCTGCATTCGAAGCTTTAACAAAAATCTGCATACAAAGCTTAACAGAAGAAAACTGCATACTATGCTAATCAAAATTCTGCATTCTTTGCTAACAAAATTCTGCATACTATGCTAATCAAAATTCTACATTCTTTGCTAACAAAATTCTGCTGGTTAAAGGATTAATGACAACAGGGATGTTCTTGCCCGTGGAAACACAAGGGACCAAAGGTTACACATAACCATTCAAAACTAGAACTTGTTGAAGCTATCTGTAGTGCCACGGCAAGGAAGTAAAAGGAACTAAAATACCACCCATAGCCATTCAAAACTAAACAATTTACTCATTTCCAAATCTAAATAAACTAAATTTAGTTTTATGGCAGCAAGCTTCAAGATAAACCGAACTAGGCAGTGAGGCTATTCGTGCCCTTTGCAGCAATAAAAGTCTAAACTAAGATGTTAATTGGAAAACAGCAAGGGTCCAAACGGCACAAACCAACCTGCCCAGCAAACCCCAAGGGAAGCTGCTCATGCCCTCTTCATAGTACAACCCAAAATACCCATTAAGGTCACAAATAGAAAAGGATAACTCAATTTCTGCAATACTAATTACAAAGCCTGAAGAAAAATAACCTTCATGCTTAACCTATAACAATTTTTTTCCTTTCCTTGTTCCCTTTTGAAACTCACGGCAAAAACCTCAAAAGCCACACACTTTACAGCAAACAAAGAATGAAATTACGATTCAAGAACTACTTTTACTGCAGGTGAGAAACGCTTACATCATTCTTGGACTTACTACCGAACAAAACGGCTTCTAGGGCTTCGGAGGACTCGAGATTTAAGCTCTTCCTCGTGCCCCCGAGCTCTCCTTGACGAGAGGATCTTGAGACTGTAAAGGAAACTTCGGATTGATCCTTGGCCGACCGTCGGAGACAAAAACCCTAGCTTCCTTCGGTTCCGCCCGAGCTGCCGTCGCACGCGAGAAAGAGATGGGGAAGAGGTTTAGGTCACGACCACAAATATTACCTATTCCTCTCTTAACTTATCCCTTTTAATACCTAACTATTTCTGTTATTATCTACTACTTAAATTATTTCTGCTCCTTCTCTAATCAGCACGACCCTGCTGGGTTCTTGGTCATCATGCTTCGCTTAAGACTCGGGTTGGATCAGAGGTCACGGGTTCGAACCTCGGCCGAACCTCTTTATTTTTTGAAACTTCTTTCTTTTGGTAAAAATACCAAACGAACTCCAAAAATTACATAAAAATACTCTAAAAATTCCTAAAAATCTCTAGAATATTTCTAAAGCATCTCTAAATATTTTAAATTACTATTAGGGCTCGAAATGAGGAAATTTGGGTTATTACATAAAGACATGATCATGATGATCTAGACTCTCAAACCCGGGTGGTTGACCTACATAAACCTCTTCTTTTATTAGTCCATTTAAGAAGGCGGACTTAACATTCATTTGATAAAGCTTAAATCTTTTATGAGCTGCATAGCTAAGTAGCATTCTAATGGACTCAAGTCTGGCTACTGGGGCATATGTTTTATCATAGTCAAGTCCTACTTGATAAAATCCTTTAGCCACTAGTCTAGCCTTGTTTCTAACTATTTCCCCACTTTTAGTTAGTTTATTTCTAAATACCCATTTTATTTCTATCACCTTTTTGTTATCAGATAGTGGTATTAAGTCCCAAACTTTATTTCTCTCAAATTGGGCAAGTTCTTTTTACATGACTATGATCCAGTCTGGGTCAAGTAGAGATTCTTCTATCATTTTGGGTTCAATTTTAGAGATTAAAAAAATTAACTTAGATTTCTAAAAGTTGATCTAGTTTGGACTCTTATGTTCTGGTCACCAATTATTTGGTCAATTGGATAGCTCTTATGGTTCTAGTAGGTTCTTTCTCTTGAAGTTGATGCTCTTCTTCATATTCATGACTTAGATTTTCACTTACTCCCCCTTGACTAGTATTACCTCGAACAAAGTCGATTGTTTGAATCGAGATTTGTTCCAAGTTTTGGTTGGATTCTTCAAATTTTACATTCATGGTTTCCTCAATTCTTAGAGTGTTTTTTGTTATATACTCTGTAACTTCTACTATTTAATGAATAACCCATAAAAATTTCATTTTCTATTTTTAAGGTAAATTTACCTAAGTGTTCTCTTATGTTTAAAATATACACTGAGCACCCGAATAGTTTAAAGTATTTGATATTGGATATTTTACTATAATAAAATTCAAATAAAGTAATTTTATTATGATTTTTATTTATCGTGGTTCAGTTTTGTACATAGCAGGTTGTACTAATAGTTTCTACCCAAAAATATTTTGAAAGTTGATATTCGTTTAGCATTATCCCGAAGGCTTCAAGTAGAGTTCTATTCTTTCTTTCCACTATTCCATTCTGTTGGGGTGTTCTAGGGCATGAAAATTCGCGATAATAACTATTTCAAGGCAAAATAGATTAAAGTTATTATTTTTAAATTCTCCACCGTTATCACTGTTGGAGATCGGTGGCCGATTAGAAGGGGGTTGGATAGCTAGGTCACCCCCAATTCCAATCGCTTCTCTACAAGACGTTAGTGCGCAAGAGGAATATACTAAAACAATGAAAACAAATAAGAAGGAACACAAACGCTAACACAAATCCTTTATGTGGTTTGAAGATTGCTTACTCCTACTCCACGGCGTGTCCTTGAGGTGGATGAACCCTTGATCCTTCGGTGGATCAGTCCCCGACAATCTTCGGCTAGATCTTACTCCTTCTCAGTGGAGTACAACCTTTCACAAAGCTCTCTTCCTCTTACAAGATGGAACTTAGGTTTAGAGAGGAAGAGTGGACTTGGAAGCTTTGGGCAAAGACTTAGGAGTTATTCAAAAAGCACGAGTAACATCCTTCATACCCCAAAGCTACCTATAAATAAGAGGAAAGAGTTGATCAACATGTCAACTCAACCTCGACACCAGTTGACTGATCCATGCATCAGTCGACTGGTGTGACCGTTGGACACAGCCAACGTCACTCCTCAGAATTCACGATCCTGCTAACGACCATGTACCAGTCGACTAGTGCCAACACCAGTCGACTGGTCTTTATAGCCGACAAGCATAGAAGCATTCTGTGCTCTTCGTGAATTTGGACCAGTCGACTGGTCCAAGTACCAGTCGACTGGTACCTTACATTCACTCACAATCATCTTTTCCGGAGTCGCCTTTGAAGCCCTCTTCCTCGGCCTTCGTCCCTCAGATGGACCCAAGCCCATGGCTCCTCTCTGTGCCATCTTTCACGTTACCTTGAAGTCCACTTCCCTCGGCTCCACTCCATTGCCCCTCATCCGACGATCCCTCGGATGTCTTCCACACCATCCTTCACCGACTTAAGGATCTGAGCCCTTGGATAAGCTTCCCACACTTGGCCGCACCAAGTTCCTCATGTGTTTTTACCAAGTCCCGCAAGACTCAAACATATATCAAATACATATGAAAGCCTAACTTAAACTCTTTGACACACACATCAAAACCATGATTGTACCGATCAAACCTAGGTCGATTGCACCAACAATCTCCCCCTTTTTGATGTGTGGCAATATATTTAAGTTAGGCATAAATAACAATATGAAAATTACAAGCAATATGTAAAATGAAGCTTAAACCCTAAGCTCCCCCTTAACATATGCTCTCAACCTTAATTTTCAAGTTTTGCACCACAAGTACGGAAATAAAGGTTTCTAACTTAAACCTATCCATTTCTCCCCCTTTGACTCCATCAAACAATCATACATTCTATGGCATCAAGTCTGACCAAATTTTGACCAAAAAATTTGATTTCAGAAAGCAACAGAATGTTGGAAAGCTGGTACCAGTCGACTGGTAGCTGACACAGTCGACCGATACACTCTGAAACTGAATTTCAGCCTTCTATAGTCAACTTCAGAAATACATAAAAAATTTCAAAAAATTCAAAAAATCATGAAATTTGGAAAACATATTTCTTGAAATGTCCTTTCACTAGGAAAAATATGTTTTCATGAAAATTCAAAGTATTTTTAAAATTTTGACCAAATCTCAAAAATCTCAAAAACATGCAACTATGTATCAATTTTAAACCCAGTTTTGCAATCATATGTTTCAAAATAACTATTCACTGTAAATAAAACATAGAATTATTTTCAAAATATTTGAAATGTCCAACTATGATCTATGGGCAAAATGTCCATTAATTAAATATTTGTTTTCCCCATAGTTGGTCTATGATTACTCAAAAATTTGATACATTTTATAACTCATCAAAATGTCATAAGCATAAGTGAATTATGAGTATCATCCTATCATCTCACATTTATATTTAGAAAATAATGCAAGTCATTGTGAGATGAAATAAAGGTAACTTCTACTTAGCACTCTTTATCATGAATTTCTATCAAGGCTAAGTGTTTCCCCTTAAGGTCTCAAGTCAACCATAAAAAATTAAAATTATAATTTCCATGGTTGACTTGACCTAAAATCCTCTAACCCTTGAGGATTGATTTTGGTACCCAATAGAGGCTCTTCTTAATTGGATTTACCAAATACTCCTTAGGAATCCATTTCCTATCTATGATCTTTGTCTTGGGTTGCCCCCTAGCAATTAGACAATGATAGTCTTTTTCATTGTTGGATTCCTTATACCTTAAACCCTTTTTTTTGAAACTTACCCTTTGGCTCCCAATTATCATGTTTAGGGTTTTGGATCCAATTTCAAATATTTTAAGGGTATTGGTAAGGTATTCTACCTTTTCCCTTAAAGCTTTATTTTCCTCTTCTAAACATGAATCATTTGAACTAGAAAAAGAAGTATGCAAATTATTGTCCTTAGAACACATGGATTCTAATTTTTCTTCAAGGCAAATAATATCATGCTTCAAGGATTTATTTTTTCCTTTTGCCTTGAACAAATTCTCATTTGTACTTTTAATAATCTTAATTAAAACATGGGGAGGAAGATTGTATACCTCACTTACCGAGAAGTCCGAATCTGAAGTTTGACCTCCCCCTTCACATGAGCTCCCTTCTTCATTTTCAGATGAGGTGGAGGAAACATCATCAATTCCCATTAGAGCAAAATGGGATATATGGTGCTCTTCTTCCTCCGACGATGATGGATCATCCTATGTTGCCTTTAGGTTTTTGACCTTCTTCCCTTTTTCTTTTGACTTCTTCTTCTCTTCCTTCTTCTTTTCTTCTTTCTTCTTCAAGAGAGGGCATTCATCCCTCATGTGTCATTCTCCTTGGGAATTGTAGCAAATGACCTTCCTAGTTCTACTCTTGCATCTTGAATTTTCCTAGCATGGGATTTACTAGTAGAAAAAGATTTAAATGCTTTTCTCATCTTCCTTACCATATATGCCTCTTGATCGCTATCCATTGAGACACTTGACTCTTCGGAATCGGAGGATGGCGGGGGTGGAGATTTCTTCTTCTTCCCCTTTCCCTTGTTTGCCACAAGGGTTACTCCTCTTGATCTATTGGCTTCTCCATCTAATCCTTCAATCCGAGTCTCATGGAACTCCATTGTTGAGAAGAACTCATCTAGAGAAGATTTCTCTAGATCCTTTGAAATGTAGAACGAGTCTAAAATTGAGCTCCATGTTGAGGTTCTTGGGAAAGCATTGATGGCTTTCATTATGATGTCTTAGTTTGTAAGTGTCTCACATACACTTGTTAGTCCATTTAAAATTTTCTTAATTCTAGAATGTAAAATTGATACCTTTTCTCTTTTTTCAAGCTTGATATTAGTGAGTTGAGTTCGAAGGAGGTCTCTTCTTGCTAATTTCGCTTCTGATGTCCCTTCATGAAGCTCCACTAGTTTTCCCCATAATTCTTTAGCGCTTGAGTAGTTTCCAACCTTTGTTACTTCTTGTTGGGGAAGGACACTTAGTAGATGATGTATTGCTTTTGAATTTGCTAAATGTTCTCCCCTTTGCTTCTTGCTCCACCTTACTTTCTCGAGTATCTTATTGTTGTGATCCCTAGGCATTTCAAAATCATTTTCCATGATTAGCATAACGTCAAAATTGGTTTCGAAAAATACCTCCATTTTCTTCTTCCACCAAGAGAAGTTTCCTTCGAATTTGGGTGGATGGATGCTTGAACCAGCCATTTTTATGAAGTGCTCTTCTCGGCGATGAGTCCGTTTAAGGGCGTCCTCGCTTTAATACTACTTGTTGGAGATCGGTGGCCGACTAGAAGGGGGATTGGATAGCTAGGCCACCCCCAATTCCAATCGCTTCTCTACAAGACGTTAGCACGCAAGTGGAATATTCTAAAACAATGAAAACAAACAAGAAGGAACACAAACGCTAACACAAATCCTTTATGTGGTTCGGAGATTGCTTGCTCATACTCCACGACATGTCCTTGAGGTGGATGAACCCTTGATCCTTTGGTGGATCAGTCCCCGACAATCTCCGGCTAGATCTTACTCCTTCTCGATGGAGTACAACCTCTCACAAAACTCTCTTCCTCTTACAAGATGGAACTTAGGTTTGGAGAGGAAGAGTGGACTTAGAAGCTTTGGGCAAAGACTTAGGAGTTATTCAATAAGCATGAGTAACATCCTTCATGCCTCAAAGCTACCTATAAATGAGAGGAAAGAGTTGATCAACATATCAACTCAACCCCAACACCAGTCGACTAATCCATGCATTAGTTGACTGGTGTGACCATTGGACACATCCAATGACACTCTATAGAATTCGCGATCCTGCTAATGGCTATGTACCAGTCGACTGGTGCCAACACCAGTCGATTGGTCTTCACAGTTGACAAGCACAGAAGCATTATGTGCTTTTTGTGAATTTGGACCAGTCGACTGATCCAAATACCAGTCAACTTGTACCTTATATTCACTCACACTCATCCTTTCCGGAGTTGCTTTTGAAGTCCTCTTCCTCGGCCTTCGTCCCTCAGATGCACCCGAGCCCACGGCTCCTCTCCGTGTCATCCTTCACGTTGCCTCGAAGTCCACTTCCCTCGGCTCCACTCCATTGCCCCTCGTCTGCAGTTCCTCAGATGTCTTCCACACCATCCTTCACCAACTCAAGTATCCGAGCCCTTGGATGAGCTTCCCACACTTGGCCACACCAAGTTCCTCATGTGTTTTACTAAGTCTTGCAAGACTCAAACACATATCAAATACATATGAAAGTCTAACTTAAACTCTTTGACACACACATCAAAATCATGATCGTACCAATCAAAACTAGGTCGATTGCACCAACAATCACTTCTTATTTGTTTATTTTTTTTGTCTTTTTCATTTTCAGTTTATTTGTAAAAATTACTAAAGACTACAAATGTTTCATCTTTATTTTTTAAGAATTTTATCCATGTGAATCTAGAGTAATCATCTATTATTACTAGGCAATAAAGATTCCCATTTATGGATTTGATTCCATGGGAGTCAAATAAGTCCAAATGCAATAATTCAAGTATCGAGTTAGTTTGAGTTTGATTAGTTGATTTGGTTTGTTTTCCTTGTTGACAGGCATTACAGATTGTTGCATCTAAGTTGGGTAATTTTGGTAAGCCTCTAACTAAAGCATTTAATTTGGTTAAGTTTCTAAAGTTTGTGTAGGACATTCTTCTATGTCATAACCAAGTTTCTTCTTTTTGTGTCAGGTGACACTTAAGTGAAGAGACAGTTAGATTGATTGCATATATGTTGTCCTTCCTAAACCCTTTTAGGTTTATTTTAGGGTTATCTAAGTGCTTAATTAAGCATTCAGAAGATAAGAACCTAACCTTATATCTAGAATCACACAGTTGACTAATGCTAAGTAGATTATATTTGAAGTTATCAACTAATAATAATTTTTTAATAATAAATTCAGTTTTGAGTTTGATATTACCTATCCCAATTATCTTGAGTTTACTGTTGTTCCCAAAGATAACTGTTCCTAAGCTTTTGTATGTTAGTTGAGTGAATTTAGTGTGATCTCCAGTCATGTGTCTGGAACATCCATTGCCCAATATCTACTTTGTTTCCTAAAAAAGGTAGGAATTCCTTTATTAATTGGATATATTAAGTTGAATTTGAATTTTAAGGTTTCGAAGTAATTTTAATTTTTAACTTATTATTTAATTTAAATTTAATTTAAATTTAATTTAAATTCAATTTAATTTTAAATATTTTACCTTAGTCATCTCACCCGATCTATATTTTCAATTAGGGAATCCTATGATTTTGTGATATGAATTAAGTTCAATTTCAGGGTTTGGTTTAACTTTGTGTTAGATTCAAGTTTGACTTTGGGTTCAACAAATATGCATTTTTTGAAAAAACTTCTGGACTATGGTGAGTTATCTGAATATAATTAGAGTAACCATACCTTCGAGGTTTTTCAAATAGTTATATCCATTGAACTTAGTACAAAACCTTGGTCTAACTAGTTAGGATCCGTAATGGGTTAGTTCTGTTGGAACCCAAGGGTGTTTTTGGTGTGATCAACCAAGTTAGGTTAGGTTCTATTATGTTTTGATCCCTGTGTCTAAGTGTGCTGGAGCTTAGGAGCACATGAAGTCAAGCAGAAGACGCAACTAGCGAGAAGGACGACACTGGAGAGAGCCGATGGGCTCGGTGCGTCTGAGGGATGAGGTGTTGCGGAAGAGTATACCGGTGGACGAGAAGGATGCGCACGATGGTCCGAGGGACGAGAAGTTGGGGAGTAAGGCTGCTCGAGGAGAAGTTCGAAATTGGGTTCGGGCGAGCCTTATTTCGGTTGGCCGAAATCACCTAAGCGGAAGAGCGAGAGGAAGAGAAAAAAAAGCCAAAGCCTTCTGTTGGAAGGCGCCTTTACTGTGCATGGAAGGCACCTTCCTTATGCATGGAAGGCGCTTTCAACTCATCATGGAAGGCGCCTTCGACCAGGCTGGTTCGAGCCGTTGTAGTAGATAAAACTTTATCCACCAACGCCTCGCTGGAGGCGCCTTCCAGCCCTATGGAAGGTGCCTTCAGCCTGCAGATAAGTTTTTCCAGGGCTATAAAAAGACCCTTGGACTTAGGAATGATGTAACAATTTGGGTATTCAGTTCCTAGCAATAGTCTGAGCTATTAGTGTGTGTAAGAGGCTTCTCCACCTTTACCGAAGGAGATTCTTAGTGAGCTTTCATCTGCCTTGGATTAACAACCATCCCGGTTGTAACCAAGTAAATTCTGAGTCTCTTTCTTTTAGTTTCACATCGTTTATTTTTATGCTATTGCTGCTAATCTAAGTTGAAAGAGGAGAAAGGTGTTTTATTTTAAGTGTTTCAGGAAACTCAACCCTCTCTAGTTGGCTTACCCGGTCTAACAAGTGGTATCAGAGCCTAATAGCTTCAGGAGGACTAACCGTCGAACGAAGCACACGAGATGGCCGGACCGAGCATCTACCCACCAAAATTCGAGGGGGAGTTCGCGAGCTGGAAAAAGAGAATGGTGGTACTTTTCAAAACAGACTTTGATTTATTATTAATAATGGAATTTGGTTTTGAAACACCCAAGGGCAAGGAAAAGTTTCAATAGACGAAGAAGGAACAAGTCGACTTCGTGACCAACGACAAAGCAGAGTTTCATTTGTTGAGCGTTTTACCATCACAAGAAGTCAACCGGATCAGAGCCTACGAGTCCGCAAAAGAATTCTGGGAGAAATTCCTAGAACTTCACGAAGGAACCTCGGAGGCGAAACTTGCGAGATGGGACTTACTTCGCAACCAGCTCACCAACCTTCGATTTGAAGAAGACGAAACCATTGCACACCTTCACTCGAGGATTAAGGAGCTCATCACCTGACTTTCGAATCTCAGAGAAAAGGTAAACAATCAAGATTCGCTAAGGTACGCTCTTAATGCATTTCCTAGAAATACGAAATGGACATCATTAGTAGATGCCTACTATATCTCTAAGGATTTAGAATCTGTTACCTTAAAAGAGTTATTTTCAACTTTTGAAGTTCATGAATCGAGATGTGCAGATACGAAGAAGGAGCCAAAGCATAATATTGCCCTTAAAGTAAAGATGGACGAACAAGATTCAAAGTCTTCTCTCGACGTCAATGAAATGGTAATGATGGTAAGACGATTTAAGAAATTACTTGAACTCCCAATTAGCCGCTTAGTAATTATTAGGAAATTTTGAGATTAACAATGAATGACTCAAACTTTATACGGAGGCATTTAAAAGGCTAAGAGCTAAATTTTAGGAGGTAGCTATACAAAAAATTCTCGGGATAGAAAGTCAAACAACAGATGATCTAGCCAAATTGGCCTCCACCATAGTTCCATGGACTCTAGACAAGCCGATGGAACAAACACTACTAGTAGCTCACATTGAGAGATAGGTCGACCTGGAATTACAAAGTGATTGGTGAGTGCCACTGATCACATTTCTTCAACAAGGTAGTTTACCAACTGACCAAGAGCAAGCATACATGATCAAAAAGAGAGTAAAACAATTCACATTAATCGGGGATAACCTTTACAAATGGACTTCTTTTCGCCCCTTACTTAAGTGCATTGGGCTGAATGACGTGCAGTATATTATACAAGAGGTACATAAAGGTTCTTGTGGGAACCATGTAGGTAGCCAATCACTCGCTCGAAAGATATTACTTGCTGGGTATTTTTGGTAAACTCTACAGGCTGACGTTGCCCGATTTGTAGCCACTTGATTGTCATGTTAAAAGCATCAGAATATCCCGCACCACCCTATGGAGTTATTGAACACTTCAATTATTTCCTTCCTATTAGATTAATGGGGCATGGATATCGTAGGGCATTTTCCCATGGCACCTGCTTAGAAAAAGTTCTTGTTGGTAGCAGTGGATTATTTCTCTAAGTGGATGGAAGTTGAGCCACTAGCTAAAATAACTAAGTAGATAGACATCAAGTTCCTCTAGCAACACATTATTTGCCAGTTTAGAATTCCATACAAGCTCGTCTCAGATAATGAAAGATAGTTCTAGGGTTGAAAATTAAAGAGTGGTGTTCAAGATATGACATCTTACAAGTGTAAAATACCGAAAAAATGGCGAATAATGATAAGGGAATTTTCTGAAATTTCTGGGAATTTTTCGGAGACCGTATGGACGAGTTTACGGGGATAAAAACGGGGCTCGGGAAAGCCTGTTTAGACTACCCCGTTTTAGCGAGAAAATGTTTATTTATTTATTTATTTTCTTATTTCCTTTCCTTTTTCTCCTCACTGTGCTTTAAGCGCGACGCCCGCGCCTTTTTCTTCCCCCCCCCCCGATCTTCTGCCCTAACTGCTACGCGACGGTTTTCACCCCCTCGCCGAACCCGATTTCTCCTCTTCTCTTCTCCTTCTTCCTCCCCGGAGCCTGCCCAAGAGCCGGTGAGCGCGAGCCACTGCCGGTCGAGCCGTCGCCTGTGCCCTAGCACCCTCTGCCGATCTCCCTTCTTTTCCGACGACGCCACATCGGGTCGCCACTGTGCTCTGCCGACGCCCTCCTCCGAGCCCTAACTGCTGAGCGGTTTCCTCATTTTTCTCTTCCTCTATTTCCTTTCCGAGCTGCCGCCACAGCCGACACCGCACGAAGCAGGGCCGACCCAGCGCTGACGCCGCCCTTTTCCCGCGTACAAGCCCTCGGCCAAGGAAACCCTAGCGTCGGCAACCATCTTCCCTCTGCCCTAGTTCCGACTCACGGTCGTCGGTGCAAACCTTCAACCAAGGGCCGAGCCGAGCCCTAGTTTTCCTTTGTGTGCCACTGTCGAGGGTGAGTTTGCTTCTCCCCTCTGTTCTCAGTTTCTCACCGCCGTGTCTCTACTCGGATTGGTTTTGGACAGGAGCAAGGAGCACGGAGCCGAGGCCCTCTTTCCCCCTGCCTTAGTGTTGACTGCCATTTTCCCTTGTGCCCTAGCATCAGTGGCCGAATCTTTATTTTTTCTTACTCTCTGATCTTCGGCGATTTTGAAGGTAAGGTGGGTTTGAATTTGGTCATTGTTGGAATTGTTATCTCTATTTTTTTAGGGTTGCTGAGGATTGTTCTTGGCTCTGGCAGCAGGTAGATTCCAGCAGCAAATGACCCTACTTCCAACAGTGATAAACGGCTATGAGTTTAAGGTAAGACATAGGAATTTGATATATGCTGTTGATTATGTATGGGTTGAATTAGGTTTATGTGTTGATTAGGGATTTGCCCTAATTTAGGGTTAAAGAGTTTATTTAGCTATTTTCAAGAAGGTAGCTAAATAAAAATATATTCAATTGGTAACACAGGGCTTTGACGCTAGACGAGTATCTCGACGTCGGATTGGACCATATTGGACATTTCTTATCGGAGCCGGGTATTTCTGACTTTATGTCATTTGATATGCATAGTAGTGAATTTAACAAATTACAATAATTATGTTTCTTATCTGTTTTGGTTAGTTACTACCCGATACTTGTTACATGCTTGGTTGATACTTGTTTTGCATCTCATGTTATTTCTTACCTGCTTATACATGCTTATAGGGGGTAGTGATATACCATACTTTACCATGTTCAGGACCTAGGTTTTATACCTTATCTTATCTGTGTACCTTTGATTTGATTCATTGACCTAAGGTGCACCCTCTATCTACATATGGTTTAGCTTAGGATATTTCCATGATTAGTGTCATGCACCATTCGCATGATTGCATGCTGTGCGATAGTCCGCTCCATTATTGTTGAGCACATCGCCAGTTACATGGATCTGCACACACCACCACTCATGGGTTAATGGTCGATTCAGGCAGAGTGTGTTGTAGCAGGGACTTTGTTTGGCTTCGTTGGTCCGCTCATGGGTAGTGTGACGCAGCGTGGTAGCCGGCAGAGATTCCTCCCCGTCATCGTGTACCGGGAGATGAGAGCATTGCGCTCCCCCATTTATGATTTGGGGTAGGAGGATAGGTGTACTCCGACAACATCCCGTCCACTCAGTCACTCATCAGGAGCAGTGACGATAGAGTGCACTGTTGTCACAACCCTACCCACTCGGTCTCACCATTGTGTGTGAGATGGTTGACTGGCGTCAGGGGTGACCAGGACGCATCATTGGCATCATACGCATTGATGCATTTATTTCTTGTGATTGTGTTTGCTGCATTTATTTGCTGCATTTTGGTTGGATGGCCATGCCTGACATGCATACAGAATTTCTATACCTCTCGGACTGTTTATCCTTGTACCAGGTCCTGGTTAGTACAGTTTTCTCCTATTTACTACAGTTGCATTTTATCCTTCTTATATCATGAGACTGTACGCATGATTAGTGCTAGATGTTATTTCTCTACTATGTATATCAGTTGTTACCCGCTGAGGAGTTGACTCACCCTGCGGATATTTACTATTTTCAGGTTGATGCTGTCAGGAGAGAGTTCCAGTTGCTAGTCCCCTGCAGACCACGAGGATGTTGTTGGTCTTTTGGTATTCTTACTTAGTTTATGCTAAACTTGTTCTGTTTGATGGTATGGACATTGTATGGATTTTGTGATGTCGATGGATTTGGTTTGGATTTGCTTTTACTACATGTATGCCTAGATGGCAGAAGAGGTAAGTTGATTTTATCGTCGGTTTTGAGCTTTATGGGTATAGTTGAGTAGGGTTGATTTTGAGTCATATTATCACTATTTCAGTTTGTTAAATTATTAACTGTGTGGATGATTGTTTGTTTATTATTGTTATTATTCCAACCGCTTGTGGCTGAGGTATATGGTGATGTATTAAAGTTTCAGATTGTCCACCGTACAGGGGAGATGCTGCCGAAATTTCTTCGGACAGGGACTCCTTCGGGGCGTGACAATTTAGTGGTATCAGAGCGAGGTTTTATGATCTTTGCTTTCGTATTTTGGATATTTGGAATAACCTGATACCAATTTATTGGTATCAGAGCGCCAGGTTGGCGATACTTGTTTGATTTCCATGTGTTGGATTTTTGAGATTTATCTGATACCAATTTATTGGTATCAGAGCGGGTTATGATACCTGCTTTTGGTGTTCTAGATATTTGGATATCTATTTCGGTTTGTACGGATTTCCATTATGGTTATGTTTCGGACTTCCGTTTCGGATTTATATGGATTTCCGACGATTTTCTCGTTCGGAATTTTGAGGTCAAATTGGGGTCTGGACAACGACGGAACATCTCCAGACGGTAAATAGGTATGATATTATTTTATGATTATTATACTGGTAATGATATCTGTGATATAACTTAACAGATATGAGGAGGTCTACACGTATTGCTGCGAGACGTGGTGCTGGACGGCCACGTGCGAGGACCGTGGGATCTCTGGACTTGCCAGAGATGCCTACTAGTGCTGAGCCTGTCAGTCAGGGACAGACTCAGGATGCTGCGGGCGCGTCGGGCTCTCAGATCCCGATGGCTCCTTTAGAGGTACCTACCTCGGCTGCACCGACTGTATCCACCCCTACCGTATTTACGGTACCACCAGGGGTACCATTGGTATACCCGACATCTGCTCCAGTGTAGCCCACGGCATACTCGGCACCACCGCCACCTGGACCTATAGTGTACCCGACACCAGCGACACCTGTGCCCCCAGTACCTACGGTGTACCCAGCAGCACCTGCACCAGCGATGTCGGCTGCTCCACATCTGGTACCATTACCTACTGTACCTCCAGCCACGGCAACCTATGTTCATCCTACAGTGCCACCGACGGCTTATGCTCCAGTTTATACAGCAGCACCGGGAGTACCTCCTCCGGTCTATTCAGCGGTACCACCTATAGTACCAGCTCCAGTGGTTCCGACAGTTCCTACAGCCGTTCTAACACACCTCATTGACCTTGTCGCGGCACGAGCCAGGATTCCAGTATTAGCAGAGTCGATTCACACTCTTCCGAGGAGGCCTTGACCCGAGTATGACTCTATCATGGATAGAGACTATGGAGCAGACCTTCTTCTATATGGCTTGCTCCGAGTGGGAGAAAGCAGAGCTGGCTGCTTTCCATTTACGGGATGAGGCTAACGCCTGGTGGATTACTCAGCGTTCCATCATCGGCGAGCGGAACATTACTTGGGCCAGGTTCAAAGAGGCTTTTGAGAGTCGTTTCTTTCCACTAGCATATCAGATGGCTCGCCGGCAGGATTTCATGAGTCTGCGGCAGAACAATCGCTCGGTGACAGAGTATAATACTGAATTCAACCGGTTGGCTAGGTTTTATCCAGAGTTAGTTGCAGAGGACAGATCCCGCATGATGCAGTTCATTCAAGGGTTGGACGGTCATCTGCAAGTAAGGCTTGCCGGTTTAGGGATCACATCTTACTCAGATACACTGGATCGAGCCTTGATGATAGAGTTAGCTCAGCAGAGAGCATTTCCGGATAGGAAGAGGAAGCATACGGGTCAGACATCTAGACAGATCCAGCAGCCATCGGCTACACAGCAGCAGAATTGGAAACGACCCGACAACGACATTCGCTATTTTAGATGTGGATCCAGAGATCACATCACCCCAGCCTGCTCTCTGGGGCAGCCAGTTTACTTTTATTGCAAACTGCCGGGGCACCAGAGCCGAGATTGTCAGTTGAAGGCTCAGCACACGGCTTCCGGAGGGTCCGGTCAGAGGGGACAGTCTAGTCAGACGGGGGCATATCGAGGAGGACAGAAAGCCCAATCTTCACATCGTCAGCAGGGGATAGCTTCACTTGCAGCAGCGACATTTGGCATGCTCGGACAGGAGTACCCCAGTACTCCCATAGTACCCCAGAGCTTCGTTCCGGGACCTCATTATCTGACTCAGTATCAGACGCAGTCCCATCCATCGGTACAGTATCAGTCGCCACCCTCTCAGACTTCTCTGGCACAGTATCCAGTACCACCTCAGTGGCAGGCTTCTGCCCAACCGCAGCAGCCGCTGGCAGCGTTACCACCTCCTCCTCCGCCAGAGTCTGGACGTATTCATGCGATTACCAGAGAGGATGTGCAGCGAGCCGACAGATCCGTTTTCCGCGGTACGATTTCTATTTATGCCTTATCTGCAGATATACTGATAGATACTGGTAGCTCGCATTCTTTTATATCTCATACTTTTAAGCGGGAGATTGGTAGATTACCCACTTGCAGACCCCAGCGATTGACTATCTCTCTACCGTCCGGTGATACTTTGGGCGTCACTCAGGAGGTTAGAGGTTGCCCGTTAGATTTTGGCAACCTAATACTTACAGTGGATTTTTTAGTATTAGAAATGGTCGATTTTGATATTATACTTGGCATGGACTGTTTGTCAGCATATCATGCCACTGTTGATTGCTAGACGAGGGTGGTCACATTCCGGCCATTATGAGTTTTTGGTAATGCCATTTGGGCTTACCAATGCTCTAGCGGTATTTATGGATTGTTGTGGTGGAGCATTGCTCTCACATGTTATGGATTATTGTGGTGGAGCGTTGCTCCCACATATTGTAGATTGCTCGTAGAGGAGCGCTGCTCCCATATAGGTTACATTGATGGTGGTAGAGCATTGCTCCCACATATGTAGTATTACTTGTGATGGAGCGTTGCTCTCACATTCGATGATCTATTTCTCTAGTGATTTGTAGTTAGTGATCAGATTTCAGACTTGTTGTCGGGGATCTTATAGTTGAGTATGTCTGTTGTACGGGCATTATGAGTTCTAGGTTTTACTATTTAGGCTTACAAAGCCCTAGATGTTTTTCATGGACTCGATGATTTCGGTATTCCTAGGTTGTTTGGATCGGTTTCCATTGTCCTTGTTGACAATGTTGTAATCTATTTTTGGATCCGAGCTTGATACCCCCATCTTTTCACTTGAGGTATGTGATTTAATTTATCATTCAGCATTTTGTACTCATTACCTGTTGTTAGTATTTGCTGATGGTAGATAACAAAATTTGGGGACCAAATTTTTATTAGTGGGGGAGAATGTAAAATATCGAAAAAATGGCGAATAATGATAAGGGAATTTTTCGGAATTTCTGGAATTTTTCAGAGACCGTATGGACGAGTTTACGGGGATAAAAATGGGGCCCGGGAAAGCCTGTTTAGACTACCCCGTTTTAGCGAGAAAATGTTTATTTATTTATTTTCTTATTTCCTTTCCTTTTTCTCCTCACTGCGCTTTAAGCCCGACGCCCGCACCTTTTTCTCCCCCCCCCCCCCGATCTTCTGCCTAACTGCTACGCGACGGTTTTCACCCCCTCGCCGAACCCGATTTCTCCTCTTCTCTTCTCCTTCTTCCTCCCCGGAGCCTGCCCAAGAGCCGGTGAGCGCGAGCCACTGCCGGTCGAGCCGTCGCCTGTGCCCTAGCACCCTCTGCCGATCTCCCTTCTTTTCCAACGACGCCACATCGGGTCGCCACTGTGCTCTGCCGACGCCCTCCTCCGAGCCCTAACTGCTGAGCGGTTTCCTCCTTTTTCTCTTCCTCTATTTCCTTTCCGAGCTGCCGCCACAGCCGACACCGCATGAAGCAGGGCCGACCCAGCGCCGACGCCGCCCTTTTCCCGCGTACAAGCCCTCGACCAAGGAAACCCTAGCGCCGGCAACCATCTTCCCTCTGCCCTAGTTCCAACTCACGGTCGCCGGTGCAAACCTTCAACCAAGGGCCGAGCCGAGCCCTAGTTTTCCTTTGCGTGCCACTGCCGAGGGTGAGTTTGCTTCTCCCCTCTGTTCTCAGTTTCTCACCGCCGTGTCTCTTCTCGGATTGGTTTTGGACAGGAGCAAGGAGCACAGAGCCGAGGCCCTCTTTCCCCCTGCCTTAGTGTTGACTGCCATTTTCCCTTGTGCCCTAGCATCAGTGGCCGAATCTTTATTTTTTCTTACTCTCTGATCTCCGGCGATTTTGAAGGTAAGGTGGGTTTGAATTTGGTCATTGTTGGAATTGTTATCTCTATTTTTTTTTATCTCAATCTAATATGACTAGTGGGAAAGATTTCTAGTAGGGTTGCTGAGGATTGTTCTTGGCTCTGGCAGCAGGTAGATTCCAGCAGCAAACGACCCTACTTCCAACAGTTATAAACGACTGTGAGTTTAAGGTAAGACATAGGAATTTGATATATGCTGTTGATTATGTATGGGCTGAATTAGGTTTATGTGTTGATTAGGGATTTGCCCTAATTTAGGGTTAAAGAGTTTATTTAGCTATTTTTAAGAAGGTAGCTAAATAAAAATATATTCAATTGGTAACACAGGGCTTTGACGCGAGACGAGTATCTCGACGTCGGATTGGACCATATTGGACATTTCTTATCGGAGGCGGGTACTTCTGACTTTATGTCGTTTGATATGCATAGTAGTGAATTTAACAAATTACAATAATTATGTTTCTTATCTGTTTTGGTTAGTCACTACCCGATACTTGTTACATGCTTGGTTGATACTTGTTTTGCATCTCATGTTATTTCTTACCTGCTTATACATGCTTATAGGGGGTAGTGATATACCATGCTTCACCATGTTCAGGACCTAGGTTTTATACCTTATCTTATCTGTGTACCTTTGATTTGATTCATTGACCTAAGGTGCACCCTCTATATACATATGGTTTAGCTCAGGATATTTCCATGGTTAGTGCCATGCATCATTCGCATGATTGCATGGTGTGCGATAGTCCGCTCCATTATTGTTGAGCACATCGCCAGTTACATGGATCTGCACACACCACCACTCATGGATTAGTGGTCGATTCAGGCAGAGTGTGTTGCAGCAGGGACTTTGTTTGGCTTCGTTGGTCCGCTCATGGGTAGTGTGATGCAGCGTGGTAGCCGGCAGAGATTCCTCCCCGTCATCGTGTACCGGGAGATGAGAGCATTACGCTCCCCCATTTATGATTTGGGGTAGCAGGATAGGTGTACTCCGACAGCATCCCGTCCACTCGGTCACTCATCAGGAGCAGTGACGACAGAGTGCACGGTTGTCACAACCCTACCCACTCGGTCTCACCATTTTGTGTGAGATGGTTGACTGGCGTCAGGGGTGACCAGGACGCATCATTGGCATCATACGCATTGATGCATTTATTTCTTGTGATTGTGTTTGCTGCATTTATTTGCTGCATTTTGGTTGGATGGCCATGCCTGACATGCATACAGGATTTCTATACCTCTCGGACTATTTATCCTTGTACCAGGTCCTGGTTAGTACAGTTTTCTCCTGTTTACTACAGTTACATTTTATCCTTCTTATATCAGGAGACTGTACGCATGATTAGTGCTAGATGTTATTTCTCTACTATGTATATCAGTTGTTACCCGCTGAGGAGTTGACTCACCCCGTGGATATTTACTATTTTCAGGTTGATGCTGTCAGGAGAGAGTTCCAGTTGCTAGTCCCCTGCAGACCACGAGGATGTTGTTGGTCTTTTGGTCTTCTTACTTAGTTTATGCTAAACTTGTTCTGTTTGATGGTATGGACATTGTATGGATTTTGTGATGTCGATGGATTTGGTTTGGATTTGCTTTTCCTCTATGCCTGCCTAGATGGCAGAAGAGGTAAGTTGATTTTATCGTCGGTTTTGAGCTTTATGGGTGTAGTTGAGTAGGGTTGATTTTGAGTCATATTATCACTATTTCAATTTGTTAAATTATTAACTGTGTGGGTGATTGTTTGTTTATTATTATTATTATTCCAGCCGCTTGTGGCTGAGGTATATGGTGATGTATTAAAGTTTCAGATTGTCCGCCGTACATGGGAGATGCTGTCGAAATTTCTTCGGACAAGGACTCCTCCGGGGGGTGACAACAAGTCTTCACCTCTGTGACTTACCACAGAGTAATGGCCAGGGGGAGGTCACTAATAGAGAGATCATCAGAGGGCTTAAAACTTAGTTGGACCATGTTGGAGGAAGTTGGGTTGAGGAATTGCCTAGTGTATTGTGGGCCTATCACACCACCCCAAGAGAAGCAACAGGTATAACCCCTTTTCATTTTATTTATAGTGGTGAAGCAGTTGTCCCAGTCGAAGTTGGCATAGAGTCTAATCGGAGTCAACTATACAACGAAGATAATGCCGATTAATGCCTTATGGAGCTTGATTTGATAAAAGAAATCAGAGACAAGGCAACAGCCTGGCTAATAGCGTACTACCAGAGGATGAGATAAAATTATAATAGAAGGGGTATTCCAAGATTTTTTTAGGTTGGTGACTTGGTCTGGAAGCAAATTAAGCTGGTCAGGGATGTTAACAAGTTGGAGCTACATTGGGACGAATCATACAAGGTGGTGTAAAAGCTTGCCTCAGGTTCCTATTACTTCTAAGACGTGGACGGAAAAAATTTGGAGCAGCCCTAGAGTGTCAATCATCTGTAGCCCTATAGGACTTGAGAGTATACTTGTAATATATTGAATATTTGCACTTAATGAAAATGCAGGCAATTGTCTCAAAAGCTCTATATTCCATACTCCCGAGCCTCCAAGCGAGTTATAAGCGAGCATGGTCTTGCGTCAAGTCCCAACTCTTGAGCCTTCGAGCGAGTTATAAGTGAGCGTTCTCTCGCACTAAAGTTCTAGACTCCCGAGCCTCCGAGTGGGTTGTAAACAAGCGTGCTCTCGCGCTAAAGTTCTAGACTCCCGAGCTTCCGAGCGGGTTATAAGTGAGCATGCTTTTGCACTAATTCCCAGACTCTCGAGCCTTTGGGTGGGTTATAAGTGAGCATGCTCTTGTGCCAAATTCTAGACTCCCGAGCCTCTGGGAAGGTTATAAGTGAGCGTGCTCTCGCGTCAAATTCCAAACTCCCGAGCCTCCGGGCGGGTTATAAGCGAGTGTGCTCTCACGCCAAAGTTCTAAACCCTCGAGCCTCTGGGCAGGTTATAAGTGAGTGTGCTCTTGTGATAAAGTTTCAGACTCCAAAGCCTCCGAGAAAGTTATAAGCGAGCATGCTCTTGTGCCAAGTCCTTGACTCCTGAGTCTCCAGGCGGGTTATAAGTGAGTGTGCTCTTGCGTCAAGTCCCAGAATCCCAAGCCTCCGGATGGATTATAAGAAAGCGTGTTCTCACGTCAATTTCCAGACTCTCGAGTCTCCAAGCACGTTATAAGTGAGCAGACTCTCAAGTGTATACTATTGACAGACCACTTTGACAAATTTCTCATGACTTTATTATGCCGCCCAAGTTACAAGGGTCTCATTATTTTTTCTAGCATGATTATTTCGCTTGGTGTTATTATCCCGCCCAGTCTATTATTCATCTTGGTTTAATTATGATAATCATTTATGGGGAAATGTTCATTCGGATTTCATCTTGTACATGGGTCTCATTATTCCTTCTAGTCTGATTATATCGCTTAGTGTCATTATTCCGCCCAGTCTATCATTCAGCCTGGCTTTATTATAATGATCACTCATATGCTTAACCTCTAGATTTCCGTATTACTGGGCCTTTATTGAGGGGGATCACTCATTTGGATTCCATCTCATAAGGGAATATTAGCAAATGGTAAAAACACACAAAGACAGGTATGATTCAACAACTATCGAGGCATCTTTTGCATTTGAATTACAATTTTTCTCTTCATCCATTAAAGAACAATGTATGTTTAATCAAATTTGCTTAAAAGATCCTTAGGAAGTTCTTTTAAAAGTTGTTGCCGGTCTATAAATCTTCTGGGGGGTTCTGTCGAGACGTATCCACCCCCGTGTAGTTGTTGAACTGCCCCTTCAGCTCCAAGGGTGAGCATCCTTGCAATTCGATCACCAAATATTAGACTAAACTCTCTAGATTCAAGATAGGTTTTTAGCCTAATCTCAAAAAGGTTATCCTCCCTAGCCTTGTAAGATGGCAACTCGGGCTTAGCAAATTCTAGCTCGGCCTGCATTGATTCTAGCCGGGCTTCCTACATTTCCAAGTTGTGCTGCTATTCTAGGATCAGTATATCTTTGGTGGATAGTTCTTTGATTTGCTTAGTTGACCTAGATGTTTAGGAGACTCTTATTCCTTCCAACAAGGCAGTTTTTTGTGCCAGGTCGGAGATCACCTTTGCTCTCATGGCATTTTTCGCTCGAAGCTTGGTCTTGCTAGCCTGCAATAGGATTTCTAGTTTTCTTTTGCTCGCCTATTGAGACTCTACTAGCCGTTGAGACTTCTATATGCCTTGCTCCATACCCGATAGGAGCTCGACTTGATAATTTACTTCCTTTTGCAACTGGACCATCTCCTCGCTCGGCTTGGAAGCAGAGAGTGTTGGTGCTGGAAGCACCAACTAATCAAACTTGTGCTTTGATATTGACAAAGGTTCAAAGTTAAGCAGTGTTGTTTATCTAACAAGTTGAACTGAGTGTGCAGGAAAGTCCTAAGTGATCTTAGGCAAAGGAAAGTCCTAGTTGAGGCTAGGTAGGTGGAATGCCCTGGGTAAAGTCTTGGCGGGTTGAGGCCGTTAGGTGAAATCCTAGAGTCGAGATAAACTTAGTTGAGGCTAAGTTTTAAAAGTTTTTAAATAAGTTTTTTAAAACATTTTAAATAAGTTTTTAAAACAGATTAAAAAGATTTTAACTAAGTTTTTAGAAAAGATTTTAATTTTAATTTTAATCTTAATCTTAATCTTAATCATCTCACCCAATCTAAATTTTTCAATCAGGGGATCCTATAATTCTTGTGAGATGAATTAGGTTCAATTATAGGGTTAGGTTTAACTTTATGTTAGATTCAGGTTTAGCTTTGGGCTCAGCAAATAGACATTCTTTGGATAAACTTCTGGGCTATGGTGAGTCACTTGGACATCATTAAAGTAACCATGCCTTCGAAGTTTTCCAAATAGTCCTATCCACTGATCTTAGTACAAAACCTTGGTCTAACTAGTTAGGATCCGTTAAGGGTAGCTTCGGTTAGTTCCACTTAGCCAAATGCACCAGGTCGAAGTCATATCTTCCTAGACATGCATAGACTAAGCTTCTCTAACGTACTATCATCCAGAACTTCACCAGTACCATAGGTCAAGTTAAACCTAGCCTTTTTAGTTCTAACCCTAATTACCCTGCCGGGTAGGTTAGTTTTGGAGGTGCCAGGCTGCCAGCTATTCTGGAGCCTCCCTACATTATTAATTTATAGATTGGATTTTAGTTTGTTAATTATATTTTAATTATTTTCTTTTAATTATTTATCTATTTATTAATATGGTTTTTCTTTTGGCTCCCCCTGAATCATAGCCTCGATATGATCTATCAAGGTAATGTACTTGATCCTTGGGAACCCAATATTGACCAAGTCCAACTTGATTGACCAAGTTGGACTTGGGTACCCATGCTTGGACCACTTTTCTATTTGTTCTATTTACAAGTGACAAATACGATCTATATTTCTTTTTAGGTTTGAATCCAATTCCGGATCTGTTGTATACGACCTTTTGTTTTCCAAGAATCAAGTCAAGATTCTTGGAACCCAAAGTGAACTATTCCAACGCGGTCTTCAAATCCTTGGCTTGAATTTTTAGGTTGGAATTCTCTTCCTCAAACTTTTGGACTTGAGTCGAGGTTCCAATCTGAGCAGGTTGATGCCTCTTTCAGAAGTGACTTGATCCGAATATTGGATTTTGCTAATTTACGTAACAAATAATTCACTAAATTATTTAAACGCGAAATACTTACAGTGGGGGTAGGCCCTTCAGAAACGGATACAAATCCATGGCTTCTTTCCGATTCAGCTTCCAATTCGCTCTCGCTCTCAGACATATTGATCTGGTCCCGGGCCATCAGTGTAAGGAGACTCGTCTGATCGAGTTTGTCGTTGTCGTCTTCTGAGGAAGATTCTTCGAACGTTGTCTTCAAGACCTTTTTCCTTCTTTGTTTTTTTATCTCCTTTTGGTTGGGGCAGTTGGCCTTGATGTGTCCCTTCTGGTTGCAGCCATAGCACATCACTTCAAATTTTACCTTCGTGCTTGATTGGGCTTCCTTGGACTGGACTGCCTTCTTGAGGTCTCTTTTGTTGAACCCCTTCTTCTTCTTATAGAGCTTCTTTACAAGGTTGACGAGCTTAGCCGTTAGCTCGTTATCTTCATCGTCTGAGTCAGGTTCTTCGTCCGTTTCTGGTTTAGTTCGACACCTTGGTCTAGGTTCGCGTGTTCTGCTTGTACCTGCAACCAAAGCAATGCCCTTCTCGGTTGACTGTGCATTAGTCTGCTCATGTAATTCGAACTCAGAGAATAATTCATCTAACTTTAAGGAAGATAAGTCCTTGGAGACTTTGTAGGCATCTACCATTGATGCCCACAATGTACTCCTTGGAAACGCGTTAAGATGGTACCTTATTATATCCCTGTTCTCAACCCTTTGCCCGACCGCGTGGAGGGAGTTGAGGATGTCTTGAATACGAGCGTGGAGTTGACTTGCTGTCTCTCCTTCCTACATTTTTAGATTATATAATTTATTAAATAACATATCTCTTTTGCTTACCTTGGTGTCGGAGGTGTCCTCGTGCAGTTCGATCAGCTTTTCCCATAGCTCTTTTGCGGTTGAAAACAGACCAACTCTATTGAGCTCGTCCTTGGTCAGTCCACACTAGAGAGTGCAGGTTGCTCTGGCATTGGCTTCCACCTTCTTGATTAGAGATGGTTCCCAGTTCTTGCAGGGTTTAGGCTTGCCGTCTTTGTTGGTTGGCAGTTGGAATCCAGTCTTGATGATCATCCACATCTCGAACTGGATTTTTAGGAAGATTTCCATTCGTCCTTTCCAATACCCGAAATCTTCTCCGGTGAAGAGCGGGGGACGAACGGTACTGTATCCTTCTTGCTGGGCCATTTAATTAATATACAAATACAAAATAAAACAAGATGTCCCAAGACTAGGTTTTGGATTAGTAGTGCGAGAATAGAGCTAAAATTAACGAGCTCGAGTGGTGTTGCACCAATTTCGAGCAAAAATTGATTCGTAAAAAGAATTAAAATGTAGTTATTAAGCTAATTCTAATTGACTCCGTAAAATTGAAAATAACCACAAAACAATGCTTGATTGGTAGTTGCACCAAATCGAAGCGACCTCGCTCTGATACCAATTGTTGGATCGAGAAGCGCTAGAGGGGGGGTGAATAGCGCTCGTGGCTATTTCGTTCGATTCGTAAAACTCGAGTGATAAACGCAGCGGAAATTAAAAGGACAATCACACACAAAGACACGAGGAGTTACTTTACTTGGTTCGGAGCCTGTGGCGACTCTTACTCCAAGGCCCACGATCGTTGATCGCTTCCGGTGGGCAACAACTATAAGCTCGAAAAGTTATTACAAATTAATTACAATTTAAACTGTAAGGAAAGTAATACCGACAACAAGAATATCAAATCTGGAACTCCAGGTCGTCGGGATGTTGCTACAGCACTTCGGGAACTTCTCGTTGGTAGCTTGTCGCAAAAGGGTCGCTTAGAAGGTGATGTGTTTACTGCTGCCTCGAGACATCCTTATAAAGGGTATTCAAGGCGCCTCCATTAAGCTCCAAGGCGCCTCCAACCCAAGATTTTATCCTAATTCTGCCGCAGTCGATCAAGCTTTGACCGCTACTCGTTATCCACCTGAAGGCGCCTTCAACGTCACTCCAGGGCGCCTCCAAGCTGCGGTCCAAGGCACCTTTAGTCCCCATGAAGGCGCCTCCAGCTCCTTCTCGCAGACAGCCTCCACTTTGTACCTGAGGCGCCTCCAAGCTCCATGGAGGCGCCTCGGGTACTGTTCATCCGAGGTGAGAAAAATGCTCCTCTGTTCCTGCAAAATGTGTTAGTCCCAAACACATACCCTGCAAAACAAAGTTAGAACATAATAATCATAGTGAATAAAATATTGATAATCTCCGGACTATCCTAGGTCTGACTTTAGATTTTCAACCGGAAACCTAGGTCGACGCGACGCCTACTGTTCCCTCTGCGGGGAACGCGTCCTCACCTACTCCTCTCAGGAGAGTTACCTGTTGCCAGTGCGATCCTCCAGATCGACTGGACTTTTTCTCGACGCTCGATGCTTCCGGACTTTCTGCTGGATGCTCGCTCCCCGACCCGTCCAGTCTTCCACCTGGTTCGCGACACCAGGACTTTCTACCTAGGGTTACCACCCCCTATGACTTTTGCCAGAAACCTTCGACCCGCCAAGACATTCCGCATAGGGTTACCACCCCTTATGACCTAGGGTTACCACCCCCTAGGGTTTTCCACCTGCCTAACCGCAGCTAGGACTTTTGCCTAAGTACACTTAGGACTTTCCTGCAATCTTATTCAAACTATTAGATCATAAAACAGCTTAACTTTGAACCTTTTGCCATTATCAAAACACAGACTCGATCATCGGATGCTTCCAGCACCAACATCAATAATTTCAAGGGGTTCAGCTGACTTCTCCAATTCTTGTATATGTGACTAAGACTTGTACCATCTAACTAATTAATGGTCCCACGCCATATAACAAAAATAAAATTTACTTACAGCATGTTATAATATAATCATTTATCTATGAATTAAACTAATAAAATATTAATGACTTGTTTAATGAGTACTAATTGTAAGACCGATAGGTTCGATAGAGGGGGGGTGAATATCGATTCGAAAATATAGAGTATTAGCGCAGCGGAAAAGTAAAGTAGACACAGTTGTTTTTTACTTCGTTCGGAGCCTGTGACGACTCCTACTCGAAGGCCCGTGGTCCTTGACCACTTTCGTTGGTCAATCACTAGCAATTCGAATATAATTACAGAATGAATACAGGAAATGCTTAATGAAACAAAGTAATACCGACAAGAAAATTAACCAAAAACGAAGAAGCACTTTGTCGGAGCTTTGTTAGCGTCGCAGGAACGTAAAGCAGTGGGACCAGCAGTCGAAAGTTCTCAGTTGATAATTGATTCTGAAGCTCCTGCCTGGGGCTTCTTTTATATGCTGTCCCGGGCGCCTGGAATGTGACGTAGCTGCACAAACCATGATGCTCCACGTGGCGACGACTCGGCTGGATGAAATTTGCCTTCCGGGCGCCCGGATCCCTTCCGGGCGCCTGGACCTCCGGGCGCCCGGATCCCCTCCGGGCGCCCGGACCCCTCTTCTCCAGAAAGTCCTCTCCTGCAAGAAAAGGTTAGTCCGAGGCAAATGTACCCTGCAGCAAAGAGTGTTAGCACAGTTTTATAGATGAGCAAAGTATGACTTAGATTCCGTCTTTCCAAGACCGGAATCTAGTCACGATCTCGACTTAGATATCCGAAATGGATCTAAGCCGGATCGACGCCTAATGTTCCCTACCCGGGAACGCGTCCTCGCAGTCACTCCCCTCCAGTGACTTACCTCACTTACCTGCCAGACGTCCGGTCAGCCCGTCGACCCGTCTGGACTTCTCGCCAGCTATCCGGTCAGCCCGTCGACCTAGCTGGACTTCTCGCCAAGCGTCCGGTCAGCCCGTCGACCCGCTTGGACTTCTCGCCAGCTATCCGGTCAGCCCGTCGACCTAGCTGGACTTCGTGCCAGACATCTGGTCTGCTCGTCGACCTGTCTGGGCTTCTCCTGCACACTCGATCAAAGTGTCAGACAACAACACAACTAACTTAACCTATTTATCATTCATCAAAACCTGGGTTAGACCGTTAGTGCTACCCGCACCAACAATCTCCCCCTTTTTGATGGAATGACAACCTGGTTAAGTTAGTGAAAGCATATGTACGAAACAACATGCATTTGTGTGGTTTTAAAGTTAGTTTGTGTTTTCAGATTGGTTTCAGATTGGTTTAGCTAACTTAACCACCTAACCCTTCTCCCCCTTTGGCATTCATCAAAAAAAACAAGGGTAAACAATCATAGTGTAGAGTTACTTAAAACAATAACACTTAATCTTGAAAAATGACTGAGTTTGGTTCAGGATTCAAGGACAAAAGTATAATTTTTAAATCCAAGAAAAGATCAAGTTGACTGGGGGAGTATAAAGATTTGAAAACTTTTAAGTTTAATTTTCAAACATAAGTGTATAAGGTCTAAATTTCAAGATTAAATTTCAACTTTGAAACGCTTTGAAACAAGTTTCAACTTTGAAACGCTTTTCAAACATAAGTTTTCAAAACCAAAATTTCAAAACTAAGTTTGAAAAATCTATTTTTCAAAAATCTAAGTTTCAAATCTTAAGTTTTGAAAAATCTAATTTCCACAATTTTCAATAACAACGTAATTTTTTTTTTTAAAACTAATTCTTGTAAAATTTAACTTTCAAATCAAATTGTCAAAATTAAGTAAAATCAAATTTTAAGAACTAGATTCAGGACAATTTTCAAAGTAAAGTTAAATTAAATTTAAATCTTTACTTTTAGTTTTCAAAGGAGTTTGGTAAAAGTAAGATCATATTTTTAGAATATTTTTGTAAAATTTGTTTTCCAAAATCAAATTTTCAAAGTTTAAAAGTACTAGTTTCAAAACCATGGTTTAAAATACTTGAAAAGTTCAGTTTTCAAAGACTAAGTAAAAAGAATAAAAAGTTTGTGATTTAAAAAAAATTCACAATTTTAAACAAGTTGTTTTTAAACTTTATTTTTCAAAATTAAGTTTAAAATTCAATTTGGAAAACTAAAGTAGTTTTATTTCTCCCCCTGAATTTGATATTCCTTTATTAATCCTCCTTATTTATTAATTTTTCTAGGGGATTTAAAATAAATTGAACCTCCCCCTGAATTGGTTACTCCCCTTAATTTAATATCTCCCCTTTAATACTAAGGTTTGGTTGTGTTAAATTTCAAAGCCCTAACACATTTGTCTAATTTAGTAATATATATTATCTCTGTATCATTGGTATAACTGTTTATTTGAATTTGATTGATCAATTATTAATTAATGTTAGATTCAGTGCTTAACTTTAGTTTAAGGTTAAATAAGATAAGATTTTATTAATTCAATAATAGTTAAGCATTATCAATAATTTATTGATTAGTTTTTACTTGATTTAATAATTTAATACTTAGTGAAATAATTTAAATTTCATATTACTTGATTGAGCTGGTCAATGAAAGTGTTAGTTATAATTATTATTATTAAAAAATTTAAAGGGATTTCTAAAACAGCATTTAAAAGGAATTTAAAATGATTTTTATAATATGTTTTATGTCAATTAACATATGTTTGATTCAGTTTTGATTTTAGATTTAAATTAATATTAGTGGTTAATTTAAGTTTAAGTATAATTTCAAGTTTAAGTTAAAAATTTTAATTTTAATTGTAATTTCAATATTAAGTTTTAATTTTAAGATTTAATTTTAATTACAAGAATTTTTAAAGTTTTTTTTTTTTTTTTTTAAATGATTTTTAAAAGAGTTTTTAAAATAATTTTTTAAAAGAATTTTTTTTTTTTTAAAGTTTAAAATGATTTTTAAAATAGTTTTTAAAATGTTTTAAAATAATTTTAAAAAGAATTTTTTAAAGTTTTTTTTAAAACGATTTTTAAAAGAGTTTTTAAAATAATTTTTAAAATGTTTTAACATAATTTTTAAAAGAATTTTTTAAAGAGTTTTTAAAGAATTTTTAAAAGGTTTTTTTTTTTTTTTTTAAAGAATTTTAAAAATAGTTTTTAAAGAAATTTAAAAATAGTTTTTAAAGAATTTTAAAAATAGTTTTTTAAAGAATTTTTAAAATAGTTTTTTAAGAATTTTTCAAATAGTTTTAAAAGAATTTTTAAAATAATTTTTAAAGAATTTTTAAAATAGTTTTTTAAAGAATTTTTAAAATAGTTTTTAAAGAATTTTTAAAATAGTTTTTAAAGAATTTTTAAAATAGTTTTTTAAAGAATTTTTAAAATAGTTTTTAAAGAATTTTTAAAATAGTTTTTAAAGAATTTTAAAAAATAGTTTTTAAAGAATTTTTAAAATAGTTTTTTAAAGAATTTTTAAAATAGTTTTTAAAGAATTTTTAAAATAGTTTTTTAAAGAATTTTTTAAAATAGTTTTTAAAGAATTTTAAAAATAGTTTTTAAAGAATTTTAAAAATAGTTTTTAAAGAATTTTTAAAATAGTTTTAAAAGAATTTTTAAAATAATTTTTAAAGAATTTTTAAAATAGTTTTTTAAAGAATTTTTAAAATAGTTTTTAAAGAATTTTTAAAAAATAGTTTTTAAAGAATTTTTAAAATAGTTTTTAAAGAATTTTAAAAATAGTTTTTAAAGAAATTTAAAAATAGTTTTTTAAGAATTTTAAAAATAGTTTTTTAAAGAATTTTTAAAATAGTTTTTAAAGAATTTTAAAAATAGTTTTTTAAAGAATTTTTCAAATAGTTTTTTAAAGAATTTTTAAAATAGTTTTTAAAGAATTTTAAAAATAGTTTTTTAAAGAATTTTTCAAATAGTTTTAAAAGAATTTTTAAAACAATTTTTAAATAATTTTTAAAATAGTTTTTAAAGAATTTTAAAAATAGTTTTTAAAGAATTTTAAAAATAGTTTTTATAGAATTTTTAAAATGGTTTTTAAAGTTATTATAATTTGAATTTGAAATTCGAAATTTAATTTTAATTAATTTTAATTTAGTTTGAAATTTGAAAATTAATTTTAATTTGAAAATTATTTAATTTAATCCTTATTCATCTCACCTGATCTAGATTATCAATTAGGGAATCCTATAATTTTGTGAGATGAATTAGATTTAATTACAGACTTTGGTTTAACTTGTGTTAGATTCAGGTTTGGCTTTGGTCTCAACAAATAGGCATTCTTCGGATAAACTTCTAAGCTTGGTGAGTCACCTGGACATCATTAAAAGTAACCAACCCTTCGAGGTTTTCCGAATAGTCCTATCCACGGAGCTTAGTACCAAACCTTGGTCTACCTAGTTAGGATCCGTAAGGGGTAGCTTCGGTCAGTTCCACTTGGCCAAATGCACCAGATCGAAGCCATATCTTTCTAGACATGCGATGCCCAAGCTTCCCCAACGTACTATCATCCAAAACTTCACCAGTACTACTTGTCAAGTTAAACTTTTTGTCCCTGTTTATTCTATTCCTAACTACCCTGCCAGGTAGGTTGGTTTTTGAGTACCCTACCGGGTAAATTATTTTTGGAGGTGCCAGCTATTCTGGAGCCTCCCCTAAATTGTTGATTTTTATTTTTAAGATTTCTTGTATAATTAGAGTTAGTTTTAGTTAAGTTTTAATGTTTAATTTGTAATTTAAATTTAAGTTTTTAATTTTGAATTAATTAAATTGGTCAAATTATCTTTCTTTAAAAGAGTATATATAATATTTAAAATTTCTTTCAATTTTAATTTTATTGGGTTAATTGACTTATCTTTCTTTAGTAGCTTATTTTTAAAGTTTAGGTTTTTATTTAATTTTGAGTTAATTAAATTGTTTGAATTATATTTCTTTAAGGGTTTATCTTTTAACTTTTTATTAATTGTTAATTTTGAATTTTCTAGATTATTTTTGTTTAATATGTTATCTTTAACATTTAATTTTAAGTTTGTTAACTTCCGTTTTGATTTTATCAAAGTGTTTGATTTTATCCTTATATTTTCTTTACCTTTTAAGTTGATATAATTAGTGGAATTTATTAAATAAGTCTTATCATTAAAATTTAATTTTTTGTTAATTAAATTATCTTGGGTTTGGATAGAATTTTCTAGATTGATATTGTCTAGATTATTAAACAATTTATTAATTGTGTCTAGATTGATATTGACCTTGTCATCCTTTTTGTTTGAATTTTCAAATTTGTTTAGGTTTAAATTCGAATTTTTAGAGTTATTAATTATTTTCAGATTTTCTGTATTTTCTAAATTAATTATATTTGTTTTATCAGAAAATGTCCTAGGGGTATTTTCACAAGTATTGTCATGTACACTATTTTCACATATACTTTCAGATATATCCAAATTAACATGCACATATTTTAAACTACTACTAGCAAGGGTGTTTTGGTAAATATTACTAACCTTGAGCGCAACCCCTAATTCAGCAGGCTTCTCCGTTGGATCTGACTCGAGTCCGGATTCGACTTTGACTTGATCTTCTAGCTCCATTGGCGTCTCGTGAAGCTTGATCAATTGGGTCCATAGCTCATATGCATTCTTGTATTTTTCTAGTCTGCATATAATATTGTTAGGTAAGATATTATAAATAATTTTACTTACGTTTTTATTCAGCTCCGAGTTCTGAGAAGGTTTTTTCAATATTAGCATATAATCAATATCTACGCTTCCTAAGAAGCATTCCATTCTTCGCCTCCAGTAGTTGAAATCTTCATCGTACGGTGGTGGTTCATTGGGGTTCCATCCTTCTTGAAAAGACATTTCTTGCACACAATGAAACAAAGACAAAATCCCAAGACTTGGTCTTGGATTAGCAGTGCTGGAAAAAAATAATATTTCACTACCAATTTTTTTTTAAAAAAAATATTATTAAAATATTAATAAAAAATATTATCTCAAATTTTTGAAAATGTAATATTTTGTCGATACTAAATAATAGTGAAAAGATGACGATGTATTTTTCAAAACCAGTTTTGGAGGGAAAAAACGAAAGGCGTAAGGTTTTATTTTAAAAACGAACGATATATAATTTTTCTTTAAAAAGACCCCCTCTTTGTCTGATTGGTGGTTGCACCAAATCAGAGCGGTACCTGCTCTGATACCACTTGTAAGACCGATAGGTTCGATAGAGGGGGGGTGAATATCGATTCGAAAATATAGAGTATTAGCGCAGCGGAAAAGTAAAGTAGACACAGTTGTTTTTTACTTCGTTCGGAGCCTGTGACGACTCCTACTCGAAGGCCCGTGGTCCTTGACCACTTTCGTTGGGCAATCACTAGCAATTCGAATATAATTACAGAATGAATACAGGAAATGCTTAATGAAACAAAGTAATACCGACAAGAAAATTAACCAAAAACGAAGAAGCACTTTGTCGGAGCTTTGTTAGCGTCGCAGGAACGTAGAGCAGGGGACCAAGCGATCGAAAGTTCTCAATTGATTTGAAGCTCTCCCTGGGGCTTCTTTTATATCTGCTCCGGGCGCCCTGGTGCGACGTGGCAAGTCAAACCACGATGCTCCACGTGGCGACGACTCGGCTGGATGAAATTTGCTTCCGGGCGCCCGGATCCCTTCCGGGCGCCCGGATCCCTTCGAAGTCCTTCTCCTGCAAGAAAAGGTTAGTCCGAGGCAAATGTACCTGCAAAGAGTGTTAGCACAGTTTTTATAGATAAAAGTATGACTTAGATTCCGTCTTTCCAAGACCGAATCTAGTCACGATCTCGACTTAGATATCCGAAATGGATCTAAGCCGGATCGACGCCTAATGTTCCCTACCCGGAACGCGTCCTCACTCCCCTCCGGTGACTTACCTCACTTACCGCCAGACGTCCGGTCAGCCGTCTGGACTTCTCGCCAAGCGTCCGGTCGGCCGTCGACCGCTTGGACTTCGCCACTATCCGGTCCCGTCGACCTATTGGACTTCGCCAAGCGTCCGGTCGGTCGACCGCTTGGACTTCTCGCCACCATCCCGTCTGGACTTCGTGCCAGACATCTGGTCTGCTCGTCGACCTGTCTGGGCTTCTCCTGCACACTCGATCAAAGTGTCAGACAACAACACAACTAACTTAACCTATTTATCATTCATCAAAACCTGGGTTAGACCGTTAGTGCTACCCGCACCAACACTAATCATATTGTGATTGGAAAAGGTTGGCATTATATTTGGATTTCCTTTAATATTTTGTTGTTTTCTTCAACTGAAAGAGACAATGAACCTATAAATTAAAGCTTAATTCCTTTAGTCACATCAAGTGGGACAAGTAAATTTGGATCTTAAAAATTAATTAAAAATTATTATTATTATTATTATTATTATTATTATTATTATTATTTTCTAGTAAGCAAATGGACCATTAGTCTCCATTATTGATTATTTAACTGTTAACATTATCAAATTTATTATAAAAATACTATAGTTTTTAATTACCCTTTTAAAAGAGTCTATTCATATTTAATTCTTGTGAGACGTGTCACATCCAGAAGTTATTTAGACAGCCAACTTTATCTTTAACAGTTTGAACTTAATATTGCAAAAATTAAAAGGCCTCCCACCAATGTCAAATGAACTTTTCTGTTACAAAAATCATCAAATTTTATGTTTAACAGTTTTAACTTAATATTGCAAATATTAAAAGGCCTCCCACTAATCGTCAAATGAACTTTTCTTTTACAAAAAATCATAAAATGAACTAGATCTCCGCTCTATATTTATTATAATATTTAAGATTTAATTTTTACGAGGTGTAGTTGATTAGAAGATATTTTATTATTTTATTAAGAATATAAAATTTTTACTAATTAATTTTAGTGAAATTAAAAATTAAATTATTTAAAAAAGATAAATTTAAGATTTATTAGTAATTTTTTAATTATTTTTTATATTAAAAAATATGTACAGTTATAGTTCTTTTTAGTCTCATAACTTAAGATTGGTAATACCGTGAGCGAAAAAATTTCTATAAATACTTTGAATCAACGATATTAAAAAATATATCTTTTTCGTCTTTTTGGATAAGATTCAATATAGTATCTATTTTTATCAGTTTAATATTTGATATAAAAAAAATAAATTAAATTTTTAAGAGGGAAAAATTGTTACGATAATTTATTGTTGGGTTCTCAAATATCATTTTTGTGCTAAACTATTATATGAATCTAAGGCATCTTTACTCAGACCAATTTATGAATCTGAGGAACTAATTTATGTATGCACATGTATTTTATTACATATGTAATGCGTGTGTACAATTGACTTAAGGGGGTGTAGGAAGTGAGCGTGTACCGTTTACTATAATATAATATTTATAACTATCCCTATGATTTATGTAAGGAGAGATGGGTGAAAGTATCATCTTTTATTACAATATATTGTTAAGGATTTAAGATTTACTTCCTTTCATGTAATACTGTAAAAGATATTTTACTATAATATAATATTTAGGATTTAAAATTTAAAATTATTTTTAATAATATTGTAACAACTACGGCTGTCTATTCTAATATTGCAGTAGTCTTATTATAACAAAAATAATAATTCTAATTAATTTTATTAATTATCTTTGGGGTTAATCAGTTTAGTTCGATGAATTTTTTTTATGAATAATTAAGATAAATCAAGAAGTACATACATAACCTAGAAATCTAATATTTTTTTTATTACACTCTTCTATTTGAAAAAAAAAATTCTATAAATATAATGTAGTTGGAGTTTGAACCTAGAATATTTAGAGGATAACTTGAGAACTACAGTAGTCTTATTATAAAACCTCAGACAAACTGTTAATTTTAATTAAAATAAAATAATTATGAATAGATAGTACACTTGTAACAATTACAATAATACTGAAATAAAAAATATTTTTAGTATAAACATGTGATGGAATGCTGTTTTTAACTTTTTGTTACGGCAGCAGAGCAAAGCAGACAATTCCAAGCCCTCTCTTCCCCTTTGCCAGGAAACTTCCAAGTTCCAAGACAGCATCTCTATATATTTGAACGAAGGGCGAATTGCAGCGCACAGAGAACAAGGAAGGAAAGAAAGGAAAATCAAACCAATTAGTTGAGTTGCAGAAGAAGATCGATCGAGGAGAATGGTGAGAGCTCCCTGCTGCGAGAAGACAGGCCTGAACAGGGGGCCGTGGACGCCGGAAGAGGACCAGATCTTAGTGAACCACATCCACGGATTCGGCCACGGCAACTGGCGCGCCCTCCCCAAACAAGCCGGTGAGTGCCTCGATCGACTACATGTAGAGAATCAATCTCAGTCTTTGAACTCTGCTTTTTGGCTCCTCGAGCAGGGCTGTTGAGGTGCGGGAAGAGCTGCAGGCTCCGGTGGATGAACTACCTGCGGCCGGACATCAAGCGAGGCAACTTCACGGAGGAAGAAGAGGAAGCCATCGTCCAGCTGCACCAGAAGCTCGGCAACAGGTACCACTGCACGCACGCTTGATGATCTGCTCAGTAGCTAGCTAATCGCTTGGGTATATGTACATGCGCAGGTGGTCCGCCATTGCTGCGAGCTTGCCAGGGAGGACAGATAACGAGATCAAGAATGTGTGGCACACGCATTTGAAGAGGCGTCTCGTCGACCCGACCATGGAGTCAGGGAAACAGAAGAAGAAGAAGAAGAAGAGCGAGAGCTCCAACGCTTGCACTGTAGATTTCCTTGAAGAGTCAGAGATGGAGAGGTTTTGGTTGGACGCATTGTCCATGAATGCTATCTCAACCGAAACCCCTACAGATCAATCAAACAGTGACTTCTCTTCCACAACCACGGTTGCAGAGATCAGCATCGATCCTACTGATCATGGGCAACCGGAGGACGAACTACATGTAGCAGCAGAGATCGAGAGATTTTGGTTGGACCCCTCGTCCATTGATTTTGCAAGTCCAAGTACTCACTACTACAACCTATTTAACAGTGACGATGACATGGATTTTTGGCAAGACGTCTCAGTACAATTCCAAGAAATATTTTGAAGGCAGAGCATAAAGATCTTGTTCAAGATGTGTAAACCTGGCTTGTTACTTTTGTTTTTGGTTGAGTCGATCTAATTTAGTGAGTGACCTAATTAATTAGCAGTTGCAATAAAATAAAATAAAAGTCAGATTTAACTTGCACCGTTGCACGCACTGATCAGTGTTCTATTTGACCACTTCAAGCCGTTAGTCAAACTTGCACAGTCTCTGACTAATCAAAATTTACTTCAATCTCTTGTTCAAACAAGAAACAACAACTTACAGTGCGCCGCAATAATAATAAAAACAAAAAAAAGTTTTTGTGGGTTGTTACCGCCTTACCGGATGATGTTAGGCGAGGACGAGGTTATAAGAAAAAAAAATTAATTTAACAGGTTGGATAATATCGAGGTAGTTCAGGAGTTCAATATTTTTAATTATATGTCTTATTTAAAAAAAAATTATTTAAAAAAAAAATTATAAATTTATTATAATTAAGATTTAAATCGTGAATATATGAATAACAATCTAGATGTCCTGTCAAGATCATAAGGATAAGGGTGGATAAGGATTCAATTCTTGAGATGAGGTTGGATGTTCTAGCTTAGTGGGAATGTTCTCGGTATTACAATTGGATATATGTTCCCAAATAGCACAAGGGTAAAATAGAGATGTTCTCGAAGAGTGTACGAACAGAGCAAGATGTTCCCGATCGGGATGTATGAGAAAAATGAGAATGTTTCTCAATGTCCCCATAAATAGAACGTATATGTTTATTTTTGATCCTGTCCAAAAGTCGAGGAGGTGGATCTTAGGGATGTAGTATTTTTGTTGATCTCCGATGGACTTCGCTCCTACTTGTAATACAAGCAGCGTCAATGTTGAGCCAGGGAAGGAGTCCCCGACGATGACCTTCCGATGCTTAAGTCAGTTTCCGGCAAAGCAAGAAGTAAAGAACTGTAGCACAACAGTAGAAATCGCGAGAAAAGCATACCTCCGTCGATGCCTGGACCCCCCTTTATATAGGGCTCCTATATAGTGTGTGTGCACACTTTTTAAAATGGGCATGCAATCCCAAACTTTTCTTGAAGAGACATGTCAGTAAAGTGTCCCTAACACAGTACCTTAACAAGGCGAGCATATCTCTGAAGTGACAGTGGAAGCTTCTGTCGTACGATCCTCTGTCTGACCATGTCATCCGTCGGTGGCACTAACTCCCAAAATGACTTCGAAAGATATCCTGCTTTGTTTGTTGCCTAGCTGAACGGAAGGGACGTTCGGCTGAAAGTTCCCTGTCCATGTGTCATCCATTGCTGGGCCGAGCGGGATGACCGCTCGATCGAAAGCCCACTGTCGCGCCGAGCGGTAGAGCCGCTCGGCTAATTGGCCTTGATCCATGTCGTTCATCGTTGCGCTCAGCGAAAGAGCCGCTCGGTTTGGATTCTACGCGTCCCTTGAGCGTCGATTTGATTACTTCATGTCGGAGATGGTGGGTCGGTATTTAACCCCCGGTCGGGCTATGTCCCACCCAACCGGCCAAGACCCTCTGTCCGTCGACCGTCTTGACTCTGATCTTCGTTGACCTCCACCGTGGTAGTGGGGCGGGACCCCTCCTTATCACCGCATCAACCTTTATATTCAATAATTTTACCGTAACTGATAATTTAGAATGATAAGAAGGAATGCTTTCTCACAATTCTTTTTTATTAGCCTTTAAGCTATTATACATTTTTAAAATTTCGGGCGTAAGTGTTTCCTCTATATTTGATTGATCATATGTATTTATTGCGTCGTAAACAATTAATTGCATTATATTCACATACATTGATGATTCCTTTGGATTAATTAGGTAGGATGATGATGTAATAGAAGGTCTAATTTGGTCAAATACATACGACTATCCATGACGATACTAGTTGTAATAATTTGGAACAAACTTATACCTACATATATGGGTTTTCACTGTATCCACATCATGAAAAGCTATGTTTCTATATCTGTGTTGATTACATAAGCACTTTAACTTGACACCATTTAAACATTCTGGATGAGACTTAGCGAAATTCATAAACTATTCAACCGCAAAAAAAAAATTCTTGACTGATATATCCATTATCTACCCTATTATACATTCAAGTCTTGTTCATATGCATTATTCATAATGGGAATAAATTTCTAACATAGTCAATCATGTCAAACTAAGCAAGATTAAATCGTAATAATTTAAGTCTCATGAAACTATACAAGTTATTTCTTAAGTTATCGAACTATGCAAATATGATATCATCCGGTGCGGGCGGCACCTGATTAGTGTCGATCGTGGCCGAGCAGTGCCGGATGTGGCCTTGCTCTACCAGCCACAGCGGAGAAGTGTCGACCGTGGTTGAGCAGTGCCAACCGCAGCCGAGCAGTGCCAACCACAACTAGCACTAGTTGAGCAGTGCCGACCTTGACCAGCATTAGCCGAGCATTGCTAGCAGCAGCCAACACTGCTGCGCAGTGCTTGCCGCAGCCTGCACTGGCCACGCAGTGTTGGCCACAGTAGGCACTGTCAAAGGAGGAGAAGCAAAGGAGAAGAGGAGTACTTGAACGTCGGAGGCGGAGGAGGAGAAGCCGGAGGAGGGAGGAGAGATCGCCGGAGCACTCGATTCACCAGAGCACTAGATTTGCCAAAAATCACCGTATCACATAAAGCGAAGAGTTCGCATAAAGATCTAATATTCCAAATTTAATGGCGGAAAATAAACTAATCTGTCGCTAATAGCAACAACTAATCTGTCACTAATCCATCGTAAAATGACATTTTCTGTCGGCTAAAATACTCGCTAATCCTTCGTCAAAAATAGGGGTTAGTGGTCCCGAGGCTTAATGTAAAGGATTTAGTGATGGAATTCGACATTCCGTCGCTAATTAACGACAAAAATTAACATTCTGTCATTATATAGCGATGGAATGTTAATGTCCATCGCTAATCTTGTCACTCTTTGTTATTTTTTTTAGTGGTATTTTATTCGTATATCCATGCATTCTTCTACCATTATGCAACCCAATTAACTTAGGACATCTGTAATGCAAAGTTTGTGAGAGTTTTATAGAATAAAAAAGGTTGAATAAAAAAATTTAAATTATTGTAAGGTCGAGGTTTATAGTTTAAGAGTAATAATATAAACTCAAACCTACACTTTTATCTTAAATTTGATGTAACATTCATGCAACTATATATATTATAAATTGAAAAAAAAAATCAATTAAAATTCTAACCATTAATATTTAAATAAAATTTTACAATATTAATATGATATATTTAAAGTATAAAAAAAACTCATTTAAAATTCTAACTATTACAGTTGCCATTAGTTTGCAGTAGTCATGTGCTAATAACTTTCCTAATTATTGCCATTAAACATTTTACTAATGGAAATTAATGCTACGCTTTGTTGACTTATGCTCGACTTCAACGTAACTCATACATTTTCCTTTTCTCCAACTACCTTTGAACGTGTACATGCATATCCAGCTTAAAAGCTCTCAACTTTTTGTAAATATAATTTAGTTAGATTGTCTTTTTTGTTGATCTTTCTGACATATATGAATATTTTAATTCATTTTGAATCTTAATTAATGCATTCTCTTGTCTTTTTTTTATATATCAGATATTAAATATTTTATGACCCGGTGTAGACACTTATGTTCCACCGATCAGTAGTTTAATCATCGCATAGGTATCCTACTTAAGATTAATCTGATTGTTTAAAAAATATACCCGGTCTTTTATCATCCACCAAACCCTAATCATCGCATAGGGTCCGTCTAATCCCTTTTCTTTTTTATTTCTTTTAATTTTTTTTATTTGAAATTAGATAAATGATCGATCCTACGAAAATTTCTCATCAATAAAAAAAAATCAAATAGTACTCATAATAAATTTTTTTATCAATTTAGCATGGCCAACTATCTATGAAAAATAATAATCTATTAATTCATTAAAACCGAATGTCAATACTTAAATGTCCATAAAACTAAAAATAAGCATTTCACCGTTGCCCAGACATTAATATGGTCTCAATGTATCGTGTTTTGCATGTGATATAAGTATTTTATATTTTATACATTTATACTCTTATTAGACAAATATTTTATAGTTTGCATGTTCTATGTTATTTATAGATACTTTTACGAGACAAATGTATATTACATGCATATTTGCAATGGACATCTTCTTTTAATATTTCTTTTGGGTGTTCATGTTAATGTATTATATCTAATCTATCAGTTTTAAGTTGTTCATGTTAATGTGTTACTTATATACGCTTCATATTTGACCATTCAACTGTTATAAAAATTTTCAAAATGTTTCTAACTCTAATTTTTTTTTATTTTTCTAAAATCAGTTTATAAATTGAAAAGTTTAGATTTTCAAAACTTAAAATTTCTTAATGATAGTCACTATAATTTATCCCTTAGACTTTACTTTAATTTATTTTCAGTTATTTGCATTGATTATCTCATTTTAATGTGATTAAATGGGGAGAATTAGAGATTAAGTCTAGGAAAAAATACATTTTTTATTTTTTACTTGCAATTTTATAACTGTTATTTGTTTATGGTGTACCCTAACTTAATTTGGGGTCGCTCACATTAAAAAGATGGAGATTGTAAGTACCCCGTGATAGTTTTCATGTGATCAATCAAGTCAAGTTAGATCCTATTAAGTGTGCAGGAATTTATGAGCATAGGAGCTCAAGCAAAATTAAAGACGCAGCTAGCAAGAAGGACAATATGGGAGAGAGTTGACGGGGTCGGTGTGTCCGAGGGACGAGATGCTATAGAAGAGTACGCTGGTGGACGAGAAGAAGGCGCGCAACGTTTTCGAGGGACGAGAAGTCGGAGCGAAAGGTTGCTCAAGAAGGCCGGAAAATAGATTCGGGTGAGCCATATTCCAGATGGCCAGAATCACCCAAGTAAGCGGAATCGGACCAAAAAGTCAACAAGTAGGTTGACTTTGTCCAGGCGCCCGGACAGTCCAGGCGCGGGACAGTCCGGGCGCCCCCTGGGCGCCTCACCTAGTGGGGGTTGTGTCGACTCGGTCCGAGCGCTCGGAACCCTTCCGAGCGCTCGGAACTAGAAACTTTATTGAAACGAGACGTGGCGCGGTCCGTTGCGATGAGAATAAAATTCTATCCACGTCCAAACGCCTAGAACCCTTCCAGGTGCCCCGATCAAGACTATAAATACAGTCCTAATCCTAAAAACTAAAAATAACACTTGTAATTGATTTCATTTAAGTTTAACTTTGTAATTGTGAGCTTTGATTGTTGTAAGAGCCTTCTCCATTCGAAAGAGACTTTAATGAGTTTCAATTTGCTTGGATTAGAATCCGTTGATTGTAAATTAAGTAATTCCTTTTGATTCTACGTCTTTAGTTATTATTTTTTTTTTTAATGTAAGTGTCTATTTTAATAAAGCTATAGAATATTTTTGATTCAATAGATTTGACTTTTCTAAAAACTGAGGAACTTTTAAAAATTCTTCAATTACCTACTTTTAGACAAACATAACAAAGATTGACGAACTTTATTATCTTTAGAAAAATCTACTTTTCTACAAATATAACAAAACTTGACAACTTTAATATCTTTAGAGCAATCTTTTGTTGACTCACTCAGAGTCACTGTTGAAAATGATTTAAGTTAGGATTAAAATGTCTTCAAATATCATTTTCAATACTATCATATTTTTTCCACAAACCTTATCGTTAAATGACCATTTCAAACTTATTCAAATTCAAGCTATCATTTAACTCTAGGCTTGACTGCATAATCATGTCCGAGGTGAGGCCGATCGACCATTAATAACTTTTCTAATAGCTATTCAACATTTTACTAATGAAAATTAATGCCGTTCAATGTTGACTTATGTTTGATTATGTCAACAACTCATAAATATATCCTTTTCTAGTTCTCTCCAACCACCTTCCAACGTAAATATGCATTGAGCAAATAATACACAGCTTGAAAAATTCAATTTAGTCAATTTAGTCAGATTTGTGTTTTTTTTTATTTTTCTAACATACATTTAGGATCTTAATGTAGATACTTTATAGTAGGGATGAGTATTTAGTTAAAATTTAATAGAACTGAACCTAAATTTTTTCAAATAAATTGAACCAATCAAAATTTAAAAAATCAAATAAATCTGACAAATATTGGTTAATTCAATTTTTGACTGAACTAATCGAATTTATTTTAAAAAAATCAGTTTTTAAAATAAAATTTAATTTTTTTAATAAAATTTGATTAATTCGATCTATTTGTTTTAACCGAAAAAGAAATTTAAAAATCAAAATCAAATGAAATTAATCGATTTTTTGTAAAAAATAAATTTCCAAATAAATCAAAATTTTAAATTTTTTATTCAATTTGATCGATTTAATCAAATTTTTTCTCACCTTATTATCAGATCTCTTCATGTATTATTGGGGCGGTGTAATAATTAAGACATGGATTATTACCACATGAAATTTTAAAGTCAAAATTTAATATATTTAAGTATATCTTCTTCCATATTTTAATCATCTATACTAATAACTAATAATTATTTATGATGTATTTCTTCTATATTAATCTAAAGATAAATTATTTATGATGATTTATCAGAATTTATAATATTGTACTTAAATATATATATAATAAAATTATATTAATAGCATATAAAATTTTAATATCAATATGATATATTAAAAATTTTAAAATAAATATTATATCGATATTGATATTAAAAATTTTAATATAGTATAATATCGTATTGAATTTTTAATATATTATAAAATTAATATAATTCGGTATATTTTAGTAGGACATATGATATATCTAATTAAATTTTTTAGTATATTATAAAATTAATATGATTTGATAAATTTGAGTACCATCCAATTCAGTCTTTGACCGAATGTCTTATTAGACAAGTTTTTGGAATGACATGGTCTCAGTACTTACCAACTGTATCATTAATATGAGCAACGATTATGATTTGACAAGCCAAAGTCATTTAATCACAAACTCAACCAAGGAAATTTCAACCACTTCCTTCCTTTTATATATATATATATATATAAAATTTAATTTTAAAAAAATTCTCGAATCGTCTCAAAAATTTTTGAAGAAAAAACAAGATGTTTCTTTTGTCCCTTACAGACGAGCGGAAAATAAGAAAATGATTGATGTATTCAAGATAATTACGTATTTACAAAATACCGTCTCAATTCATCCTATTTCATTCTTGAACAAAAATCTATTTTTTGATTTATTTCATCTATTCCATGACCGGAACAAAAGGGGATACACGTTACACCATGATTTTGAATCAGAAGAGAGATTTCAAGAAATGACAGATCTATTCACTCTATCAATAATCGAGCCGGATCTGATCTGGTGTATCATAGGAGATTTGCCTTTTCTATTGATCCCTAATAGATTGATTCCAAAATAACATATCCAAATATATATATATATATAAAATTTAATTTTAAAAAAATTCTTTCAACCGATGCTATTGATGCTATTACAACATGCATAGTCAACAAAAATTTATAAATAATTACAACATTTAAATAACAATCTATGAACAAATTTAAAAATATCAATTACATACATTATCATATTTAGTATAGTCATTTGTAATATTTTTAATTCGATAAATAAATAATCTAACTCGACATCTGATGAGTTGTCATGAGTTAGAGTAGATTTTAGATTAACATAACATTTTCTCAATTCATTATCATCTAAAGTTCTTAACTTTTTTGAATTAAATAAAAAATCAAATATATTTTCAAAGGTTTTCATTTGCTCAAATCTATATTTTAAAGAATCAATCATTATATCCACAACAATAATAAAATAATTAATTCCAAAAGACTCTTTTAGTGATAATGAAACTTTATCGTCTTCTCTTTCATTATATTGTTTTCCCCTGAAAATAGGGCGCTTTGTTGTAAATGTTGGTTCTATATTCATATCTGATGCACGACTCTTAGCAATAGTCAAACTTGCAGCAAAATCATCATTCCTATAATTTTCAAAAAAATGATATTACACCTTCCAATTGATTCATGGCAGAGTCAATGCACATAGATTTCGATTATAACTTCTTACTCACCATGTTTGTAGCAAATAAGATATCATATCAAATGACCATACCAAGTAAAAATTCAAAATTTTCAATTGAATTAGCTAAACTTCCAACTTCACTCATGGACTTTGCATCATCACAAATATTATATAATTCTAGTAAAACTATTCTCACTTCCACAAATTGAAATCTAATAGCTTAAACACTTTTAATACGATTTTCCCAGTGAGTATTCGACAAAGATTTCACAGTTAATCTCTTCACATTATTAAATAAAATTTTCTATCTCTTAGGAGAGTTTAAAAATAATGTATAAATGTATTGCACTACTCCAAAAAATAGAAACAACTTTAACACAAGAATGTGTCATATCACTAAAAGTTAGATTAAGACTATGACAAGCACATGACATATACAACGCTCTTGGATTTATTTCAAGCAACCTCTTTTAAACTCCTTGGTGTTTTCCTTTCATATTGGAACCATTATCATAACCTTACCTCTAATATTTTCAATACTAAGATCAAGCTAAGTGATTTTAACACATTTTGTAATTCGTTAAAAAGTCTTAAACCAGATATATCATTTACTTTTAGAAACTCTAAAAAATACTCCTCTATTTTCACTTTATTACATGTCATTAACACATCGTATTATAAAAGTCAATTGTTTTTTATGACTTATATATGGGGTATAATCAAGAATTACTGGAAAATATTTACTTCTTTAATTTTATTAATGATAACACTTTTAACATTTTTATCCATTATGAATTTTATGACAAGGTAATGATAATGAATTTCATGATTTTGAATATGGTCTAATATGATCTTGCATCACATAATCAAATTTAGCAATCATTTCAATCAACCCAAATTTTTTTTATTATTATCTTACAACTTTATTAAGAATTTGCCCTATTTATTAACTAATTTTGGCGAAGTCCAAAATGAAATTACATTAATATCTTTTTTTCATTTCACACTGAAAAAAATTTCAAAGTTTTTTAATAATTTCCACAAATGTATCAATCATGGATCTAGAATTCAAGACTCAGCTGCGGTATATTATTAGAATTTTTTTCATTAATCAAGTAGTGATATAGAGCTCGAGACTTAGATACGACATATTATTAAAAAAAATTCTCATTAATCAATCAGGGATCTAGAGTTCGAGACTCAGTTGCGGCATATTATTGAGAATTTTTCTCATTAATCAATTAGAAATCTAGAGTTCTCTTTAGTCCCATATCTTAGAATTAGCAATACTGCGAGCAGAGAATCTTCTATAAATATCTTGGGCTGGCGATGTTAGAAAGCATACTTTTAACGACTTTTTGGCTAAAATCAAGTATAATATTAAATTAATTTTTCATAAGGGAGAGTCTATTACAATAGCTTGGTGTTGGTATTTTCGAGAGTCACCTTAGCATTGCACTATTACATGGGTCTGACACACCCTTATCCAATTTATGGGCGGTCTTTTTGGCTAAGATTAAGGGTATTATTTATTCATATCAGTTTAATATCTGATATAAAGAATTTAATTAATTTTGTATGAAGGAGAGTCCATTACCCGGGAGAGTCCATTACCCGTACGCATTCATATATTATATTACACACGCAACTAGGAGCGGAGCCACGTACACTCAACTAGGGGCGAAGCCACGTGTAACTTTGGTGGGGCAGTTGCACCACCTTAATTTTTTGTAAGTACCTCTAGAGGCATATAAAATTATAAAAATATTAGAGTCTTGTCCCGCTAAAAAAAGTAAAAGTAGGGGCAATACTCAAAATTAAAACTATTTTCTATAAGTCAATTCTTCTTCCCTCATATGTCTCCTTGCATTACCCCCACCTGGTATAAGGGGCCTAGCTCATGCAATGCGTATGCACAATCGCTAGTCTTGATAAAGTTTTTCATTAGATCCTCGAAAAGCCAAACAATGTTTAGAAAGACATTTTATAGTTTCTAATATTCTTGTTATAACTTGTCTCCAAAGCTCTTTTTCTTTGAAAATTTCTCGTTGTAGGTCTTTATCAATTGTTTGGTTTTTATCTAATTGCATTTTTAATTCATTCCAAGTGTTCATGTTAGTTATATGTTCAATAGTATTTTCATGTTCTTTAAGTTGTTCACTAAGATGTTTCCAATCTCTAAATCCATCCTTTGCTAATGAACTTATATTGTTTTCAGATTTAAACAAATTACAACAAAAGTAATAAACTTTATCTACATATTTACTATAAACCAACCACTTTTGGTCTCTTATTTCTCCATTACTTAAATGTATAGAATAATGAGCACAAGAAAAATGCCTAGAAGTATTGCCCAAAGGATATACAATATTAATTTCTCTTATAGACCCTATTTCAACTAAAATATCACACGCACTGTTATCAAGATTATCCCAATTTCTCAGATCATATATATCAAGTGAAGGAATAAATTGTTCACCAATGCTAATATTCTCATTATCTACCCTATTAAAAATATTTTATGCTCACTCAAGTTTTCTCTTTCCTCATTAACATCGTGAATTTCATTACACTCATCTACATCATCTACATTCACAGTTAAATTTTTTGCATTTTTATGAGAACTTTTAACAAATAATTTATTAATAGCATCTCTTTGTGATTTAGTCAATTGTTCTAGTTTTATTTTTCCCTTTTTTCCTTTTTCTCACATCTAGAAAGATGTTTTTAGGCAACATATTATAATGTAAAAAACCACAACAATTACAAAAAAAATAGATATTCAAATTATTTCACTAG